>NW_028253447.1:0-571670 GCF_964263255.1 Lissotriton vulgaris | reverse complement strand
CCACATTTCCTGTGGCCAATCCGATGGAGTGTCCATCCTAACTGGCATCACTGGATCCGCCACAGCTATCGTCGGGGACAAAACCTCAATGGCTATTAAGAGGAGTAGCATTGGCCCCAGGAGATTCATCAGGAGCATTTGTCTTCTTTATTTTAGCTTTTCTTCCCTTATGTGCTGCACCCCCACGCTTCCTTTTGGTCACCAGTGTTGGTTGAACAGATTTTACACCACGCGTGGGACGGGCCCTTGTGGTACACTTCACAGGGTTGATCATAACACTGCGTTCTATAGGTCCATTTCTCGCATCCTGCAGATTATCTGCGGTGAGACATGAATAAACAGGCTCCCCATGGGCTGAATGTATAAGAACAGCATGAGTACTGTGGTTCACTCCATTGTCTTTACTGGAGGCAATATCAAAGCCTGAGATAGTAATAGGAGACACCACCCTAGCCAGTGGTCCTATTGAGGACCTCTTGTTGAAGGCAGGATCCAAAGACAACCTTTTCTCTGCACGGTCGATCTCATGGGCTATAATTGATGAGGCCCGTACAATAAATTTGTCCAGTGTTGCCAAAATGGTACCAGTATCGGCTGGTTTCCCACCCTTCGCCGCTTTTGAAAACATTTTTTGGCAATAAATATAATCTTACTGCAGTTATTGATCAAATGAGGAAACCATAGGCGGCCGACAGCCTGTATTCTAGTAGCAAAACCGTTAAGAGCCCCCAGTAGCGAATATAAACTAAACATGGCGCCTTGTCGAAAGTGAATGGCCGGTCCCGTCCTCGAGCAGTTCTCGAACGGGCTCAAACGGGCCCGCCTTAGCCCGGGCTTCGCCCGGCTCGTCCCGCGCAGCGGGATTACAGCCAATTATATAACACTGGTAGGTGAGGCAAACAGGGACCGCAGGTTTGGACAACAGGGGCTCTCGGTCAATGTATTCCCCCTGGCAGGCTTCGCAGAGTGTCCCCAGGAACGTTCGCAGCTTCGAGCGGCCCCTGTGAAGCGGCGGCTGCGAGCCGTCTTCAGGCGCTGGTAGGCGGGGCAAACAGGGACCGCAGGTGTGGACAACAGGGGCTCTCGGTCAATGTAGTCCCCCTGGCAGGCTTCGCAGAGTGTCCCCAGCAACGTTCGCGGCTTCGAGCGGCTCCCGCAAAGCGGGGGCCGCGAGCCGTCTTCAGGCGCTGGTAGGCGGGGCAAACAGGGACCGCAGCTGTGGACAGCATGGGCTCTCGGTCAATGTAGTCCCCCTGGCAGGCTTCGCAGAGTGTTCCCAGCAACGTTCGTGGCTTCGAGCGGCTCCCGCAAAGCGGGGGCCGCGAGCCGTCTTCAGGCGCTGGTAGGCGGGGCAAACAGGGACCGCAGCTGTGGACAGCATGGGCTCTCGGTCAATGTAGTCCCCCTGGCAGGCTTCGCAGAGTGTCCCCAGCAACGTTCGCGGCTTCGAGTATACTGCACTTTGTAGACATATTTCAAGTCACTGTGGAGCTCAATGATCATGTAGAGGTCGAGAGTCTACACAAGGTAATGGAATTCCGAGTTAACGTGTAAAATCTTTATTAATGTAAAGTTATGGGGTACTTAGGGGCATATTAGGAAGAGGTGAGACGCCGTAGCCAGGGCGTCTGACTGCGCAATCTGGGGATCACGGTTCGATCCCCGGTGCTGGCAGCAGATTAGTCCAGCACCATGGGACTCTGGGCAATAGCTTGCTTAATCTTCTGGACGACCCCCAGCGCCTAGAGACCCTAACGGGTGACGGGTGATTGTTCGCGCTTTACAAATGTGGATATTATTATTATTATTAAGAACGGCATTAAAATGATCGCCGCTTAATGGGCTTGATAATATGCCCATGAGAATTTCAATAGAAGCCCATGTTCACACCAGAAGATGGGCTTCTAAGGAAATTTACAAGGGCATATTATCAAGCCCCTTATCGAATTTTAACGCCGTTCTTGATAATATGCCCCATAATCTTTTATGATGTCTAGGCTTTATATTCATTTTTAGTTTTAGGTGAGGTTGGATCTCATTGAACAGTATTGAAAGCGTCACTGCCCTGCCAGAGACAGTGTCAGATAAATGGCTGTTCTCGTTGGACAGCCTGCACACACCTGCTCAGTACTCTCTGCCTATTTAAATGAATAAAACAAACCAGGAATATTATATTCCCATTATTCCTTCCTCACTGCTTGGGTGTTTCTATTTGGACCCACGAGGCACACAGGTTGCTGGCAGGCCGCGCCACGCACCTGAGTCCATATTACTGACTCCCCCGCCGGGCCTGGCCCAGAAGCAAATATTTCTGGAGCTCAGAAAGCGACAGTTTCGAAGCATCTGGGAAATAAATAACGTTTTAAAGAAAACGTTCCCTTCCCTTGAATGAACTTTGCTCGACCATGCCCGGGGCTCTCCCCTGATACTCCCCCGGAAGGACTACTTGGAAAAGGCTACCTGATCACACACTGTTTATCTATTGGACCGATGGAGTCACAGCCACTGTGCCCAGCGGGCACTTGCAGAACAGTAAATCAGTTCACACAGGCCACTGCACAGCTCCTCGGGGTAATGAGGTGCTCAGTGAGCTGAGCTGTGCCAGCAATTTCTGTCCCTGCTGGTGTTATTTTTAACTTCCTCACTTTGTTGTCTTTATGCTTATCTCTTCCTCTTCATCTCTGTCTCTAGGAACAGTGAAAAAATAAACAAAAAACAGCCACTGTAGTTTCGCTAGAAGGTGACACGACACCACCAAAACATCTTTCTGTGACACCATCTCCCAGCGGCGTTTGCGCAAAAAAAAAGAGTAGAAAAAAACGCATGGACTGGGTAACCCGGCCTTTATTCCAAGGAAACGAGCGCAAGACTAGGGCAGCCCTCTATTAAAAATTAAAAGTTTAAACAGGTTCGCTTACAGCGATCTGCTGACAGAGGTAAAAATAAACTAGCCAGGCAGCGACTTTCGGGTGAAGAGATAAACACAAAGAAAGCGTCCTGACTCGGCGTTTGAACATCACGCGATTCCCAAATAATGTACATATTAAACATTATACACAGCAGAAAAGCACTGAAGATTTGAACAAAATGCTTATGGGCCGAATTTCACGTGTCTTTACCTGACAGAGTCGGAATCTAGGGCCCGATTCACAGAACTAACTTAAGACAAAAGCCTAAACTTACTACTTTTGATATTCACAGAAGTTAGGATTTTGTCTTAAGTTCATTTTAAGACAGACTTAAGACAGACTTAAGACAGTCTTAAGTTAGGATTGTGTCTTAAGTCTGTCTTAAGTCTGTCTTAAGACAAACTTAAGACAAAATCCCAACTTCTGTGAATACCAAAAGTAGTAAGTTTAGGATTTTGTCTTAAGTTAATTCTGTGAACCGGGACCCTAGCTACTAGTGATGCCGCAGGTGCAGTGACACCGGGGCCAAGGCGTGTGATTGGCTCACTACACATACATTACATTATTCTTTTCCTATTCAATTGGAGTTTGGGAGGGAATGCCGAACGCCTTGCTTGTCTTAATGCCCATGGCACCCTTGCTATGCCACTGAACTCAGGTTTTTTTTAACTATGTATCGCAAACTGCACACAATCATTAGTCAGGAGCACTTCTCACATGGACATGTTGACCGTGTTCCATTTAGCATACTGCTCCTTTCTTGGAGTTGTGTGCCAATGTGAAGGCCTACTGTCAAAACACTAGAAGAGCCAGAGGAGGTTTAAAGACCCGCAGGGGTTGACTCCTCTACTACATGAACAATAACACACAGGAAACCCCTGGGTCTAGCAAAGGAAGGGTCCTATCAGAGTAGTGTTTTTAAAGGAAAGTTTCCCTCACCCACCCGAAGGTGGCATGCTTCATCATAGTGTAACCTCCTCGCAATGTGAACCTAGACACAAAGCAGGCTACAACACCCTCTCTGACAGGGAGAAGTTCAGTGATGTTTTGACAGAGAAAGGTATACTAAATACCGCAGATGAGCTGGGAGTAGTGTGGGGTGCAGAGCAAACAAAATGTGAATTAAAACTAGCTACTAGGTACACAAGCAGCTTTATAAGCTGTAACAGGAGGGAATTCAACCTGCTATACTGTGAAAAATAGGTCTATCATTTATTTTTCCCTTTTCACTGTTCTTGGAGCAGGAAAAATGAATAATAAAATGATAATAACATAGTTATAGAACTACAGGGCTGGGTTAGGCAGGGCGGGGCTGCTGCCCCAGGAGGAGGAGTGGACCATGCATTTAAGTGCTCATGACTGTTTGGCCGACCGTCTTAGGCCGGCCAAACAGTCATGCACACTTAGCATGTTCTCCACAGGGCCGTAATACATAGCCTGGGTGGAGAACATGCCCAATCTTCAAAGGCGCCTTGATGCCTTCGGGCTTAGTTGCGCATTATAAGATTACTTTCATTTCATATCCCTGTCTGAGCGCCGAACCACGGTGCTCAGACCAACCACCACAATGCATTGCTGCTTTGTGATTAGAATAGGGGAGCCTGTTTGCTTCCGAGACTCGTCTGTGAAGCAACGACGGAGGAGAGACGGAGGTGGTCGTCAGGGGATATGGGGTGTTTTAAAAAATATTTAGTTTTACCAGCCCTGCCACCCCGTTCCCTGCCAGCTGCCACTGCATGTTCTATTCCCCACTTGCTGCTTTATCGAACATGATTGAAATAAAGTTGAAATTGAAACAAATTTAGCACAGCATGCTCCAACGTCTCAGACAACGAAGTGCTGGTTCATTTCAATTGTGAATTCGGACTTAAAATATTTTGCTGCTCGCTTGATTTTATCATTAACCATAGGGAAAATTTCTGAGAGTGATGTTTTTCTTCCACAAATTCTCCTCTTAATATTATACACAGTGTTCGTGCTCATTCTCAGCAGAGTTACTATGGGCCTTATTTTGATATCGGGTGGCGCTATGTATAGTGTTTCACTGATTCTGTATTCTATTAATGGCCACACCAGTTAGGGCCTTCACATACTGATTTAGGTTTTATTAGCACTTTCAGCCCTTAAAGTAATTTAAAATCAAGAATAGATCCCCACCAAACGCCCACATTGTAAGAATAAGGTGCTGTTACTCGCTGGCAAATTGTCCCATGGCCAGGCGGTGTGAAAGGATGGTGCTGAGGTCAGAGTGGTACCTGTTAGCTCTGACCTGGCTGTAGTTACCTCGCCATAGCTTTGTTTTTCCTGTCACTGGAGGCCAAGGGAATCTCTGTAAATTTCCTGGGCCACAGGATGGGGAAATGGATCCTGTCACCTGAGGTTCCGTGACGATCGTAAGTGGTGTTTTCGACTCGCACGAATATGGTCGAGTCTGGTATCTACGAACCGCAAATGACGAGTTTAGTGAGTGTACGCGTTTTCGCTGTGCTAGCCTAAACCGTTCGTCTGTTTCGTGGGTTTCTCTATCTGTACCCACGGGTTCCATCTTAGATACGGCATTCATTTTGTCTCTTGCCCTCAAGTAGCCAGCGAACGGACGCTGTCCGCTTCGCGACCCTGGGATTCCCAAGACTTTTGCGGAAGACACGTTTCCTTTGAAAGTGTCTTTATGATGAGGGGGATGACACTGTAAGGCAGATGGCCCCGCTCGAGGCTCATCTTGCCGTGCCGGTCTATTGTCTTAGTCGTGCATCTCATTAGGCACGTCCCTTTGATGCCTGCAGCTCGTGTTTCCCGATACCACCCCTTTTACACCCTTTCCGATCTCCCCACTGTTTCTGTCTTCCTCTGCACCTGTTTCTGTCCCTTCCTCGAGCTGTTTACTGCTGATTGGAATGTACTAATGGTGGGAAGATGGGTTTTTACAGTTGGGAACCACCAAACGTTTCTGTACTTATGTTCCGGGCCCTGAATACATGAAAGCAACCCCTTATGGTCTTTACAATGGGAACCAAGTTGTAAACCTTTGTGTACTATGTTAACCTATGAGAGAAAACTGTATAAAAGGAGCGACCCACAGTAGTAATTGGAATCAGGCTCCGTGAACCTACATGTTATGTACTTCTCGTGACTTCTGTGTTCCCTGCAGTAATAAACCTCGAATCTTTGACGCCGAAGGAAGTGTCCCGTGTCTCTGTCATTTGTACGCCGGAACAGGTTACCCACGAAGGTTTCAGGTGTTGTCCCCTGGCACCGCTGGGTCTTAGAAAAACCCAGTCCTTCACACCCCGGCACTATAATATACCATTGCCATGATAATCCTTAGTATGACCTTTCCTGATGGGTGCAAGCATCCCCAAACAAAAGGGGAATCCTGGAGATTCCCTTTCTGATTCAGTGCAAACATGGTGCCTGGAACTCTCTCACTTCATTTGGAGTAAGGAATACCCCCCGACTGACCCAAGTTCCTCATCACGGCCAAGCGATCCTCGAGACGCTTCTTAACCTAGTTCCCGATTCTGGGCTACGTTTCCGGCCATCTTCTCATACTCGGCCCCACGAGTACGCCAGGGTTAATCCACCCTAGGCAATAGAGGCTCACAATTATTAGGCTTTACCTTAATTGTCCTGATGATGATCCCCATGATTACTTAGTGGGATCGAAACGTCGTCGACCCCTTTGTGCACCCTATACAGAACGTATATTTGTACCATGTATATGTAAAGGTGCCGGTTGAATTTTCCGTCGTATTTTTATTCACAGAAATCCTCAGTTCTTGCCTAATAGCCCTGTTTTGTGTTTTCCTTAACTGTAATTATCTGTATATGTTTGGGTGCAGGCTTGTGCCTCTCTACGGTGAATTGTTGAAGGAATTCTTTCTTTTTAATTGTTTATTGAGTAAAGACTGTGACCTCTGTCCGGCTGGGCATGTCGAAACCAATATAGATCGATTCTGTCTATATTTATTGTCTCTACCATAATAATTGCATGGGACCACTGTTGTTTGAAATAATTATGTTCCCCGAGATTTTGTGCTGACTCATTGGGGCCCCCTTGTTGTGTATAAATATATGGAACTCTCTCAGGGCCTTGGAAATTCTTGAGGACCCCTGCACTGTCAGGCATTCTCTGAACCATGGAGGTACGCTATGGGTCACGCAGATCTTGGGGCTCCTACCGGGTACAGGTTCTGCCTGGCAGACCTGAATCCCCACCAAGTGAACAAGCACATAATCAAGGAAATACCCCCACTGCCTTGCTGATGCCTGTTTATACATTTTACAGTCACAGTCCGCGAGTTGCTATAGACTACTGCTGGTGGCTGTGATGGGACCACGGCGAGGTGATGGTGTGCATTAAACCTAGGCACATGAGGTGCATCTGCCCAGGTTTAAATAAGGAGGTGAAGTATGGACAAAATAGACCTAGACTTTGACCATTGAATGGCCCCTGTCAAATACATCTGCTGGTGTGAGGAGCACCCTTTCCAAAGAAAGCTATATTTGACTCTTTGCAAGATAATGGCCGATGTTGCGATACCTGGAACACAGTCCAGAAATCCATTATTTATCCACTCTTCCGGGAACTAGTCCTGACACAGCAGACAGGTGTATCTCGGAGCAGGACTTGCTATGGGAAGAATCTTGCTGGGCTGGTCGGGCTGCAATGGCATTGTGTGTCATGTTGGTCTCTTGTTTATAGATTGCAGGTCCACTTCAAAGCTTCAGTCAGAGGAACATTAAACGCTGGAAATGCAGTTGTGCCATTATTCGTGGGGTCCACAGGCACCACTTCTCAGACTGTTGAGAAAAGACTACTATAACCTATGAGATCCTGGCAGGGTGGTCACGTTGCAGAAATTCACAATAAATAGGTCATAGCAGAGGAATACCTGTCACATCAGAAATAATAATTATCTTCATGCACCCCCCATCTCATGACTTCCAGAAGGTAGATAGGCGCAGGCTTTTCAACCTGTCAGGGGTGTCACTGTTGTTGTATTCCCTTAGCACACCCAACTACTGTGGCACTTTCAGGGCCATCAGGCACTAGCTTCTCCATGCTCAAGATCAGCAGGAAAAACAGCAGGTAATGGCCACCATACTGTTTCAAGGCAACAACTGGGAGACAGGCATTTTGTTTCCACAAAAGCCAGGTCATTTAAACAGGGCATCTGTCTTGTATGTATGTATATGTATATGGTATTTCTATAGCACAAACCTAGCCAAAAGGCAGAGGAGCTCAGCTTAACAACAATAATGGGAGAGAAAGTTGAGCTATAGACAGTCAATGCATTGTGATATAGTGTTCTTTAAAGAGGTTAGCCCACAACTCTTTCCTACATTAGAGAAATTCTGGGGCGATCATGATGGATACAAGGATGTTGTTCTAGATCCTAAGTTTATACATGGAGAAGGCCTCAGAATCAGGAGAAAATACTATCCACTTTTAGCCTGGTTACTGAACTCTAAAGGGCATTTCTTTAAATCAAACATGAAGTAAATTCAACATTTGGAGCTGAAATTCTCTGTCTCTCTGGCTGAAGCCACATACAAGGAAAGATCCAGACCAGAGGGTAGTTACCCTGTGTGGTTATGTGTTAGAGAAATATTTGCCTGTACTCTCTGTTACTCTGTATTCTCTCACAAAGGTGCTCTTTCAGTAAGCAGCAGCATCCGCTGAAGGTCAGCGTGGTGAGGCGGGGCGGGGGGATGTCGACAGATGACAGAATAGGATTTATTTATCTTTCCTTATGGGGCATCTGTCGACACCCCCTGCCCCTCCCCGCCTTACTGCCTTACTGCGCTTACCTGCAACGACCGCTGCTGTCAGTAAGTTGGAGTAAAAAATGAACAACAGGCAGTTTCATTTAAAATCGAATAATATAAACCTTGGGTAACTTGCACCCTTCCAATCAGTGCTAGCAAGAATGCGATTTAAGTCTGCATAGAAAGGCTTTCTTACACTTAAATCAGTAAGCTATTATATAATACCAGCATATCACTTCGAAGTGAAACTGCATCAGAAACATGTAATTTAAAGAGGATAAAGAAGAAGGATGCAAAAAGAACAACTGATGGACAGAATGCAGAACAATGTCATACATTCACCCCAGTACAGCGATCTGGGCCTAAATCCATCGGTTTTTTGCTCACCATGCCATTGCAGTTTGGACCCAGCCATTTGCAAATCAGTCTTGACCCTGCACCCAATGGGAACAGTCCAGCCCGAACTGCCAGGCCAGGTCCTCTCTGGACTGAAAACAAGCATCCTTGAACCGGTTTCGGGCTTTCAGCTCTCATGAGCCAGAATTGCTTGACTCCAGTGGCATGGCGAGCATGGGACCCAAGTCTGGGCACACCCGTCCCACTCTGGGCGACAAATGCAAAAAGAGCAATTGATGGACAGAATGCAGAACAATGTCATACAATCACCCCAGTACAGAGATCTGGACCTAAATCCATCGTATTTTTGCTCACCATGCCATTCCAGTTTGGACCCAGCCATATGCAAATCAGTCTTGACCCTGCACCCAATGGGAACAGTCCAGGCCGAACTGCCATGGCTTGAAAGTTCGGGCTGGACTGTTCCCATGGGGCACAGGGTCAAGACTGATTTGCATATAGCTGTGTCCGAACTGGGGTGGTGAAGTGAGGTAAAGAACGATGATGGATACAACCCAGATCTGTGACTGGGGGTGAGTGTCTGAAAAGTTTCAGCGCTCCGTCCATCATCTCCTTGTGTTTGATTTAAAAAGGAAAGGCTGTCTGACCTGTGCATTAGCAAAGGTGACGCCGTTCAAACAAGGAAAAACATCTTACGTGTAGCTTAGATAGTGCATACCATGAAGTGCCATTTATGCCACAACAAACCTAGTGTAGGTCAATCTACGCTCATGAAACAAGTCATCTGTGCAGAAGCAGGAAGGATTTATCAATTTTATACAGAAGCCTTTTTACATCCATCAGAAATCCTGACCTCTCATGTTGTCTCCTGATGCTCATTCTAACTTTATGTTTTTTGAAGAAGTGAAAAAAGGGGTGAAAGTTCCATTTTAGAGAGACATATGTTTCTGACATAGCTAGCCAACTTTCTCACAAGTATTGTGGTGTGCATGTGTTCTAGTTTTCCATTTTGTACTAGTAACGGTGTGTACGATACATGTATGATTCTGCTGTGGTCTGTGTGATGTTTTTAATTTTCTGAGATGACTTGTGTTAGACCTGGCACCATTGGCGTGGGTCTCCCCTGCATTGTTCTTGCTTTTGCCTCCTGTGTTTTTGCTGTATATTGGACTCCGTTTTGCTGGTCTAGATGCTTTGGGCACGTTGCCACTGCTGTTCAGTGCCAAAGTGTAAGTGCTCCCTTTGTAAATTGTTGCTAAGGATTGGTGTTTCCATGATTGGCTATTTGGTTTACTAGTCAGTCCTTAGTTCAGTGCACCATGTGTGCCCAGGGCCTGTAAATCAAATGCTGCTAGTGGGCTTGCAGCACTGATTGTGCCACCCACATAAGCAGCCTGTAAATGTAACTCTGGCCTGCCATTGCAGAGCCTGTGTGCAGTCTAGTACTGCCATGTCGACTTGGCAGGTGCACCCACTTGCCAGGCCCTAACCTTCCCTTTTTTGTACACATAAGTCACCCCTAAGGGAGGACCAAGGTACTCCTGTGGGCAGGGTGCAGTGTATGTGAAAGGTAGGACATGCCCTGGTGTGTGTGGCATGTCCTGATAGTGAATTGCTTCCAATTTTGTTTTTCACTATTGCAAGGCGACCTGTTCCCATAGTATAGAATGGGGAACTTGTTTATAACATCTTATAAACCTAACTCCCCCTGGGAACAAGGTCGGAAAATAAAGTTTAGTATGCCTGAACTCAGAATGATAAAATGCATCTTTTAGTGAGGGTGATTTTTACTTTCTGTGTTTGAAAATACCATTTTTAGAAAGTAAGTATTTTCTTGCTTAGACATCCAGTATGCCTCGCCTGGTTTGTGTATTGCATGTCTGGCTTTTGGATGATAGGGACTGGGGAGGAGCAGTGGCTCCAGAGAGCCTGATGAGTCAGGGCTCGGCTGAATAGACCTAGGCTGCATTTAGAGTAGGGGGAGGAAATTTCCTTTCACCTGAATGGGCCTGGTCTGACAAGGACAATGCTGTCTCCAACTCCTGCCAGGAAGCCGCACCAGAGACGACAGAACTGGCTTTGACTGAGCACAGGGCTTCTCTGCCACCAGAGAACAAAGGATTTTGGGATATAAATATTGGGGCCCAGACTCAAGACTATTAGATCACTTCTGGGAATTAGGAGGAACCTTTGCCAAGGAGAAGAGCTGGAGAAGCTGAGGAGGAATACTGCCCCTGTGCTGTTTGCTGTCTGGGGTTGGCCTGCAGTGGCTGCTTGCTGCCAAGGAAAGGGGAAAAGGACTTTTCTGTGTTCCCTGCTTGAGGAAGATCTCCAAGGGCTTGAATTGAGCTTGCACCCTGTTCGTAAGGTCTCAGGAACATCAAAGACCACTCCAAACCAAACATCTGAGCACCATCTGTCAAAACGGCTGGTTTCAGTTGCCTGGAGAAGAAAAGGGTTTCCGACTCTGTCATAGAGTCTGTCACAGGATTCCATGTCCTGAAAGGATCGTAGGGAGCATCGCCTCATTCTGCAATGCAACCCTGGCCGCACCGACTCCGTCAACGAGCCGCTGCTGGCTCCCCATTCAAATCTTGACCTGCTCTGTCACCGCCGTTTCGTGACCTGCCAGCACTGCATCGCGTATCGCCTCACCCTGAAAACAGGATGTGGGAGCACACCGCTGACCTCTCAGGCAAGGTTCGCCCCTGGCATTCTGGTAAATGCAGTCTCTTGTAGCTCGCTCCAATATTTTTGAGTGTTTTGCCAAGGTTGGTGCAGATAGTGCTGATCTCTGGACACGTGTTTCTGGTTTATTAACCGTCATCAGTAGAGAATACAATCTTGTATTTTGGGGTTTGCTGAGTAGGCTCCCAAATATTATATCACGTCCGGTAACTCTCACTAGCGCGCAGGTGCTTCATCCACGAGCTCGTCAGCTCAATGACTCACGGGAGTACTTTAAATAGAAAACAGGATCCTCTCAGGAACCTCTCAGGCAAGGTTCGCCCCTGGCATTCTGGTAAATGCAGTCTCTTGTAGCTCGCTCCAATATTTTCGAGTGTTTCGCCATGGTTGGTGCAGATAGTGCTGATCTCTGGACACGTGTTTCTGGTTTATTAACCATCATCAGTAGAGAATACAATCTTGTATTTTGGGGTTTGCTAAGTAGGCTCCCAAATATTATATCACGTCCGGTAACTCTCACTAGCGCGCAGGTGCTTCATCCACGAGCTCGTCAGCTCAATGACTCACGGGAGTACTTTAAATAGAAAACAGGAACCTCTCAGGCAAGGTTCGCCCCAGGCATTCTGGTAAATGCAGTCTCTTGTAGCTCGCCCCAATATTTTTGAGTGTTTCACCTCACCCTGCAATGCAAGTCTTGGTCTCACTGATTTCATCAATGAGCCACTGCCTGCACCGAGCCGTGAGGACACCGCACGCTGCAACGCTTCCATCTCACATCACAACCATGACAACTGCCCTGGACCAGCTCGTACCATCGTGTCGGCCGCAACAGCAAAAGGTACAGTCTCCGAGTCTGTCGACTCTTTTGCTTACCCGTATTGACGCGGTTGGCCAGAATTGTTACACTCTGTCATATTCAGTATCGCTGTAGCCTCAGACGGAGCTACCGATTCAGAGGAACTGCATTTTCACATTTTTCCTGCAATTTAAAGGTTATTTTTCACAGTAACTATTTTTAAGAGTATTGTATGTTGGATTTTTTGTTGCTCTTGGTCTTGTTGGTTTAAATAAAGTTTACTTATTTTTCTAAACTGGTTTGGGTCCATTTGTAGTGTTTTCACTGTATTACTGTATGTGTTCACAAATGCTTTACACACTACCCTCTGAGATAAGGGTGTCAAGCTACCAAGGGGTTGATGAGGGGTTATTTTAGATGTGTATCACCCTTACCCTGACTAGCAAGAAGGGTCCCTACTTGGACAAAGGTACCTACCTCTGCCAACTAGAGACCCCCATTTCTAACAACTTGGAACCCGGTATGGTCACCTTTTATGGTGTTTTCAAGAAAGTCAATTAGCCTCCTCACTGGCTTTGACCGGGTTGGTGGGAGAGGTCCATTAAACATGACCCTCACCTTCACTTACATATAGCACCTTCATTCAAATTGCGACACTCTGTTTTCTTATGTTGTTTTTCCTGAATCCTCTGTAGAAAACCTCCGCCAGACCGGTTGTGTTTGATGGACTTGTCCTGACTTTTTATCCACTGAGATACATTGCAAAAGTACAGCTAGGAAGACAGAATAAAATTGGGCAACAGCAAACGCTTTGTCTGGAATATTCTTTCTGTCATCCTTTACTTGCTTGTGCATCGGTTACGTTCCCAGGAGTGCATATCGCATCCCAGTATATGGTCACTGATTTGTGAGGTGGATCTCGGGGGAATCTGAATTAGGCTGTACAGTTTGAAAGGCTGCTCCCCGCTGCTGACGATCGCGCTCTTGGGTAACTGGGACCTGCATGTCCTCTAGTTACTCTAGTACTGTTTCTTTGAATTATTCACTGTTTGTTTGACCGTTGTCTATCCACTGTTATGTTCTCCTTGTTCGCTGCTCCAGCCGTAACTCGGACCGCTGAGTCCCCTAGTTAATTGTAACCCTTATTGTACTGTTTCTTTGTATTTTCCACTTTTTGTTTGATTTTTATTTGCCCACTGTTATTTTCTCCTTGTTCGCTGCTCCTGCCGTAACTGGTATCGCCAAGTCCTCCAGTTAATTGTATCTCTAATTGTACTGTTTAGTTGCATCTCCACTGGACCACCAGGGATGAGGTGTAGGCAGGAGCCTGTGGGTGTAGGAGGGCCTTGAACACCCTGCAACAAAGAGCTAAGGGGGCAAAACTCAGTGATGGAGCTGCGCGGGAGGAGCAGTCACACTGACCAGGTCAGAGGTCTTCCACTTCTTGCCGCGCAGCGGGTGCCATTAAATGGGGATCGGGGGAGGGCGGGTCAGCAGGGAGGTGGGAAGGACACCCTGAAGTGGGGAGTGGCCGCGGGGGCAGCAGCAGCTGGGGAAAAAACACAGCAAAAGAAGAAAAAATGCGGTAAACAAAAAGGCAGAGAAAAGAGGGCACAGAGGAAAAAGAGACAGGAGAGATAAAAGAGAAAAGAGAGGTAGAGGCAGAACATCAGAAGAACGGAGTGCTCTTCCACTGGACCACCAGGGATGAGAAGCAGGCACCATGGCAGCATGCCCCCCAGCTCCATGTGCAGAAACTGGAAACATATATTAGAAGACAACTGAGATAACGCTCTCAACTACCACCTCTCAGATACAACATCCAACCCAGAACAGGCTGGAGAACCCACTGGATCACAGAATGTGCCAATGCAATCACCATCGCTAAGCTCGCCAAATCCAAAGGAGCTGCCAGAAGAACCAGCTGATTCACAGAAGAGCTAAAATCCACCAAATGCAACTGCTGAGAACTAGAAAGGAAGTGGGGCACTAGCAAAGTAACAGGACACCATACCACCTTCGATTCAGCACTCAACCATTACCACCACCTGTCCTAGCAGACCGCATAGAATTCAGCAAAAACTGCAGCAATGAGCTCTTCACCATAGGGAGGGAGTTCTCCAACCTCATAGCCACCAAGAACGGCCCTCCCAAGAACTGTGCGACACACTGGCAGACTTCTTCCATGACAAGATCTCAGTCATCTACAAAAACTTCAAGTCACAACCGTCAGTATCAGCCTGCTCACACCCTTGAACAGAAACCCTGAGTACCTGCTCACCCACTCGAGCTCTCTCACAACTCAAGCTTCAATCAACATCATGAACTCAGCGCACTCAGGAACACCAATGGACCCCTGTCCCTACCACATCTTCAACCTTGGGAGAAAGACGATTGGCGACAAGCTCATGTAAGTCCTGAACACTTCCATCACCTTGGCCTCCTTCCCTGAGGACTGGAAACACGTTGAAGTGAGGCCCCTTCTGAAGAAGCCATTCCCTGACCCAGCAAAACCAAAGAACTACCATCCCATCTCCCTACTCCCCTTTCAGTGAAGGTTCTCAAGAAGGCAATCAACCAGCTATTCACCGAACACCTGGAGCACAACAAACTCCTGGACCCCTCTCAATCCGGGTTTTGAGACAACTACAGCACTAAGACAGCTTGATCACAGCCACTGACAACATTAGGGCCCTCATGTACTTCGCGAAATGGCAGCCCTCATCCTCCTGGACCTGTCAGCCACCTTCAACAACTTCTCCCATCACATGTTGATCGACAGACTTGATCACATCTGAATCCAAGGAGACGCCCTCAAATTGATCGTCTCATACCTCACCGGAAGAACCCAGAGAATCTGCCTCCCACCATTCACCTCGGAACCCAAGAAGATTATCTGCAGCATCCCTTAAGGACCGTCCTTCAGCACCACCCTCTTCAACATGTGCATGACCCCACTGGCCAATACCGTCAGATAGAATGGATTCAACATCATCTTCTATGCCGGCGACACCCAGCTATTCCTCTCGTTGTCAGAAGACACCTCCAACACCAGATCCTACTTCCACAGATGTATGATGAACGTCGCTGACTGGATGGAGGAGAACTGTCTCAAGCTCATCACAGTCAAGATAGAAGTCCTCATCCTTGGGACCAACACCTCACCATAGAGCGACACTTGGTGACCTGCAAAACACGGCTCATCCACCGCCCGAAACACTATGCTTCCAACCTCGGCATCATCTTTGACAGCATGCTATCTTTGAAGAAACAGGTTAACTTAGTTTCATACGCCTGCTTCCACACCCTGCGCATGCTCCGCAAGATCTACAGGTGGCTCCAAGTCAACACCAGAAGGACCGTCACACAGGCCCTCATCAACAGCAGGCTGGACTACAGAAACACGCTCTATGTAGGAATCACTGCATGCCTCCTGAAGAGAATACAGACAATAAAAAACTCAGTGACAAGATTCATCCTTGATTTCCTCAGATGGACCCGCATAACTCCCACCTCAAGAAACTCCTGATCCAGAAGAGATGCCAGTTCACAGAGTTGACTCATGCACACAAAGCCCTGTACAAAGGAGGACGGCATATATAAAAAAATGCATGACTGTTACATTCTCTTTTATTTGTGTGTGTTTTTCTTTATGTATTAAATCTGTCGCATGCACCTGCATGAGCTCCTGCGTGAGCCATGGCATGAGACATGTTATTACTTAAATAGGTTCCACATTCCAGTGGAGTTAGTTAGGTTATGCACAGTGTTAATTTAGTCAGTTGAACCCTTGCCACTGCTCTGCTTGGACTTGTATTTCCGTGCTGCATTAAAATCCAACTTAACCTACTTCAGTCTACATTGAATTTATCCTACAATGACCTTCCACCAACTGACCAGAAACCTATGATCCACCTCCCTCTTCCTCGCAACCACCCCTCGGAATCACCGAGGCAACAGCGGAGGGCGCCCCTTCTCACACTCAGCGGCCAAATCCTGGAATGTCCTTCCCCTGCACCTAAGGACCGCCTCATCGCTCCAGCAATTCAGGAAAGGACTCAAGACCTGGCTGTTTGAATGAACAAGATCAACACAAGCAGCTATGAACACAGCACCTTGAGACCCTCAGGGATGATTTGCAACACACTTTATACATTCTTGATTGATTGATTGAAAGAGGTTGGAAGAGGGGCTTGAGCAATCGATCATAAAAGAAGTCACAGTTCAAAGCAGCTGAGGCACCAAATATGTGGCAGATGGCAGGCGCCGATGGGAATCTGCAAGGTGGCCAAAGTGTACTGCTAAAGAATGGAAGCCATACATTTGGTTGGGCAGGTGGTAACATCTTTTCAGAAGTTATTTTCCTACAGCCAGCCAAGTGCAATCAATGATTGGAAGCAGCTACATTGCACACTGCATGGTCTTGCCGAACCGACTCAACATTGATTACATGTCAGATTATCACTACCAAAATCATTGTTTATAAAAATATTCCATTTGGTTTACATTTTATATTACTATCTATAATAGTGCAATATTTAGGACACAATATTTTTGTCAGATAATATTTAAGCCAGAACATTATGGTATCAGCCCCCAGCAGGTAACCTCATGGATTCACATGATGGCAGGTGTAAAGACTTGTATGACAGCCAGCAGACCATGATACAGTATCTCCTGGTGCACGCCGAGCTCCACATCTCCAACCCCCTTTGGTGTTTCTCCACCACTTGCCTTGGAGAAAAGAAGAGTTGTTTTAAAAGCAATTATTTGAGACAGAGGGAATAAGAATACAGATAGGAAATCAGGCATAGGCTTTTGTGTGGATGGCAGATAAAGGAGGACGAAGCATAGGATCAAGAGTGCCGTTGTAAAAGTAAATTGAAAAGGGAAACAGGCGCTGTCTGATGTATGTGGATAGTCTCAAGATCACCTGGAAAACAAATCATTTTTTATGTTTATGTATACTTGATCGAAGCAGCCGCTACTGTTTCATTACATATATGTTGGCACTATTAACCGCAATATTTCTGTCGCAAGTAGTTCTAGGTTTACCTAATAGGCACTTGTATATCCTTCCCAAAAAACAAAATATGGGACACAACGCGTATGTTTCTTAAATTACAAAAACTTCGCTTTTTTTACATACTTTTAGATGCCTTCATGAATTGGCCACAAAACATCTCGGGCCGATTCAAAAAGGTATGTAAGAGTGTATACTCCTGAAGTACTCTTTTACGCCCTCATACATCGCTTTGTAAATTAGGTCAACATTTCTTTTATAGGTTTTCTAAGGTATCCGGGTAATGTTCATTAAGAGTTACACAAAGAAATGACTTTTACCTATTTACTCTTTTACTAACAGGGGTTGGACGTTTAAGGGCAGATTCACAAAGGCATGTAAGAGTATGTAAAAGAGTACTCCTGTAGCACTACCCTGTACTCATACATGCTTTAGTGATCTGGCCCCCTAAAAAGGGAGTGTTCAGGGACTGCTAATGTAGAGTTAGAAAAAAAAGAGAGGTCTGTGCTGTCTGCATTACACTTATAATGAGTTGGACACTTAAAGTACTGTTTTAAGAGTACTTTAAAGAACACTTCTTTCTGTGCTGATGAATGCTTTGGTGAATCGACCCCTGTCTATTCATTTTACCCATGAAAGTTGAATTTATTAGGACAGAATAGAGGACCCCCTTTTCATCCTTTACATATGTGATGGGTTTTTAACATTGCGTCAGCTACACGAAATGTTGCGCAATTATCTATTTTCTGTTTGCCCAGAATAACCGTTTTACCCCTACTAGAAATATCAATGTTTATGAGTTACCCACTAAACGAGCCACACATCCCCAATCCAATTT
Source organism: Lissotriton vulgaris (assembly GCF_964263255.1). Classification (NCBI taxonomy): domain Eukaryota; kingdom Metazoa; phylum Chordata; class Amphibia; order Caudata; family Salamandridae; genus Lissotriton; species Lissotriton vulgaris. The sequence goes on along the minus strand of NW_028253447.1, from coordinate 553,290 downwards.
ATACATAAGGATCCAAATATTTCATGAGAAAACATGTCTGTCCACAAAATATGAAAAACTGCAAGTGTTTGACACAGATACATGTTAGAAACCATTAAAAAAATTGCACTTAGTGGAAAACAACATTATATTGAAAGATCTTATATAGACTGTACACTCTAAAACAGCCAATGTAAAGTAAAAAGCATTTTTCTGTCATATTACTCTCTCAAGAAAGTAAACAGCCGTAATTTACACCATACACACACCTGACTAAATTATGTGGCACAAAAAGGCAAATGTTTGGCATAATGCAGCACATTTTGTATATTATTACTTTATTATTTTGTTATTTTTGCACATGGTAATATTGTCTGGGCAAAGATTTTACCTCATTAGTATCAGTTTAGTGACCAAAAATAGAAATAAGCAACTGAAAGATGACCAGTTAACCTTTGTGAAATGCCTTTTACTGTGTGCAAACACATGTCGCCACGTTTTAGTAACTGTTGATCCGTTTGAGCTAGAAAAAAGAATGTCTGCAGATTACTCAGCAGATGATGGACGAATCGGGAAATACGGCTAATCCATAATTATGTAAAAGGCTGCTTCTGCAGAATCACAAAGATCCAGTAGCCTGACTATGGTATCATTGTTTTGGTCAAATCACGACATTTTGAAGGCACTAAATGTAAAATGTCATATTTATTAATTACATAAGTGAATGTATCAGAAGATTGGCAAAATCAATAAGTCTCTGGTGCAGGTTACATGGAAAAATATGGGATTGGAGGTAAGAGACCCAAGGCCTTTATGTACAGTCATGGCCACATTCTACTGAACTAAATGGTCTTGTTAGTGTATATCTGAGTTCCGTTGGCCATTAGTAGTACCCGCTGACCCAAGTGGTTGGAAAAAAAACATTGCCACTGTTGCTTTAGCCTAATGTATCGAAGAGACAGTGGCTGTCTCATTGGAACCAACAGGAGGGCCCTGTGTGCCCAAAGCCTTCTTAACCCAAGAGACTTGTTGCAAGATGAGGACAGAAGGAGTGAGGGTCCGACGCCCCCTTGCAGGACCTGAACCATTGTGAGAGCGCACAGTTTCTAGATCTCCTGAAACTGATCAGTCCCAGCAGACATCTTAGATGAGGCATGGTATATATATATACTACACTGGTTCCTGTATTGCCTTGTCAGCAACCAGAGGAGCAGTCTTCAGTCCTTCCACCCAGCATCAGCCAGGACAACTTTGCACTTAACTGATCATCTCAGCTTGGACATCTCTAGCTGCGGCTCTGCTGGAACTATAACAGGTTTCTGAAATACAGCAAATTGAGGTTAGTGTCTGTTGCTAAACCTGGAGCCTGGCAGTCAAGGCATGCCAATCTACGCAACCTAACGAAGGAACACTAGATGCCAATGATTACCCAACTATTCTTCATCATAAGGACCCACTCCTAAAAAGATTAATCCTCACTTAAATTGATTGACAGGAGATGTTGCAATAACCTTACCTGACGAGAGAAGTTGCAGTAAGCTCTCAGGTAAGGGCACCTAAAGACTGAAGAGATATAGCTCTGTGAATCTTCTGAGAGGAACTTAGAAGAAAAAGAAGAGTCTATACTAGAATATCCAGCATTCTATGGTGAACAGTAGAAAGCATATCACCCAGAGCTACAATAAGTATTGTGTATTGCATATCCAATAATACTACTTATGTGTCACTCAGTATATGCATTACTTTGTAAAACCTATGAGGAATAGCAGTGTAACCCAAGCCATCATTTACTAGTCGGTATCACAAATAGGATCGATACGAGTAGATTTGCTATCTGTTGAGTTTGTGTATGAATGTCGTAACTAGTTTTATCCTGCATGTGCACTAACCATGTTTCGGTACAGGAAAACTAAAAATTAGGCTAAGCCCAGGTCAGTGAATTGCACTGTATCATCCTACCCCTTGGGCCAGTGTCCTTCTCTCTCATATCCCATTCTCCTTTCCCAGTGGAGCATGACTCTTCTTCACAGCTCTGACCAGTGGGTGGTGGCCTGGTCTAGGGAAAGAGGCAGAAGTATGTCACTTAAGCATCTCTCCCCCTGGACCGAGGATACTGGCATAACACCACCATACATCAGGGCAGATCTGGTGGGCCAAATGCTATCCCCAACAAAGTCTACTGTAGGACAGCAAACCTCCTATTGTTTGAGAGCCTAAATTAAGAACAATATAGTGTATTCTTTCTAGAATTTACTGGATGGAAATAAGTGGAATCACTAATTTGTTCAAAAGAATATCATTGTCAGTAGGGGTCAGCTGTCTCAAAAAATACACTCTATCATGCAAAAGGGATTAATCAAAGCAGAGTGTGTTCAGTTGGAAAATGTTCCCCTAACATTTAGTCAAAATGACGCCACATCCTTTATGATGTAGTACCTCAGAAGGTAGACATATTCGGGCACTTATAAAAGCATATGCTTTTCGATTTAACCTGCCCACCTCCTTTCAACTAAGAGTAACAGAAGACCAAGAAAAACTTAAAGTGAAATAAACTTAGCACAGAATATCTCTTGGTCGTCAATAATCAGTTCAGTCATTTGGCTGAACCAACCCACCAACAGTTTCATAGACTTGGATATCAGCACTGTCGCTCATCCAACTTAAAGACGTAAGGTATTTCTAATGGCATACACAAGCACTACATCTGATGTAGACAGACTGGCCAGGAAATGAATGAGACATAGGAGCAGGAGCAGGTTAGATGCAGTTATTGAGCATGAGGAGAATGGTAAGTAGGGATGAGGGTGGACAGGAGGAGAGTCAGGCATAAGCAGGAAGTGGATAGGAGGAAGAATAGTGAGTACAGATGGAAGTGGGTGCAGGAAGAGGTAGTCAGATGCAAAAACTTCACAAATGTAGGCCTGATAGGGAAAGGACCAGCATGACAACAGATACTCGAGTATGGGGATAATGCAGAATGATAGCCAGATAGCCTGTACGGATAGGGAGAGGGCTGAAAGAAGATTAGAGATTATGCAGGTTGCAGAGAAATTAAAACGGCAGGCAGCAATGGAGCAAGAGAGAGGAAAAACGGCGCACATCATAAATCAGGTGGGCAATCGCTAGGGCAGGATGTGAACACAAAAGAGCAAAACTGAGATATTAACTAGGTAATGATCAAGAGGTCTCACCCCATTTAATTGACTGATCCTGATGCTATTGAGGCTATGGGTTCCTGTTTGGAAACTGAAACAGTCAGCACTGCATTTTTCTGTCAGCACCTCTTCTCTGCATTTGTCTGCAAAATGATTTAAGGTTACAAGCCTTATCACTTAGTTGAAGTGTTAGGTGCCATTATTTCACAGTTTGATACCCAGGCAGCCAACTTAGTTTCCAGTCGGATATTTAAGATTTTCTACCTTATTCTAGAATCATTTGACTGATCTCCACGTGGAGCTGCTGTCATGATCAGAGACAGTTGATCTGTTTCCTGCCCCTTCCAGACCGAATCACTGACATAATTTCGACCTCCAAAATATCGTCCTACAGAAATATCGAGTCTAAAATATTGAGGGCAAGAATATCGACATCCTATCTACAACATGGTAAGTACAAAAATATCGAAAAAAATAATATAGATGTTAAAAATATCAATGTTAAAAATATCGTTTTTTTTTCTTTTAAAATATAATTGTAAAATAAATTAAATAACACTAATAAATATAATATACATAGTTATAAGTATCTAATAATGTTTAAAATTAATAAATAATACATATATAATAATAATATATTAATTAAATATATACTGTAAATATATAATATATATTTCTGAACAATATGTTGTAATAATTATTTTACTAACTTATTAATTATTAAAATATATTCTAATTTACTAATACATTTACAAGCATAAAACAATAACATAAATAAAATGTACAAAACATAAAAAATTAAATATACTTTAAATATTTTTACAATTAATTATATAAAATGTTGGATAGCGTAGGGGTAAAAATTACTATTCCCACTCCGGAGAGTGCAACAGTAGGGAAAGCTTTGGATAGCGTAGAGGTAAAAATTACTATTCCCACTCCAGAGAGTGCAACAGTAGGGAAAGCGTTGGATAGCATAGGAATATAAATTACTATTCCCACTCCACAGAGTGCAATAGTAGGGAAAGCGTTGGATAGCGTAGGGGTAGAAATTACTATTTCCACTCCAGAGAGTGCAACAGTAGGGAAAGCATTGGATAGCGTAGGGGTAAAATTTACTATTCCAACTCCAGAGAGTGCAACAGTAGGGAAAGCATTGGATAGCGTAGGAGTACAAATTACTATTCCCACTCCAGAGAGTGCAACAGTAGGGAAAGCGTTGGATAGCATAGGGGTAAAAATTACTATTCCCACTCCAGAGAGTGCAACAGTAGGGAAAGCGTTGGATAGCGTAGGGGTAAAAATTACTATTCCCACTCCAAAGAGTGCAACAGTAGGGAAAGCGTTGGATAGCATAGGAGTAAAAATTACTATTCCCACTCCAGAGAGTGCATCAGTAGGGAAAGCGTTGGATAGCGTAGGAGTAAAACTTACTATTCCCACTCCAGAGAGTGCATCAGTAGGGAAAGAGTTGGATAGTGTAGGAGTAAAAAATACTATTCCCACTCCAGAGAGTGCAACAGTAGGGAAAGCGTTGGATAGCGTTGGTGTAAAAATTACTATTCCCACTCCAGAGAGTGCAACAGTAGGGAAAGCATTGGATAGCGTTGGGGTAAAAATTACTATTCCAACTCCAGAGAGTGCAACAGTAGGGAAAGCGTTGGATAGCGTAGGAGTAAAAATTACTATTCCCACTCCAGAGAGTGCAAAAGTAGGGAAAGCATTGGATAGCGTAGGGGTAAAAATTACTATTCCCACTCCAGTGAGTGCAACAGTAGGGAAAGCATTGGATAGCGTAGGAGTAAAAATTACTATTCCCACTCCAGAGAGTGCAAAAGTAGGGAAAGCATTGGATAGCGTAGGGGTAAAAATTACTATTCCCACTCCAGAGAGTGCAAGAGTAGGCAAAGCGTTGGATAGCGTAGAGGTAAAAATTACTATTCCCACTCCAGAGAGTGCAACAGTAGGGAAAGCGTTGGATAGCGTAGGAGTAAAAATGACTGTTACCACTCCAGAGAGTGTATCAATAGGGAAAGCGTTGGATAGCGTAGGAGTAAAAATTACTATTCCCACTCCAGAGAGTGCAACAGTAGGGAAAGTGTTGGATAGCGTAGGGGTAACAATTACTAATCCAACTCCAGAGAATGCAACAGTAGGGAAAATGTTGGATAGCGTAGGGGTTAAAATAACATACTTATAAATAAAAGCTTTTTATTTAAATAATGATATAAAGTATTAAAAAAATTTAAACCATATACAATACCTATACATAATTTTAAAAAACATGATTACCTAAATGTATTTAAGCAAAAATAAATATTAAAAAATACCATTTTATAATATTTATTTATCAATTAATAATTATTTAACAATTATATTATTTACAAAACAATGATTTAAAAAAAATTATTACTTAATTACATGTACATTACTTCCCACCATATTCCCCTATAAACCCACTACCCACAACAGAACACATTTATCTATTTATGAATTAATTAAAATTATTTACCAATCAATTAAAATTATTTACCAATTAATTAAAAATATTTACCAATTATTTAAATTTAATTTATAATTCCTACTAATTAATAATTAATTATACATAATTAAATAACTTCCCACCCTATTCCCCTCTAAACCCACAACCTGCTACAGAACATATATATCGATTAATCAATTATTTATAATGAGATAACCATTAATTAATTTTATTTACCAATTATTTAAAATTATTTAATAATAACTACTAATTATTTTTTTAATTTAACATAATTAAATTACTACCCACCCTATTCCCCTATAAACCACAACCCGCTATAAAACATATTTATCAATTAATCAATTAATTAAAATGATTAACCAATTAATTAAATTTAATTACCAATTATTCATAATTAATTAAAATTAACTACTAATTATTAATTAATTTAACATATTTATATTACTTCCCACCCTATTTCCCTATAAACCCATAACCCGTTACAGGACATATTTATCAATTAATCAATTAATTAAAATTATATTCCAATTATTTAAAAATAATTACCAATTAATTACAATTTATTAATAAATCATACTAATTAGTAATCAATTTAACATAATTAAATTACTTCCCACCCTATTCCCCTATAAACCCACAACCCGCTCCGGTACTAAAACATATAATTAACTTATAAATAAATTTATTAATATTTATATGTAATACACATATAATATTACTTATTTTAATTACTTAAGTAAAACATATAACACATACATAATAAAAAACAACAGAAATATTACACATATCGATATTAGTGTAATCTAAATTAGTAACATCGATATATATGCTATCGATATTACTAACTTCGATATTACTTACATCAATATTAAGTATTTCGATATTACTTACCTTAGGGTTGATATTCTGTCCAACGATATTCTTGTCTTCGATATTCTGCACCTTCGAAATTATTAACACAATATTTTGGTACATCGATATTTCAAACTCGATATTTTGACTGTGTACCTTCCAGACCAGAATGATTGTGGCTTAGCCATGATTGCCCTTGGTCCTTCTTTGGGACTAAACAAAGAGGAGATTAAATTAAGTCAGGGAATATAGGGTGCTTGGCTGGACCTGTGATTCTGCTTAGTGCTAAATCAATTTCAATGTAATTCCTCAAGAATTCAGTTACCTAAAAAAAGACATTCTTGCATTCTCCTCAGTTCGACACCCCTCAAGAAAATCAATCAGTACGTAGATTTGTGGAGTGCTACTTGTCACCCGTGTGGGTATCCAGGCACTGGCAGGGTCCAGTTGATTAGACGAATAGCCAGGTCTTCAGGGACTTTCGAAACTCTGGAAGAGACGGGAAGGTCCGTAGATGAAATGGTAGCTTGTTCCCTGTTCACATTGCATATTGGGGTGCTAAAGCCATCTTCAACCAACATTGGAAACGGTAGCCATCAGTGTGAGTGCCTATCAGCACTACCTGCCGCTGAGACCTCTTCGGTTTTCTTACTACATGTACACCCTCAGAGTAAACAGAAGCTGCGGAGTACTCTTTTTGAACTCATGAGTTCCTGTGCCTCAAGTGCATACTTTCTATTGAAGGTAAAACACATCATTCCCCTGCTGTCATGCTTGAATGAAGTGCTTGAAAGGAGCTATGTGACGAATGAAAACCGCCTTTGTGACACGCGGACTGCCACCACACATCAACGTTAAAATGGTCGAATCATATCAGGATTTGTCTAGTGAGAATCCAACCATAGTACAATAAAACAACACGTCGCTGGGCTTCAGAATTTATGTGATATCAGAAACTAACAGCACAAAGCCCATGTCTTTCTCTGTTAGGAGCTGGTATACTGAAAAGCCCAAAGTTCTCCTCACCCTTCAAGATATTATCCTTACCCTTCACAGATAACACCTATCCAGAGGCTGCCAATAGTGGTTCAACCTCCTTATGTTCCACTCACCCTAAATAACTGGTAGGCAGACAAAATATCAATTTTTAAATATCAACATAAAATAATGTGGATGTTTAAATATCAAAGGGACAGAATATAGAAGGTAAGTAATATTGATATTTTTAATATCGAGGGGACAGAATTTCGAAGGTAAGTAACATCGATTTTGTTAATATCGATGTTAGTAATATCTATGTTACTAATATCAATGTAGTAATATCGATGTTACTAATATCGAGTTTTATATGATTTTTATGTATATTATTATGTATTTAATATGTTTTTTTTAATGTAATTTATTTAAATTTTGTATTTTAGTACCGTAGCAGGTTGTGGGTTTATAGGGAAATAGGGTTGACAGTAATGTAATTATACTAATTTAATTATTAATTTTCAGAAATAATAAATAATTTAAATTAATTGGTAATTATTTTTAATAATTGGTCATTAATTTAAATTAATTGATTAACTGGTAATTATGTTCTGTAGTGGGTTGTGGGTTTATAGGGTAATAGGGTGGGAAGTAATTTACTTATACTAAATTAATTATTACTTTTTATTAATTATAAATTAATTTTAATTAATTGGTAATTAATGTTTGTCAATTGTTAATTAATTTAAATCAATTGATTAATTGATAATTATGTTATGTAGTGGGTTATGGATTTATAGGGGAATAGGGTGGGAAGTAATTTAAATGTAATTAAGTAATCATTTATTTTAATTAATTATTTTGTTAATTATATAATTGTTAATTAATTATTAATTGGTAATTAATTTTTATTAAATGATTAATTGATAATTATGTTCTGTAGCGGGTTATAAGTTTATAGGGGAGTAGGGTGGGAAGTAACTTAAATGTAATTAAGCTATAATTTATTTTTATTAATTGTTTTTGTTAATTATATTATCAATGATTAATTATTAATTGGTAATTACTTATTATTAATTGGTATTTATTATTAATTTATTTTTACTTAATTATTCATTGGTAATTATGTTTTTAATAATTATGTATTGGTATTTGTAAATAGTTTAGATTGATTTAATAATTAATTTTTGGGAGGAGCTACGCAACCATGCAAGATGGCCGCGTAAGCTCCCGGCTCTGTCGACCTCCACCGGCGGTCGATATATCCTGCTATTCATCCTATACCACCACCGGGCGCCTGGGTGTATGAAGTCTGCCTGACACCATTGGTGCAAACCCGGTCTTTCTAACTGCTTGGGTGACAGAGTTCTGTCGTGTTTTCTTCTGGGCCTATTTCAGGGCTGCCGCCGGGACCTCGATTTCCTGTCCACCCGGATTGCAATCGATCAACTGCGGCTGTGAATCCGGGGTCTGGTCCGGTCCTGCAACTTTGGATTTTGAGACTCTGCATCGCAATCCAGTCTTTCCTAGGCGACGAAGATATATCATCGTGACGGACGGCGATCATCCTGAGCCGCGGTCCGGGGACGTGCCCGGAGACCTTGCTGGGGGGACGAGGTTGGGGGCTGTCCCCCGCGGCTGGAGAAGGTGTAGTGTTTGCCGGTGATGAGAGCGCCCGCAGTTTACGTCTGCTTTGTGTGTGCCTAGAGCCTTGGTAGTGATCCCGGGGCTCGAGTCCTGCTTCGTCCCTGTGGCCCGGGGGATGGAGCGGACGGATGACGCACCATTGTTGAGGTCCATCATGGCCGCCATAGGGGCACTCCATACCCAGTCTACCGTCACGTATGACCGGCTCGCGAAAAAGCTGGAAAACATTTGCCTAGGACCGGACGATGACCCTGTGACACGTGACCAACATCCTTTGATACCGGTGGAGTACTTGACCCATCGTTCTGAGGTTCCCGACCGGCGCCCTGCCTTGGCTCATTTGGATTCTTTTGGCCCGATTCACTCTGCACCCGTCACTATCAATGGTCTTCCCTATGTGCTCTTCGCCCGGCGGACCCTCGCTGCCAATGATCCTGCTCGCAGTAGAAAGCCCTTCCGAAACTATTGGAGAAGTTGGTCTTTCCTCTCCATCTTGTCCTGCTGGTCCTGTGGACTCCGCCATTTTGTGACTGGTCCTTTTTTGGATTTAGCTGCCCTGCACCTCCGCAGCCATTTTGATTGTCTCCTGCCTATTGTGCTTCGGAGGACATGGGGCTCTACGCGGAGTCGCACTGGCCAAGGTTGACTTCATCTGGTATCCGGCTTTGACACGTCACCATTGCTTCGACTGGGCTGCTGTATTTTTTCTCTCGAAATTGTTGTCTCTTGGGCGACATGTGTTTTAATGCGGATTTGATCTTGCCTGGGCTCTTTCCGGGAGGTGGGTAGACTTGGTTGATGTCCTCCCCAGCTGGACGCTTGCTTTTTGCTTTTAAAGGTTGGTTGATATGCTTTGGGGAGGTCGCCAATGTTGGGGGGTAAGGGAGTCCGGGGGTGTGTTTGTCGTTCTCCTCCTCCATTTTATACATTTTTCCCTTCTGTGGGGCAGTTCCTGGGTGACAGGCACGCTGTTAGTGGGGTTGGCCGTAGCCATTACAGGTGTGCAGGGTGGTGGGTGTGTGGGGGGGTTTGTTGTTTTAGTTTATTTTGTTCTATGGTCCCTTTCTCTTCTTTTTCTGTCTGTTCTTGGGAGGGTACTCTGTCTCTCCAGTAGGGTTGGCGGTCTCTTTTAATTTTTCTCCTTTTTCTATCAGGCGTTTCCACTTGCCTAAGCCTTTCTGTCATTAGAGGGTGGGTTTATGGGATGGTGCTCTGTTAAACTACTTGCTGCTGTATTGCCTGTAGCTCTGTTGCTGCCTCGGTGACCATATTGTTCGCATAACTGTGTGAGTGTTCACCTGATATCGATTGCTTTGCGGGGTTCGTCCCCCCTCATCTTCTGTTTCTTAAACTGGATGGTGTGACGCCTTCGAGATAGCCGCCGCTACTTCTTCATCATAATTAAAAAAACGAAAACCTAATGTATCCTCTTGCCCTGGGGTGCCCATGACCACGTGTGGTAGTCGTACAGCTTCTCCTTTACTTAATTGTTGTTCAACTTCTGGTTTCTTGCTTCATTTGCGGCCAGCCCCTGTGGTTGTGGGCCTGCGCTTGTAATAACTTGCATTTCTCAATAAAGGTTTTCAAAAAAAATAATTTAAATTTTTTTTTTTTTTAATTTTTGTAATATTTTAAAATATTAATTTATTTGTAAGTATGGTGTTTTTAACTTCTAAGCTATCCAAAACTTTCCCTACTGTTGCACTCTATGGAGTATGAAGAGTAATTGTTACCCCTATGCTATCCAACACTCTCCCTACTGTTGCACTCTCTGGAGTTGGAATAGTAATTTTTACCCCTACGCTATCCAACACTTTCCCTACTGTTGCACTCTCTGGAGTGGGAATAGTAATTTTTACCCCTACGCTATCCAACACTTTCCCTACTGTTGCAGTCTTTGGTGTGGGAATAGTAATTTTTACCCCTACGCTATCCTACACTTTCCCTACTGTTGCACTCCTTGGAGTTGGAATAGTAATTTTTACCCCTACGCTATCCAACACTTTCCTTACTGTTGCACTCTTTGGAGTTTTGGAGTAGGAATAGTAATTTTTACCTCTACGCTATCCAATATTTTACGTACTGTTGTTTTTTTTAGTTAAAATAGTATTTTATTCCCTCTATTATTTAATATTTTTTGTATAGTTTTAACTAATGTAGTATATAGTTTTAAAAATATTAAAAGTCAATTAATTGTTTTCATTTGTTTTGCATAATTATTTAATTTTTATTTATGTTAATATTGTATGTGTGTAGATGAATTTATAATTTTATAATATTTTTTATTATTTATAATTTATTAAAATAATTTTAAAAAATGATTATTAAGGGGCCGATTCCGATTCGGGAAACAAATCCGTACGACGATTCGTATTCAAAGCCGTTTCCGTACGAATCGTACAAATCCATCCGAATCGCGTAGTACGATAAGTAGGATAGAAATACGTCTGAATCCATGCGAAACGTACGAAAAACAAGTCTAAATCCGTACGAATTAGACTCTCACAGTGAACCGTATGATTCATAATCATCCCGTACGACCTGTCAAGTAGGACCCGGACCGGGTAATGAATACGCGATTCGTACAGAACATGTCGTGTATAGGCAATTCGTACGGAGAGCCACACATTCACATATGCACCGTTCCCCTAAACGCAAGGGGTGTATGCACAGGGTGTACGCACCGTACACCTACAGCCTTGAAGGGTACGAAACGTAACCCTATGTGCCGTACGCCAACATTAATGGGGTTTACGCACGGGGACATACGCACCGTACCCCTGAAATCCAGAGGTGTACGCACCGTACCCCGACGCACCGTACCCCTGAAATCCAGGGGTGTACGCACCGCACCCAGGGGTGTCCGTTTCGTACGCATTTCGAGGGGAAATATGCTTTTACGGATGTTTTAAGCTCCCGTAGAAAAAGAGTCGTACAGAATGTTGTCGATTCGATTCGTACTTGCTGGATCGGAAAATACAGCTTCGATCCGTATGGGCATCGCGTACTGCGCGTTCCGAATGCGATTCGTACGGATCAGTGAGTTGTACGGTCTTCGGTACGATTCGTACGGATAACCGCTTTGGGTACACATCGTACTAGTTTGTACGTACGGGTACGGATCTCCATACGAATCGTACGGGACAAAAGCTCCATACGGCTATTCGGAGGGCATTTTCCCGAATCGAAATCGGCCCCTAAGTAAGTATATATATTATATTTATATGTTTAATTAATTTTTTATTAAATTATGTATATTACCTATTAATTTTAAATATTATTAAAAAAAGTAACTATGTTTATTATATTTTTAAGTATTAGTGAATTTATTTTACATATTTTTTTATTTAAAAAACTATATATTTTTTTAACGATATTTTTGACATCGATATTTTTTTTCTTCTATAATTTTGTACTTACCTTGTTGTAGATAGGATGTTGATATTGTTGACATTGATATTAATGCTCCGATATTTTTGTACCTCGATATTATGTCTTTCTATATTTTGTCAGACATTCTAAATAACTTTCCTACCCCACCATGCAAACTTACACTCTGTGACTGATCGCATGGCACCCTAGTCAGTGATGGAATGCGATGGTGCTCTTTCATTTCTAGGGGTGCATCATAATCACGAATAGTCTGCACCTGCATTTATTCTTTTGTTGTGTTAATATTTGGTTATTAGAACGTGCCTTGTAATAACATGTGAAGGTGAAAAGATAGAATTATTATGTGCCATATAAAGAAACTAACGTGGCAGTTGTGTTCTGAAGAATGTAACCTTTAGTATTTGTCTGCAATTGATTAAAGAAGTTTGCTCACTACAATGTAATGCATTGATTTAAACGTGCACCATATTAAAGTCTGCACATAGATGTGGTTAATTGAGCTTTAACATGTAGGATTGTATAGGCTGCTCATAATCATTCACATATTTGATGTGTTTATGGAACATGGTGGTTCAGAAATGCTTAGCCCCTTCCATGCTCATGACGAGCTCAGCTCGTCATGCAGCACAGTGCTCGTGCGCTCATGACGAGCTGAGCTTGTCATGACTACACCCGTTTCTATTGTGGTCCAGCACAGTAGAAAAATATTTAGAGCATCCAAGATGTTAAGTAAAATGTTCACTTATGTGTATTTTCGTAGGGCCTATGGGGCTCATTAGGATGATGGGGGGGACTTAGTCCGCCTGCCATCCTATCGGTTATTGAGACAGCCTGCCATAAGGGCAGGGGTCCCGTGGGGGGTATTAGGATGCGCCCGCCACTGTGGCAGGTGCATCCTGCATTTTTAGCATTGTGTCGGGCGGTGCTCTCAGCACCGCCCGCCACAATCCTAAAAATGCACGTATGCATTTGCATAAACAAAGTGGCAGGCACCGCCCTGTGCCTGCCGCTTTGTTTATGCAAATGCAGGGGGGTACCACGGGTACCCCCCGTGTGCACCCCAACCTCTCCTTCACTCTGAGGGCCTACAGGGGGCCCCCAAAGTGAAGGCCGCATGCCTTTCCGTGGCAGCATCGCCGCCACGGAAAGGCATCTGACAAAGCCCATGTTAATATGGCTGGCGGTGTCTATTAGACACCGCCATCACATTTGACCTTCTCCGCCCCGGTCGCCGGCGGAAAAGCGGTGGACGGTCTTTCCGTCCGCCGCGGTCCCTAATATGGCAGGGGGTCATTTAAGTGAGGATGGCGGGCAGATTGCCCCCGCCAGGCCGGCGGGGGCTACTGCCAGCCTGGCGGGGGCAATCCGCCCGCCATCCTAATGGGCCCCTATGTGTTTCACTTTTATGTTTGCCGATTTCTGCAGTCCTGAAATGTGTTCTCCCTTACTGCACTCATAGAGGGGAAAGCTGAATTTCATGTCCATGTAGGATTTGTTCTGGTCTCACAATTCCGTTGCAGGTGGAGAAATCCCTCTCTGTTAATTAGAATAACGCTTTTGTTTTAGGAGTTAGGCTCGGAGAGGAGAGGATACTTTGGAAGTTGGTGTTCTTTCTCACTGAGGGAGGCCTGGGAATCAAGGTCATCGAGCCTGGAGCTGGGAATATCGAAACTAAATGGAAAATCACCTATGAGGAGTGCCCAGCAGAATGAGGTGATCCAGATACAAGCTGTGGGTGTGTTCTATGTTTTTGTGTTTTGAATTAACGATAGTGCCCCGGGGGTTGAGTCAGGAGAAGAGGAGAGGAGATCAATGGAGAGGGAAGCAGCATCTTAGAACGAGCTCTGTAGCTTTATTGCCACTTGACCCATACAACGTGAGTGAACTTCTTAGGAAGTCTTCACGCGCTGACACCTTTTCCGAACTTGCCTGGGGAATGTTAAGAAGGGATGTCACAGTAGTAGTAGTGTAGGGACAGACTAATGCTTTTCACTTATGAACCGCATATGAAAACTGATCTGGATGTGAGGGCAATCTGGCTTTCCTGCGTTGTGATTCTGGAATTTGTCATTCTTTTCATGCTCCAGCGTTCCAATCTTGCCTGTAGGTTTGGATTTGTATTAGTTCGAATGTATTTCTACAACCTCGTCTTAAGGTGTCTGTATATCCAGTTATTTTTGGCTTTGTAATAAACCCACTAACTTGGAATTCAGAGTCTGTGATTCTTCAGAGTCATGATCTTTTGAGGTTGTGGGTTTGCCTAATGTGTTATTTCTCCTCTCTACACTTCCCAGCAGGCAATAACGGTCCATTGACCAAGGGTTCGAGAGCAAAATCACATAGAGGAACCTGGCCTTATCAACAGCATTGGACTGAGCTGCCAAGGTTTGAAATCATATCACCACTGGTGATCGGCATACAGGTTTCTGCATTTCATAAGTTGTTGACACTTTGGTGCTATCCGAAAGTATATCTCAGGCACCCACATTCTGCAAGGCAGAAGGGATTTGAAAAAGATGCCTACCTCCCCCCCTCTCAACCGCCAACCCCCCCAAACATATGTGAACATGTCAATGTCAGTAAAGAAAGCTGTGGCTGACCAAGGTTCGCACTCAAATTTTGCAGTAGGAAGAGTTTAAATAGTTGTGCAAGTCACATCCGGGGCTAGCCACACAGAAGCTCCACTGTCTGGGCAGATACCAAGTTGCATGAGTGAAGGATGGTGTACCAATGAAAGAAGTCCGTAGTAAATATGGTAAGTAGAAAAAGTTCCTTTTATTAGAAATCTTTAAAAGGCCTCAGCCAACGTGTTTTGTCCCAAAGGGGACTTCGTCAAGGCTGAAAGGACAGAGATAAAAACCACTTGAGCAAACAAATACATACATATACATAACATATATACAAAGACATAACCAAATGTTAACAAAAATACAAATACAATACATTGATAAATAAATCCACCACAGAAAAAACTGTACATGTTAAGGAAAAACAGAACAACCACAGGAGAGCGCAACTCTGAAATAATTGTTGTTGTATTGACCTGGGAGAAGTCAGTACAACAGCAGCAGAGATTATGTAATCTAAACGAAAATCCTAAAAAGTTCGCACCAGACAATTGTGTCAGCACTATATCAGAAAAAGATAAGAAAAATGAGGTAAGAAAAAAAGAAGAAGAAAGAAGAAAGAAAAGAGAAGAGAGAAGAGAAAAGAGAGAGGGAAATAAAAGAAAAAATGTAGAAGAAAGGAAAGAGAAAGAAAGAAGGGGGAGTCTCCGCCAGAAAGAAAAAACACCCAGCAAGAGGCGAGTGCCCATGTAGGACACATCACATCCATATCTTAGCAAGATCACACAAAGGAACGAAGAGAACAACAACACTCCCCAAAAAGAGAACGGCAATATTTAAAGATGAACCCAGGATCTGCTAATCCCAAACACAACGTGTCCACGTTGTAGGTCAGTGAAGTTCTCAATCTATTAACAGAAAAGACAAGATATAGATGGTATATATGTGTACACATGTATAAAATATCCCACATGTACAAAAAGAACCGTATATGGATCCCAAGTCCAGGGCATTAGGGTTGGAAGAGCAGCACAATGGTGGACCCCCTTACCTAATCGAATTTAGAAGTTGACGTGGGCAAAATAAGGGTAGATCAACGCGGTTGTAGCAAAAACTCAATCTGTCTGAAGATTTGCGGAAATGATAGTCTGTAAAGTAAACAGCAGAGAGGTAATTACCAACAAAGACGGATACTCAAAATTACAGGAGAACAACGGGACCCTACCCCGTTTACTTTACAAACTATCATTTACCGCAAATCTTCAGACAGATTAAGTTTTTGCTACAACCGCGTTGATCTACCCTTATTTTGACCACGTCAACTTCTAAATTCGTATTAGGCAAGGGGGTCCACCCTTGTGCTGCTCTTCCAACCCTGATGCCCTGGACTTGGGATCCATATACGGTTGTTTTTGTACATGTGGGATATTTTATACATGTGTACACACATATATACCATCTATATCTTGTCTTTTCTGTTCATTGATTGAGAACTTCACTGACCTACAACGTGGACACATTGTGTTTGGGATTAGCAGATCCTAGGTTCATCTTTAAATATTGCCGTTCTCTTTTTGGTGAGTGTTGTTGTTCTCTTCGTTCCTTTGTGTGATCCTGCTAAGATATGGATGTGATGTGTCCTACATGGGCACTCGCCTCTTGCTAGGTATTTTATCTTTCTGGCGGAGACTCCCCCTTCTTTCTTTCTCTTTCCTTTTTTCTATATTTTTTCTTTTATTTCCCTCTCTCTTTTCTCTTCTCTCTTCTCTTTTCTTTCTTCTTCTTTTTTCTTACCTCATTTTTCTTATCTTTTTCTGATATAGTGCTGACACAATTGTCTGGTGCGAACTTTTTAGGATTTTCGTTTAGATTACATACTCTCTGCTGCTGTTGTACTGACTTCTCCCAGGTCAATACAACAACAATTATTTCAGAGATGCGCTCTCCAGCGGTTGTTCTGTTTTTCCTTAACATGTACAGTTTTTTCTGTGGTGGATTTATTTATCAATGTATTGTATGTGTATTTTTGTTAACATTTGGTTATGTCTTTGTATATATGTTATGTATATGTATGTATTTGTTTGCTCAAGTGGTTTTTATCTCTGTCCTTTCAGCCCTGACGAAGTCCCCTTTGAGGCGAAACGCATTGGCTGAGGCCTTTTAAAGATTTCTAATAATAAAGGAACTTTTTCTACTTACCATATTTACTACAGACTTCTTTCTTTGGTGCACCATATGTGAACATGTCAACCTAGCCCTTTCAAAAGAAAATAGGGAACTACAGTCACTTCGGGTCATTTCCATTATAATCTTGTCCTCCATCCCCATTGTTCTCTAATCATTTTGTAGCTACTCCTTACAGCCAAGGCCTATATGACATTGTGTCTGTGAGCATTTGTGTGTGCATTTTTTAACTGGCTGGTACAATGGCAGCATCTCCTATTTTTACAACTTAGCATCTTCATCTTCATCAGCATCAAGAGTTTTTCACCTCGTCCACAGGTAACGGGACATGATGATGCATGCTAATGTTTTGAATGTGTGCACTTAACCAACACACATTATTAGATGTGTTTTGTAGTGTCCACCACTCACATCATGACATGATATAAGGATGCACCATCATATCATGCAAAGGGCATTCTGGTGCCATTATTCAAAGTCTGTTGAGAAGCATCCAAAGCCACTGAAATCTCTTTGGAATAGCTGGCTTTAGAAAAAGACAGTTTATAGGGGGAGAATTGCTATTTAGGAACTTATACTACTGCATGCCCCTTTACCTGCTTTATCCTGAAAAGTTAATTAAATAGTACTTGGTGCAGCTTTATTAAAACAAGTATTGGCAAAGAAAATCAGTCTAGGTTTAATGGGCTAAAGCAGGCAGCCTTAGCACATAATAACAAAGGAAAAATAGAAGGAGTTCACAGAAAAAAAATCAGGTGAGCTCTTTTTGTAAATTAGTACCTTGTGCAGTTCAATGTAAGCACCTAAGTGGAGGAAGAAAGACTCACCCAGTGATCGAAATGGGCGGAATCGGCAGGGCACGGCGTGTTCCTACTTCTTTAATTCCATAGATTCTGTTCCCCTACTTTTTTATTTTGAACATGCGTCCCATGGCAGAAATAGCCAGTGCCTACAGATAAGACTTGGCGTTTGTGACCGTTCTGGGGCGGGCAGAGAAGGAAAAGGACTCTAGGGGAGATTTACTAAGATTTTCCACATAAAGTAGATTGGGTTTAGTGTGAGAACAGCGCCCTTTTCAAGTAGGCGCACAGGAGGAGAAATGCTTTCATTTCTCCTTTCTTTTCCGATTTTGCATGTGTGCTGCACTATGCAGCATGCGTAAAAAAGTGGAAAGAACTTTGCATGTGTCTGGGCATTGTATTTGTACAGGAAGGATACCCTTCCTTTACCAAACCTATGCTAGACTCACACACCCTAGCGCTATGGCGCCAAGGTGTGTGCGTGACACATGGCAGCTGTAATCAGCGACGGCGCAAGTGAAAGGAAAGGAGAGAGCCATATCTTTGAAGATATGGCACTCTCCTGCTCCCTTCCTGACATGCAAGGCAGCGCAGCCTCGCAGGGGGCTTCGCTGCGTGAATTTTTTGTAAATCTCCCCCTTTGTCTTTTCCTTCTTGCCCAGAGAATACAACAACAGTGTCCAATACTGCTCTGCTGCTTCAGCTGCCCCCGCCTCTTTCTTTCTTACTCTAATTCCCTCTCTTTCTGTCTAGCAGCTCCTCGCTTACTGAAAACTGTGACTTCAAGGAACGTTTCTCACCCTCTCTTTCCTCCTTTCGTTTATGTTGTTCCCCTGTAAAATGGATCCAAAAAAGAAAAGCACTTTTGCTGGAAATGTCCTCTTTTTCTGACATTTTTATATTCCGAAGTACAGCCTCGGGAATAAAATCACAATATGAAAAATAAATAAATAACTAAATAAAACAAAACAGAGTGATAGCAAAGTGGCCAGATTGATTGTATTCACACCCAAACACATTAGCGTCACTTCATAGAGTTTGCCTGTGACTTTGTTTTCTTGTCTTACTTTGAACAGCATTGTTTTCCCCGGGCGGGGAACTAGTGCACCAATCCTGGAGGGACTGCAAAGCATGGATTGGAAAACGAAATGTGTGCTTTGGCTCTGTAGTCAGGGATGTGGTCTTCTTACCATACTGCGTACGTTTTGTTAGGATGTATGCAATGGACATTGAAATGGGTCCGTTCAAGGCCCTGTAGTCATGCCCTTCACTTTTCAGGTAAAAACACTCACTGATTTCTGAACAGTGAGTGTAAAAGCGTTAAGGTAACCATGTTGATCCTGCCTACATTTCACATGCTTTTGCATTTTCATTTTGCATTCCCTATGAGTGTTTTCCAGGATGTTGTTACTTTTTTTTGTAGGCATCACATTGCGCTTGTGTAGTGCGTAATTTAAATTGAGCCGCATCCAGGTATTTATAGCAGGGCACAAATGGGTTGTAGTTTAAGGCAGTGCGAGTTTCTCTTATTGGGGCAATATGGTGTTCAGTGGGGGAGAGGATGTGGCACTATGGTCAGAGCTGCCGAATTTGAAACTGGGGAACCAGGTTCAGCCTTCAGGACCAGTCTACCAGACCACTCTCCTGAGGGAGCACATTCCCATGCTAGACCTTAGAAGACCACGCAAGACCTTAGAAGCCCTGGTGTCTTAGCATCAGCAGGTGGACCCTAGCAGTGGCAAGTGTGGGCTAACCTTGAAGGCCTGTCCACCACAATACAACTGATGTTCACCTCCAATCTTGCGGGTAGGCCTATAAAGCAGCACATCCTAGCGCAACAGTGACTCTGTCACTGAGATCACAGGACCTACGGCCCTGACCGCACCGGGCGCTGACTTTGGGTGGGGGCATTGTGTTTGCATGTATATTATGGTTTTAAAAGCGCTTGCTACCTCCTTCCTGGCCTCCAGCAATTTTCTGCAACAATAAAAATATCATGATAACTCTGGTGATTAACGTTCTTAACAGAGAGAGATCGGAGTTTTGTCTAGTGGAAGTTTTGCCTCATGGAAAGGTAGCACAGAGGGTTAATGTGCCTGCTGCAAAGAAGATGTACCATGCACATCATCACAAAGTGCACATAATGTAAATTGGTCAGTGGGTTACTGCTTTTGTAAGAAAGATCCTTTGGTTACTTGCAGTTTATAAGATAAAATCCAGCATACAAACTGCATGGTATAAATTAGAGCGTTATGTTTTTTTCTCCCAGTCTTTGATTATCCTAATGTTGCAAAAAGTGTTCTTTTGGATAGAAATGAATTCTGATTATTAAAGAGAACCCCCAACCATGGCATTATGTTTTAAATTCTGAGTTTGTGTTTCTCCAAACCAATCACTATTAAACTATACGTCTTACTAGTATGGTTGTCATTAGACTCCTACACATTTTAGTCCTTAGTCTTATGTAACATTTTCAATGCAGTGATTTACACACATATAATTGTCTAATGTGTGTAATGTAAAGGTCTCTGACACCCTACACTGTTATGAGTGGCGCTGTAAATCAAATTAAATGCAACTGAGAGAGAGAGTGTGGCTATCGAGACTTGAGGGGCACTGTTAACGGTGGTAGTGAAGGAATCCATGGAAGAGGTGGTCATTAGGGGGCACTAACAAACATTGTTGCACAGGGCACCACCAGTGCTTAGCCGGCCCTGCGCTTGAGGCCAGTCCGCCTCGCCCATTGGTACCTCCATGTCTTAGTTTCAGCAATAGTAGCTGCAACTCACTGGGGATCGGCAATGCAGGATTTGCACGCACACAAAAGTACGTTTGCAAACTTCACAGTCTCTCTGCTTCACTCACAAGCACTTTTAACATGTGCTGCCTGTTTTGGGGCCACTGGAATTATGCAGAAAAGGAGGACAAAATGATGCCACAGTGTTGACTAAATTATGCAGCAAAAAGGCTGCAGCGTAATGCAGTATAGTTTCTGATATTGTATTGATTTGACATTGTACACATGCTAACAGTCTCTGGAAAGGTTTTGCCTTATTAGTAACATACAAATGCAGCAGAGAGACAAGTGATCAGTCAACCTTTGCAAAGGGCCGCCCACTTCGCAGCAACACAAGCCACATTTTTTTGTAACTTTTGATCCGTTTGAGCAACAAACAATTTATTAGTTAAAATTGTCAGATTATGCCTCAGCTCTTGTATTATGTGGCAAATATGGCAGAGCCATAATTATATAGAAAACATTTGCAAACTAGGATATTTGCCATTCATGTTTGAACTGCTCTTGTGGAAAAAGGGAGAAGTCTAATGACAAAAACTCCATGGCTCGGAGACAAATGGCTTGTGCTTACACTTTCAAGCGTATTTGGGACATTCTGTGATTGGAAACATATCCCACTTTGTGAATGTATTTTAATGTCAATAACTCATATTAAACCTTAAGTAAACATGTGTATCCATTTGTTGAATTAAATAACATAAT
Organism: Lissotriton vulgaris; assembly: GCF_964263255.1. NCBI lineage: Eukaryota > Metazoa > Chordata > Amphibia > Caudata > Salamandridae > Lissotriton > Lissotriton vulgaris. The sequence continues at coordinate 531,736 of NW_028253447.1, read as the reverse complement.
AAGCTGTAACTGGGCAGTGAAATGCCAAACAAATACTAAAAAGTGGGATGTTTTGCGCATTCGGGCTACACCTCTGACTCCGCCCACTGATCCAATCCTTGGGTTATTCCTGCCCTCTGATTCTCTGCCCACAGTTCCCCTCCTTTTTATTCCCCCATTTCGACCACTGGACTCACCATAACGCCCAATAGCATACGGTGAGACATAAATATATTCCTCTGTGGTGAGACAAGACGTGATTGACAGAGTGCCAAGCCAGTGGTTGAAAGGGGTCTACTCAAAGCCCACTCTATGTAAATTATTTCCATAGGTCTGTCTCACATCTGTGCTGTCAAACCCAGACCTATAAAAGCTCACAATACATGTGTACCTCTTGGCGTGGATTCTCTGGCCCTAGTATCTGCCTCCATTCTATTTACATGATGGCAAATTTCCTCTCTCGTGTCTTCAAACACTCTAGTGCCATGGCACACCTTCTAGCTGTCTACGGAGCTTTGCGAAGGCCCCCACACAACATGGCGTACCCAAAGGTACAGTATCCCTTTCGAAACCGGTACGGGCTGATTTGTACGTAAGCAATGGAAATTTGCTGCGCATAAGCTCTTCAAAAGATCATTTTATTTTCAAAGGAGCCCGGCGTGCTGCCTGCAGTCGAACTATATTTAGAGTCCATGTGCTGCGCTAGCGTTTTTCCACAGCGAAGCGCGTTTCAGGATTATCTAGCTGCTCCCCAGAGATATCTACTGTAGGTTGCAGGTACTTTCTCAATTTTCCAGAAAAAAATGCTGCGTCACAGCACATTTTTGTAGCATCAGACTTTTATTCAGTACAGTTTGCAGTGAGGTCTATTTGATATCACAGAATAAACGGAGTCGCTAAGCTGATATCCTTAGTTACAGTTTAACCTCTCCGAAGCGACCTTAGCCCAACCTTCAGGTCACTCGGGCCTAATAAGTAAACTCTGCACCGCCATTACAAATCACTGAAGTGCATCTGACCAATCAGAGCGCGGCACTCTCGCATTTCAATCACTTTCAATTCTGCCCTTGGATTCCAGCTGAGACTAATGGGCCTGATTAGCCAGGGGCTCTATCGATGTCCTTTTCTCAGTTTTCCTCATTTCCGAGCTAGGGAGGTAGAATGTATTCGTGTTTTTGAAAATCGAGGCCGGCGATCCTCAGTGCTGTCCTCGTACGTTTATATATACAATTAATTTGAAATTACTGCGGGAAGCAGGAGTCCTCGGGGTTAGCAAGCACATTTCTGAATGAGAACCTACCCTTGAAGGACCCGTTTTAAACGACCCCCCCCCCCCCCCCCCCCCAAGTGCGTCTTTCCCACTCATGCACTGGCTTATATGTAGCGCCTCTAAAGGAGCTGAAGCAATACAGTCATAAAGCGCTAAATCATCAAAGAGACATCCTAGCACATGTAGACTAATATTGGCAACGTCTCATCAGAAAAAGTTATTTTAGTTATTCCTGTCAATCACTCAAGGGTGTGCATGATGAGCCAGGAAAGCAAGCCATAATACCAGAGGCCTTTTAATCTTTCGTGGATCACACTACATTCTTATTACTAGACCTTATTCACCATGAGTGGTCTTGGTGTCCAAAAGCCTAACATGGATCAGTTCTCTACCTCCTTCATCCTTCACCTTCCGAATGGCTCAACTGCACTGACAGGTTTCTGTGGCCATGGCTATTTCTCCTTCTCTTATTCAAGGCAGTGGGCTCTGCTCTTAGAGACCCCACTAAGCTTGTATTCATTATCAAGGTCACATGGTCTGCAGGAAAGCTGCTCCAGTAACAGGGCCAGTATGACCGAGGACCATGAGAAGAGCAGCAGGTCCAGTGTCCCTTGGCATGGTCCATCCCTCCATTTCCTGGTGTCATGTAATCCCTCCCCATCTTGGTTCCCTCAGACTTGTCAAATTCAAACCTCTGCCCATTGGTAGGCTGAGAGCAGCACACACTTCAAGCAGGTGAAGTCACCCAGATAAGTCAAAAGCTTCACTTAAAACCTCACCTCCAGGTGGCTGATCCAACTAGTGGATCTTTTTATTCAGTGGTGGGCTGGACTTTTCTCAGTGGATGGATGACCACGTTAGAGGTAATGAAATGCAGCGCAGCAGAGCACATGGATGGAATGTGGAGGTTTCATGCCGTTATATCCAGGCTGATAATATTGTACTTCAATAATAATGAGTCCCTACATTGCCTATCGTTACACCACAAGGTAAGGATACAATTTATATTCTTAAATTAACCTGTTCTTACCTTGGGAGAGAAGACTAGCCAGAGATAAGAACAATAATTCTATACTGACCTTGTGATGTAGTGGTAAGGTCGATGTAATTGATACAATATTATTTTACTAATCCTGTTACATTTGAGTAATACTGGATGGGACCGGAGCAGTAAAGTATGTGAGTGGCTTCAGGTCCGGCATTAGCGCCGGTGGCGCCCGGTGCGGCAATCATTTTTGGCACCCCCACACCACATGAGCGCCTCCTCGGATTCTCTCAGCACCGGGCAAAAGTGCCCTTCATCTCTCAAATTATAAGTTATTGCTAAACACAGGGCTCCTCCCCATGGGTCAGTGGCCCCTCCACAGGTCAGGGCCCAGTTCAGCCTCACCGGTCGCACTGCCCTAAAGCCGGCCCTGAGTGACTGCATACAACAGCAAGAAAGGGAGAGTTCTGTATGAATGGTAAGCACTGCAGGGTGATCTGTCCTTTAACTGACAGAAACTGCTCTCACTTTCAGCTTTCCCTGTGGTACCCTGCCGCTTATTGCTGCCTCCAAGCCTGTTAGCTAGGCATGAGCATAAAATGCTCTTTGATGAACCCACCCCACGAACAACTGTTTGTTCTGTGGGTTAGTGACCTCCTTCCATCAGAGAAAGCTTGAATTCAACCTACAAACCATGGGTGAAAATTGGTTTCAAACTTGGGCAACATTTTTGGTTTTCCTTTTACTGTGAAATGACAGTAGTGAAAAACGAATAGCTATGGGACTTTAGCTTTGATCAAAGGGCAAGTTTGATTCCAAGTGACATCATAAACAACAAGACCTAAACTTAAGTTGTATAGGATGCCACTTAGATCCCCAGAGTGGAAAACTCTTGTTTCTTGGTATCTACTGTTAGAGCTGCTTGATTACTGTGAAAATAATGTTTATTTGCGTGTTTTTAAGGTAGAACAATTATATAGCAAAACACATTTGCTGGGACTTTGCCTGCTTACATTGACAGCTGAAGAAAAGGTGGCTTTTAAAAGTTGCACAAATAAGTTGCCTGCATGCAAGTTTCTTTTCCTCTTTTGTGTTTTTCCTTTTCATAAAATAGTGGAAATGGGATTCATTTCATGATGCTGTTTCTCAGTCTGTAACAAATTGTGTGCTTAGGAGGAAGTCGTGTTGGAGATGTTCTCGTAATGTTGCAATAAACAAGGCTGCTGCTGCCTGCAGACACAACTGTAATTCTATTAATTTCAAATGGTGTATTGTTCAATCGAGAAATGTAATTCTCTTGCTTGTAGGGTAAAGGGGACCATTATTTATTAATAAATTAGGTGGTCTCTAGAGTAGCTTGTTTTATGTAACATAATTTCTGTGAAGTTGATTTGTTTATGTCATGTAACTTCATTAGTTCAGCCCTATGGTACCACCTCACATTTGGTCGAGAGCGTCTTTTCTACTCCTCTGAAACTATAAAGTCTTCCTTTCTGGGATGTCTGCCAGACCTTTCGTTCGCTCCGAAGGCATCTTCTATGATAGTCTGCCATTTGATTTATGCTTAAAAACCTTTTCCTTGCTATCATACTTGGCAGTTCCTAGGTCAGACTGTCATCAGACTTTAAATTAGACTGTCCCTTGACTTATGAACTGAGTAGATTTATGCTTGTTCATTACTGAACTTTATTTTGATTATGGCTAATTCCGTTATGTTATGACCTCTTGGAAATTGGCTTTATTTTAATGCATTATTGATGCTGATTTGAATCTGACTATCTAACTACTTTTTTCGGTCTGTAATGATTCCTACATTGTTAACACCTTGCATGCTGATGAGGAGCTCAGCTCGTCATGCAGCATGGCGGCCGTGTGCTGGAGACGAGCTGAGCTCGTCATGGACTCCGCGGAACGCCCACGTGGGGATAATTACCCCTCTGTGCTGGGCGTTCCATTGAGCGGGCGTGGCCATGACGAGCTCAGCTCGTCATCAGCACATGGCCACCGTGCTGCATGACGAGCTGAGCTCGTAATCAGCACCGCAGCGCGGCACCCCTCCGCCCCCTTGTCGCGTGGGAATTAGCCTAGCGGCGATGGCGTTAATAAACATTTGTGGTTTTGACTATGAATATTGTCCTGCAAAGTTTCCTTTATTAGCGCTAGGACTCCCGTGCTTCGGTACTCACACGGAGTCCTGCACTTCAGCACTTTGAAATTACTACCCATGTGCAATTTTATGATGTGCATAGACCCTCATACCCCAATAGCTCCCATTCCTGTAAATTGCATTTCCCAGTTGTGCAGAGGGGCATGAGCCTTAAAGGAGGAAAACACACATTCTATTAATCTATATTCCATACTTTATACACTCCCTCAATATATATATATATTTTTTAAATGACCAGCATCCTGCCATTTTCCTCCTACAGGTTTTATAAAAGTGCCAAGAACCAATACAACATGTGCCACCTTCTCAGCTCTAACATAATAGCAGTGAATGACTCTATTTAATATCTAGTGTTCAGGCTAATGACTTGCAATAGAAAATATTCCAAAGCAATGTAAAATTGTGACTATTAATAGCGGGGATGAATTTCACTGTGACATTGTAGAAAGTGAGAGCAAATGTTGCATTGTGTATGATGTCACTTGGAACCTTCGTTACTGATTTCCACCCATCTCCATGTTTATTTATGTGTGCGTGTGGTACTACAATGATCCAATTTATACTCAGCGAAGAAGAGATTACCCATGGGGAAGCCACTCGAAAAGTCCTTCCTCGGTGTCCCAAACATCCCAATGCCCCCTCCGCACATGTTGAACAACAGGGAACATCCCACCACTCCTCTGTACGTCCCCCTGCATTTCCCTTCATCCATTCTTTGTAATGTTATTTTCCAAACCTAGCAGTCTACCACCCTCTCTGACTTCTGTCTGCCCTTACCTCCCAATCAATATATTAAAAAATACAATCCCAGGCACTCTGAAACTCCCTGTCACTTCCCTGTGAGCCGTCTCTTCCCCAATTCTCTGTGGAGCATTATCTCCTTGGGCCATCACCAGTCAAGACATAAGAAACCACTGCCACATGGATGTTCAAGATCCATTGGAACCAAGTGAGACAAAGAAGTCCTTCTCAGTCTACTGCCGTGCCAGACTGTGCAGAGACCGGAGAGGGGTATGTAAACCAGTTGAAGAAAGCGGGTTGTAGAATACCTCTAGGCCATCTCCTTCATATCTGTGGAGAAGTGTGGCTCACTGGTTAGAGCAGGCAGACCCTGAAGCAGAGGTCAGACCCGGGACCAGGGTTCGATTCCCGACGCGGCAGGGTATTGAGCTCATATGTCCACGGACTCGATAATTCTCGCTTCGGTGCCTGACTTAATCATGGGTTCACACTCTGCAACTCTGGGCATTAAGCTTGCTTAAACTCCACAACGGCCCCCCGCGGCGGGATGCCTGGCTTTCACCTTGGGGATGCCCTGTAGGGGCTATCTCACAGGGAAAAACCAGGACGGGTTCCCAAGGCAAGCGCGGAGATACCCCTACGGGGGTTGATTCTGGCGCTATACAAGAAATGCAATAATAATAATAATAATAATATAATAATAATCAGACAGGCACCGGATCAGCCCCAACTAATGCACCACTTAAAAATACCTTTATACACTCCCCCTACATATAAATAGTGAAAACCTGTTTTTCATTATTTCATCTCAGAGCAGTGGATACGTTGTTTTGGAATCTGTTTTTATGGCTTAAGGGTTCCTATAAAGCCATACACAAATATAGAATTTTAGATGGATAACTGTGAACAATGGGGATGTTTTCAGTAAGGGGTTTTCAGTGACATCAAACAGACAACAAGCACAGAGCTTGAGTTGTCTATAATGTCACTCAGAAACCTGAGGTGAATAATATAGCTCCATAATTAATTATTTACTTATCTATCATGCTTTGTTATGTTTGGCCTTCAAAATCATCTGCCCCTCCTTCCACTGTTAAGCACTGGCAGATGAGTAATGGGTATGCCATACAAACCCTGTCCTCTTCTGATTGAACCACATGTAAAAAACAGAACATAGCTGGCCTTGTGCCGCCCACCCCCACCACCCACTGAGCTTTCCTTTCTACTGCCTGCTAGAAGTGGTTCTCTCTGCTTTACATTGTAGCAGAAGCAACATTGACAGGCTGTCAGGCAGCCCTGTCACAGGAGCCTGGAATCCATTTCTGAGGTTCCAACAGAGGGAAACAAGTTCAGTTGCCCACTGTTGTTACATCATTGCAGTGAATCCCCAGATTTAGAATCTATTATTACAGCTTGTGGTACTTATTGACAGCCATACATAACAAGCTGGCCTCTGCAGATAAATAAAAGGCATTTAGTAGATGTCTTAGTACCGCTGGGACAAAATACATTTTGTGAAGTTCAGGGGGAAATATTTTTTGTTCAAGAGTCAGATTAACAGTAACATGCATTATATAATGGGCATTTTCACTAGCATAGTAAAAATACTGCTACTTTTCATGTTTGTGCCCTGCCCTGTGGAAGATTGTGTTTGAGGTCTTCATTAAGGTCTGTGCTATATGAAAAGGCCATGTGTTGACAGCATGGTAAACATGCCATGGATCCCATGGACCAATTGGCAGTTTGTAGCAGTAGACTGTTAGGATGCGGAAGTATTTAATGCGATGATTGCTGACCAGCTATGTGAATGTATGCACTTGTGGTTGGCAGTCTTTCCCACAGCCTGGCAGAGATGGAGATGTGTAAACAGAGCTGCAAGGCATAAAATAAAATAGAAGGCGTTCGAAAGGGTATTGTTTGCTATCTATTTAGTTGGATGATGATAGACAGCCTTATCGTGAAATTTGCCTCAGTCACACGTAGTGCTAGGGAGTACAGAGGCAGTTGTGGGAGAGAATGGCAGAAGATGGTGACCTTTATGAGGTAGTTGGGCTTTTGCCACATGCAGGTATCTATTAGTAGTGACTACATAAGGTGGAACCTCAGCTGCGAGTACGGAGCATAGCCAGGGAAAGTGAAGCGACAAGTACCTTCCGATGAAGCTTACTACCCTGTGCTTATCTAAGTATAGTTTCTCTAAATCAGGAATACCCACGTTTTTTGGAGGGAACAAAACTGGGCTGGTGGGCATGTTGTAATGCGACAAAAAGTGACAGCAGAGGATTTGACGGCAGTAAAATGGGTGTTAACGTTTCTACAATGAAGCTGTCAGCCTTAGTGTGGTTTTCCCTCAAACATTTTGCCCGCTTGCCTATGACTTTACTGAATTTGTTTTTATTGGCTATAGTACTCGGTACACTTTACCACTGCTAATCAGTGCTAAAGTGCTTTTGCTCACTTTCCTAAACATGGTTTGCTTGATATATACCTAACTGGCATACGTCATTTACTTGTATGTCCCTTATAAAGTGGTATCCAATATACATGGGGCCTGTAAATTGAATGCTACCAGTGGGCCTGCAGCACTGATTGTCCCACCTACCTAGTAGCTCTTTCAAACGTGTCCCAGGCAGCCTGCCATTGCAGCTTGAATGCACTGGTACATTGCCATGTTGACTTGGCATTTAAAACTCATTGCCAAGGCTTAAGCTCCCTAATTTATTAGATATAAGTCACCCTTAACCCCTTCGATGCTCATGACTGAACCCAGCCGTCATGAGCCACGGGTGGCCTGTGCGCGATTGAAATGTCCAGCACCGGGCTGGAATTCCTGCCGCAGGCAACGTGTTAAGGTAGGCCCTAGGTAGTCCATAGAGCAGGGTGCTATGTAAATAAAAGGTAGTACATGTGCTTTTAAGGTTTACATGTCCTGGAAGTGCACAACTGTCAAACTTGTTTTTCACTACAGTGAGGCCTACCCGTTTCATAGGATAATATTTGGGATTACTTATTACATTTAAAAAGTTGTAATTCCTGATTGAGAGGAAGTACATCTGTCATGTTTTGTACCTATGGAATGGTAATGATAAATCCTCTTTAGTGGCAAAGTCGGATTTGTTGCTACTATTTTCAAAATTGCAACTTTTAGAAAGCTGGGCATATTCTTGCCCATACCCATTTGGTGCCTGCTGCCTGTTTCAATCATTTGTCTGGGTTAGGTGACAGCTGGGCTTTGTGTATTCTCTCTAGACAGCCACACACAAAGGTACCTTCGGTGTGACGTGACGGGTCATCCTGGGAGGATGGGAGGGTGGAACTGGACTGCATACTCCCTGTAGGAGTCTGGAGCAGGAAAGGAGGACCTCTGTGCACAACTGGGTATACGTCCTGGACCTCTGACACCACCACTTCAGTACACTTGGATCTGTAACCACTCTACCAGGAAGAAGAACTGCTATGCTGAAGGAATGCCACTCAGCTGAACTGCTGATCTGGAAGAAATGCTGCCATACTGTGTTGCCCTGCTGCTGGGTGCTCTCTCTTGCCTGGGTGATAAAGACTGGACCTACATCACTTGAACCCAGACTGACTCCTAGGGCTCCCTGACTGGACTCCTGATCTGAAGTCTCAGGGACATAAAAGAGTTCAAACCACCCTGCTCCTGCACCTGGACAATTTGAAGGGGGCCTAATGTGCTTACTGCATCAATATAAATGCATCATGACTGTTGTGGGAACAGGATCGGCTCATTGCCCTTGGAACCAGCACATCTCTTCAGAACCATTGCTTCGAAACCATTGCATTGCTGCCACCAAGTGGAGAACATCTACACATCACCTCTACTGCGTGGAGGCACACGGCGCATCGCATTCAGAACGACCGCATCTCAGAACTGACGCATCACCTTCGTTGCATGGAGAAAATTGACTCACAAACTCGACTGCGGGATCGCATCACTCGGCGGAATCTTCGGTGTCGCAACCAGGATTAAGGTGCTTTTTTTCAGCTCACCTACCTGAACTGTTGAACTTGTCTGGCGTGACCATTTATCCCAAATTAGCTCTTATTGCTTCAAAGTGCTATTTTGCCATTCATTCTTTTTAAAATTCATATCTCAAATTCTGCTATTTGATTTTTGTCATTTTGGTCTTGTTTTGTTTATTACATTAAGAGGTACTTTTCTAAACTGGTGTGGAATGTTTTTGAGTGGTGTTTTCACTGTTTTCCTGTTTGAAGTGTTGCCCAAATACCTTACACATTGCCTCTTAATTTATGCCTGACTGCTGTGTGCCAATGTACCACAGGGTGAGCCCAGGTTAATTTAGGGTGTGTTTGTGACTTAGCCTGACTAATGATGGTTACTGTTTGACCAGGGTTTCCACCCCAGTCAACATAGAACCAAATTTCTAACATTGATGATCAGCAGTAAGGATAGAACGTGTGTTTGTGAAGCACCATATATTAACCCAGTGTACATTACCAATTTGCATCCAAGACCAATTTGAATTTTAAATTCTCCCAAATTTGGATTTTTGTTATTTCTAAAATCATGTCTCTGTGTGGTGGATCTACACCTGCACCTGCACACATTGAATTTGAGATGGCCAATCTTAAGGTTTACACTGTGGCACACCTCAGAGATTATTTCTGCAAAGGATTTGGACTCCCTGACAAGAGCACCACCCAGAAGATGGAGTTGCAAAAGGTGCCGAGGACCTCGGCAGATGCTCACTCTGCAGAGGGTACAAACACAGAGGATGAGGAGGAGGAGCCTGAGGATGGCCCTTCAGAGGAAACATCTGCAGAAGAGGGAGATTAAATGCCTCCTGAATTGGAACTTCCTGAGAGGGCAGGGAGTAGTGTCTCTTTCCACGGCATATCCCCAGAGGATCTGGTGGAGAGGAGGAAGGAGAAGGAATTCAAGTTGCAGATGGCAAAGTTAAAAATGGGGGAGGAGGAGAAGAAAATAGTTTCAGATAAGAAGGGACTGGTCCATGAGCTCAATCTCAGAGAGCTGGATTTGAGATTTAAACAGATTGATTCTAGCAGTAATGGTAGCAGCATACATGCAGTGTCCATTGGAGAAGGAAGGGTACACACTTCCAAGGATTTGGTACCCAGTTTTGTGGTGGGTGATTACATTGACAAGTGGTTCTCTCTGCATATGAAGTGTCTCTAAGAGTGCACAAGGTTGTTGGGTGGCAGCTCGTGGAGCGACACACTCCTAACCAGCAGAACACAGAGAGACCTCCTTCCTCCCTTCTGCTCCGAAACCACCGAGATCCTCTGCGGTGTACGCCAGGGCTCATCCCTTTGCCCAACTCTGTTTGAGATCTACATGGCACCGCTCGCCCACGTCGCCCGTCGCCACGACCTCAACATCATCTCCTACACTGATGACACCCATCTGATCCTCTCCCTCACCATGGACCCCCACACCGCCAAAACCAACCTTCACGAAGGAATGAAGGCCGTCGCTGAAGGGATGAGGAACAGCCAACTGAAGCTGAACTCGGACAAGACGGAGGTCCTTATCCTCAGATCCACCCCTTCAGCCTGAGACGACTCCTGGTGGCTGACCGCACTGGGAACCGCCCCAACACCCACTGACCATGCACGCAACCTAGGTGTCGTCCTCGACTCCCCCAACTCCATAACTAAACAGGTCAACACCGTTTCCTCCTCCTGCTTCAACACCCTCTGCATGCTCTGCAGGATCTACAGGTGAATCCCCACTGAAATGAGAAGAACGGTCACCCAGGCCCTCATCAGCAGCAGGTTGGACTACGGAAATGCCCTCTACGCAGGAGCCTCGGCCAAACTCCTGAGACGGCTCCAACGCATCCAGAACGCCTCTGCACGCCTGACCCTCTACATCCCTCGCCGCAGCCACATCACACCCCACCTGAGCGACCTGTACTGGCTCCCGGTCAACAAGAGGATAACGTTCAAGCTCCTCACCCACGTACACAAGGCCCTCCACAACAGCAGACCAACGTACCTCAACAGACGACTCAGCTTCTACACCCCCACCTGCCAGCTCCGCACCGCTCTGCCGACCTCGCCCTCGCCACAGTCCCCCGCTTCCGAAGAGCAACCTCTGGCGGCAGATCGTTCTCCCACCTCGCCTCCAAGACCTGGAACACCCTTCCCATCCACCTATGGCAGACCCAAGACTTGCTGACCTTCAGAAAACTCCTCAAGACCTGTCTTTTCAAGCAGTAGCAGCATTCCCCGCCCCAGCGCCTTGAGACCCTCTCGGGCGAGTAGTGCGCTTTACAAATGATATGATATGATTGATTGATTAATTGATTAACACGAGAGGTGTGGGACACCATACACATTACACTCCTGTGAAAGCCCTACTTGTTAATAAATTTGGTTTGACCCCTGAAAAATACAGATAGAAGCTCAGGGGCAGTCACAAACACCTTACGCAGACCTGAATGAACATTCTAGATTATTACGGCAAGGCACTAAAGGGTTAGGTGAGCGGCAGCAAGGTAGAACGATTATACTGAGCCGGACAACCTAATTTTGAGGGAACACATGCTTGATATTTATTTTACAGAGCTGCACCAACACCTGGTTCCTAGCAAGCTGACTGACCCTAGGAAACGAACTGAGTAGGCGGACATCTTGGTCAGCACCACAATGCCCAATAAGGCATCTGGGGAGACTCCCAAAAGGGTGGCCAGTGTTCCCAACAGAAGAAGGAGGGGGAGATGAAAAGGAGTTCTCTCAAGGCTTCTACAATAATTTGCAAAGGAAAATGGTCCCATTCCCAATCTGACCTACAGAAAAAAAGCTTCCCTGATAAGAATCAGAACACAACTCCCAAGTGCTATGAGTGCTGTGAGTATGGGCACTGCAAAGGGGATCCCAAGCTCTAAGAGGGCACAGCCTCCCACTGGAAGAAAGACACCAGGGTTGGCTTGTGTAGTACTTGGAGAAGAGTTTGTTCCAGTCTGAGGGTTGAGTCAGTGAGGGTACCCTAGTGTCCTTTGATGAGGCGGCGATGGTGCCCAAAGCACATGTGCCTACCAATACTGCCAAGTATAGGCAGTGGGTGTCCAATAAAGGGCAAGGAGCTGAGGCTTTGAGGGACACAGGAGCCAGTATGACTGCGGTAAGGAGTCAGCTGGTGACTCAAGAGCAAATTATACTCAATGCATTCCAGCTTGTTGTAGAAGCAGACAACTGGGAGGATCACTACTCTGTGGGTCTTATTCCATATCATGCCCATGGATTGTTTGAGGGAAACATCTTGAGCACACTACCTGGAAGGAAGTAGAGCTCAAGTCACACCTGGAAATGTAAGGGTTGGCTAAGTGGATTTGTGCAACCATCAAGACCACGGCCACCCACTACGAGAGTCAAGGAAGTCTGGACCCTGGAAAAATGGCTCACACTGCTGCCAAAAGAGGAAAGAGCAAGGGGTGTGGCAAATCAGCCCCTGAATGTCTTCCAGCTGAGATGGACAGGGCGCCAGAGGAGGTTTCCCCAGATGGCACTGTAGATGACATTGCCTCCCTTGGTGACCTGCCTGAACTTGCTGGATGGCAAGTAAACGGAGGACCCTGAATGTCTTCCAACTGAGGTGGGTGAGGTGCCATAGGAGGTTGCCCCAGAGCCCACTGTAGAGGACGGTGCCTCCCTTGTTGATCTGCCCGATCTTGTTGGATGGTCAGTAAAAGGGTGACCCACCAGGGGGAGTTCTGTAAGGCACAGAAAGAGTGCTCAACCTAGAGCGCCTGAGGCAACAGGCCAATGTCCAGGGAGATGGTGAGGCATCGGGTAGTCATTGCATCTACTGGGAGGGAAACCTCTTGTATAGTGAGCACAAGGCACATTGTTCCCCAATGCTATAGGGCCTTCCCGCTGAAGCTGGCTCATGAAATACACCTCTCAGGACATCTAGGGCAAGATAAAACCATTGCCAGACTTGCCCCCCACTTTTACTGGCCCCCGATGACGATTTCCTCAGATACTTTCTGTAGGACCTGCTTAACCTGCCAGGCCAGTGGGAAAACAGGGCAGGGCTGGAAGCTTCCCTGAATCTTTTACCTGTCAATTTCACCACCTTTGAAAGGGTGGGCATTGACATTGTAGGGCCCATGGATCACCAGACAGCATCTGGCAACAGCTTTAGCCTGATCCTGGTGGATCATGTCATAATATCCAGAGGCCATATCTATGAGGACTGCAACTGCACTTACAGTGGCTAGGGCCCTAATGGAGATTTTTTACCAGAGTGGGGTTCCCAAAGGAAGTGTTGTCTGACATGACCCTCAAGGGCATGATCAAAGATCTGGCTTCAGGCAATGAGGGGTAAGTGGGTCATCCTCCCCCCATGCCTCCTCTTTGCTTAAGGGAGGTGCCAAAGAAGGGTGTTGGAATTAGCCCCTTTGAGCATCAGTATGGGCACCTTTTTAAGGTGACGTCTCAGCCCGGTTAGGGAGGGGTGGGAGCAAGATCCTCGGGAAACCGCTCAGGAAGTGATCAGCTACATGCTGGCTTCCCAGAACCAGATGGCCAAGTTTTGGAAGAAGGCTTCTGAAAACCTGGAGGCCAGCCATGAAGCGGTGGTATGACCAGAGGGCTACCCCTGTAAAATTCCAACCTGGACAGAAAGTGTGGGTAATGGAACCCATGGAGCCCAGAGCCCTCCAAGACAGTTGGACTTGGCCCTATGAGATTGTTGAGAGGAAGGGGGAGGTCACCTACTTGGTGAACCTCCTGACCCCAGACACCCTCAAACAGTTCTTCATATCAATCATCTCATCCCACACTTTGAAAGTCTGAGGTCGCAATTTGGTTGGTGACAGATGTTGGGGAGGAGAGTGAAACTCTCCATGACCTCATAGCATCCAAAGAGAAGGATGGCTCAGTGGAAGGTGTTAACCTCTCTTTTACAGTGACTTCAGAACAGCAGACGGACTGTTACCACTTGCTAGGACAGTTCTATGCTGTGTTTTCCCTCACTCCTGAAATTACCCATTTGTGTACCCATGATGTGAACACAGAAGACAGCCTCCCTGTCAAAAAGAAAATATACAGGCTATCTGACAAAGTGAGGGCCAGAATCAATGAGGAAGTCTCCAAGATGTTCCAGTTAGGGGTGACTGAGTCCTCCAGTAGCCCCTGGTCCAGTCCTGTGGTACTGTTAGCAAAACCTGGCGCAGCGGGCATTACCTCAAAACTCTAGTTCTGTGTGGATTACAGGGGGTCCAACTCAGTCACTAAGACTGATTCTCATGCCACAACCCGGGCTGAGTACCTTATTGATTGGGTAAAGGCTGCCCAGTTTCTCTGTACCTTTGAACTGACTTCAGGGTACTGTCAGATTGCTGAAGGAGCCAAGGAGAGGCCAGCCTTCTCCAGAGGGCCACTACCAATTTAAACTGTTGTAGGTTTGATTAAAGAATATCCTTGCTACCTTCCAGAGGCTGTTGAAGTGGGTTTTGGCAGGTATAAAGGCCTTTGGTGCTGCTTACTTGGATGGCATTGCTGTATTCTGTAATAGCTTGAAGGACCACTTTTTTCACCTGAAGGAAGTGCTTCAGGTCCTGCAGAAGGCAGTCCAGACTATCAAAGCCAGTAAGTGCTAGATAGGGAAGTACTCGGGGAACCTAGTGGGCAGAAGTAAGGTGCAGGCCCCCCAGGACAAGGTGGAGACCATCATGGTGTGGGAGCCCCAAAAAATACAGGCAGTGGGTCTCCATCAATGGAGAAGGATTTGATTCTCTAAGGGACAAAGGAGCTAGTATGACTATGATAAGGAGTCAGCTGGAGGACCCAGAGTAGTTTATACCCAGTGCATTCCACCAGGTTGTAGTAGCAGACAGCAGGGAGGGGCACTATCCAATGGGCCTTATTCCACTTGAGTGGGGGGATCTCAGGTCTCCTGAAAGTTGCTGTGAGGCCTGCCATGCCTGTGGATTGTTTTTCTATGGAATGAACTTGAGCACATTATCTAGAAGATAACACTGTGGAATTCCAACCTGGACAGAAAGTGTGGGCAATGGAACCCATGGTGCCCAGAGCCCTCCAAGACCGTTGGACTCGGTCCTATGAGTGGTGGATGTGTTATTCAGTTGGATAGAGAAAGGTAGCGATGGGATAGAAGAGGGAAAAAGGTTTGCATTTATATAATGCTTACTTACCTCTGATGAGGTGTTGATGCGCTTTGTTGGCGAGTAGCACGCGCCTCTGGGACCCATACAGGATTAGTGGTGAATTAGTATAGCGGAATATGAAATTTGAGAAGTGAACATGTTAGTCTGTTATTTTGATTGAAAAGGATAGTGAAGGGATTGGAGAGTGAAGGATTTATTTCTTTTTTTGGAGGTCATAGCAGTAGGAGGAGGCTTTTGAATGAATAAAAAGGGGTTCTGGAGGGGAAGAGTCAGAGGGAAGAGTTTAGAAAGGTTTGTCTTGGGGATCGGTATAGTGAAAGAGGTGTCAGATGATGCAAGGAGGGGTAGGGTAAGGGAGAGTCTAGTAAGGGTTATTTTGGGGATCATAGTAGTGGTATTGTGTTTGGGATAAATGAGAGAGTGGGTGTATAGGATATATTGATAGATGTATAGGGTGAGAAATAGGGTAGTGCATTATAAAGAGTAGTAGAAAGAAGTTTGAGAGGAGTCAGAAACTTGGGTTACAAGATATATTGAGAGAAGTATAGGGTGAGAAATAGGGTAGTGCATTGAATATGCTGAATTAGAAGAAAGTGATAAATATATAGATCCATTAGTACATTGACATTATATAGATGCATAAGGGGGGACGGTATATGTAGATTAAAGATACTGATAGAGGTACAGGATGAGAAATAGGGTAGTGCATTTGATATGCTTTTCAGGAGGAATGTAACAAACACACAGATCTAAGTACATGGAAGGTTTTCGTGCACACACCACACCTGGAACTGGCAGCCTCTTCACAGAGCGCCGCACCTGTGCCCTCCACTAACGCTCAAACAGGCCACCCATCATGGCCCAGAACCAGCACTACAGCTGTTCAAGGAAAGCCCAAATACGTAGCACTCATCACTGGTCTCACAGGGCAGGTAAGAAAGTAGATGCAATATTATGGCATGTGGGCATCTAAAATGGCCCGACTTAATGTTTTTTTTTTACTTACCTATGGCAGACCAGTCCCACTCTTGTTCCAGTGATGACATGCTTACATTCCTAGGTTCCCATCCAGTTTAAAACTGCATTTTAGGAACTGAAGTTTTAGTTAACATCAGCTAAATTGAATTGAAGTATTGCATGATTATAGTATATAAAATAAATAATGAGCACCGTAAACATGGGTTTCTGGATGCTTGAAAGCACATTTCCCGCCCTCTTAGTCCACGGAGCTGTGGTTAAGACCAATTGTGATTCAGCAATGTAAAGCAGATGTTCCATCTATCAAGTTCTGATAAATAAAAATGGAGGATGGTAGTGGAATATCAGATAGTGATGGCCAGTTGTTTGGTGTGGTTAGTTAACTAAATCAGACTTTGTTCTTCAATATTGGTCTGTAATAAAGTTTTTCACATAATTTAAGGACTTCAAGCGTCAGAACAATAGAAAGATATGGCGGTGAAAGCCACTAACTTGATGTTTGGAGCTCGCTGGTTTTCACGTGAAAGCTGTGGGTGGCTCATCCATTGCTAGTGTTCGATTTAGGCAGACAGTGGTGGATTTCATTTGTGTGGACCTACATATATTATTAGCCATTATTTTTGCGGAATAACTTTTTTGTGTTGCCACCCTCAGTTGTTTTTGGAATTAGCAGCTATCGTTTGGAGTTAAAATCAGACAAGTTGCTTTAAAGAAGGTCTGGATTAAATTAAATAATTGGTTTACTCATAGTTAACTTTGAAAAATTATGAGTGTGCTAAAATTCAATTTGGAAATATTTCAGTGAAAGCAACACCCTTACCTTGTGGGTTTGAGGATGAACCTTTCATGGAGGATGAAGCTGAACTGTGATTCCCTGGTTAAGGAAGAATGAGGGGCGTGCTGAGCTGGGGGCGTTGAAATTGCTGATTTGTAGTTAGGTAGGGCAGTGAAGGAATCTGGAACAACTCTGGGAAACCACTGATAAATCTAGCATTCTTACAGTGCATGCACATCTGTAACATGGGAGGGGGTTATGTAAACCAGTGATGCTTGATGTTGAGTATGCAAGGAAAGCTTGCTTTTAAACCCTCTGGCCTGTCTTTTGTCACATCTGGGCCAAGTTTGCACTGTAGAAAACTGCAAAATAAATACATGTGAGTGAAATTGTACTGCAGCAGCTTGTGCTGTACTTGGTGGGTACGTGACTGGAGTTGGGTACTTGACTCTGCTGTGCTTCGTCTGTGCAAGAGAAGCTTCCCATGTTTCTGTTTCTGTTCTACATGCTCAGTGTATGAGAGAAGCTTGTGCCGTTGTTGTTGTGCCTGTTCTGTTTGTGGGAGACTAGTTATGCCTAGTGCTGCCTCTACTGTACTGTTTTCAGTTAGAAGAAAGCTTGCTCTACTTCATGTGGTGTAGATGTTGTATGTGGGTTGCTTACACTGCTGTTTACCCTGCTCCTTTTCTTTGTAGGAGGTGGGTGTAAAGTGCCAGTGCTCTATTTCTTGAGGCAGGCCTGCGCCGCTGCTCTCTACCCGCTATCAGTGTTTTTTATGGTGGAAGCTTGCTCTGCGTCATGTGATGCCCATGTTGTGTGTGGCAAGCTTGTGCTGCTGGTTACTCTGCTCATATTCTTTGTAGGAGGAGGTGTAAAGTGCTAGTGTGTATCACTACTGCTTTTGAGGCAGGCCTGTGCCTCTACTGTCTATGCAAAGTCAGTCTTATTTATGGTGGAAGCTTGCTCTGCATCATGTGGTGTCCGTTATATGTGTGGGAGTCTGGCACTGCTGGTTACCCTGCTCCTTTTCTTTGTAGGAGGGGGTGTAAATTGACAGTGCTGTATCGCTACTGCTCTTGAGGAAAGGCCTGCACCTCTGCTGCCTGTGCGCTATCAGGTTTATGTATGGTAGAAGCTTGCTCTGCATCATGTGGTGTTCATGTTGTCCGGAGGAAGATTGCACTGATGCTTACCCTCCTCCTGTTTCTTGTAGGAGGGTGTTGTAAAGTACTAATGTTGTATCTCTCCTGCTTGTGAGGCAGGCCAGCACCTCTGCTGTCTATGCACTATCAGTTTTATTTATGGTGGAAGCTTTCTCTGTGACATATGGTGCACATAATTCAACACAACGCCACACAACTAAACAACACCCAGTTCAACGCAATGCACAAATCAACATCACACAACATAATTACAATCCACATAATACCACACATCACCACATAATTCAACACCTAATTACACGCTACTCAATACCACATAAATACACCCCACAAAAATCCACTCTATGGCACATAACAACAATCCACATGAATACATGCCACATAATTCCACTCAACTTAATTTCACACACCTCTCTGTTCATTGCCACACTATTCAAATCCACACAAATCCATTCTCCACCACATAATTCCACACCAGACCACATAATACAATTCAATAATAGAATTACACAACACACCACATGCATCCAATCTACACCACTCAATTGCAAATCAAGCTACAAAATTCAACAGCACATCACATAAATAAACTCCACAACACAAAATACGATTCCAAATAATTACACTCCATAACACACAATCCCACTCCAGATAATTCCAGTAGACTCAATACCACATAATTACTATCCATATAATTCCACAACACACCATGCAACATAATTTAACTACACAAATCCACATCACACTATTCCACACAATCCAATTACACAACTAACTAATCCAGTCCAACCCACATAATTCCACTACACCCCACATTCATGCACTCCATAACACATAGATAAAAGACATTGCCATTTACAATGCCATTAGCTCTAACTCAAACAAATGCGAGACCAATTGCATTTCAATGCTTGTTTTAGGTATATGTTTTGACAATCCAGCTGGTAAACAGACCTATAGCATACAATGTAGATAACTTGGACTTACAGCCCTCTCCTTTCAACCATTCGCTTCCTTCAACAAGCCTCTTTTAGCCATTGGCTTGAGGTTTTCCAAATCATGTCTTGGCTCAACCCAGTGGAGTATTCATCTCTCAACTAGTGCTACTGGCTGTTTGGGTGTACAATATGAAGATTTACCCAACCTTTTCTCAACTACCCTCCTTCCCCTTTGCAAGTTTGTCAAGATGATGGATTTTACTCAGAAGAGCTAAGAGCCGTCACTGCTATAAACATGGGAATATAGATTGAACAATTGTGGTATTTAAATAAACAATGTCACAGGACCTTTACTGTCAGTTAATATTGCACAGGCTATCAAACCTGCACAACCTCCACAGTAAAGGTTTGCACCTTTGTTCAAAGACCACTAGGCTGTATTTAGTGACATTTACATGCTACCTTATTATGGCCACTCAACACTTGGTTTTAAAGAAAAGCTTTGCCAATCAAAATATTGAAGTACTTGAAATCCAAACTTTCCCTTTTGGATTGTATTCATCCTCCAGGACTGTCTTTATATGAACATTAACACCCCAATACCACAGGAGTGCTGAACATTCCTTTATAGGTAATGGGGAAATCAGTCTACCTTTACTTGGGAGACCACTATTGGGCCATTAAACGAAGGACCACCATAGACACTAGTTTTGGAAATGGTGCTTACAAAGAAGTCCACAAAAATCCCACAAAAATAGCCTGACAAAAATTACTTCATACTGTATGCCTAAATGGCAAACTAATGCATGGAATTTTTGGAATTATATTAAATTATTAGAGTACCCTGAAGTAATCTTGCAGCTGAGATGACCAAAGCCATCCAAGGGATAGAACAGCCACACGTTTTCAGACCTAATGGCTTGACCTCCAGACCTAAAAGCTTCATCTCGCCTGTGACCCAATGATCTTTTCTGTATATTTGGGCTAATGATAATTGACCTACCATTCCCTTATAAGCTCCAATTACCAAAACATTTGGGCCCAAATATACTAAAGAATCATGGAAACAGCATAGCAAATAAAGTGCTGCACTGGGAGAAAGCACAACAGCACCATATCTACCAAGATGTGGTGCTGTTCTGCTCTCTCCACCGGCTCTCTGTACTTGGTCACTTTTGGCTGCCATGCACCAGTGCCAACAACCTTGCGCCATACTGCCACGTGGTAGGCATAGTTTTTGTTCAGGGAGAGGGCCCTTTCCAGTACAAAAACTTAACTTTAAGGCATTTTCATCTTTTTGTGTGCGCTGTAGAATTCAGCACACACGGAAAGACGGATAAGGAGGAGAAACTAAAACATTCTCCTCGATTCACCTGCCTCAGGGAGGCACAGGATTTTGGGGCAAATCCATATATGCAATTCTTTGTAGTAGGGATTTGCATCGAAACTCATGGGTGGTTGCATTGGAACACCCCCCTTGACGCAGAGGTATGCTTTCTTTATAACCATGTAATTATGTTAAAATGTCTGCCTCTATTTACATGGACTTCAGCATCTCTTTGATGCTTGTCTACCTCACACTTGAGTTAGTTTCACTTATCCTTCCATACACCCAACATTCATTGACACAGCATCTAAAGGAGTGCCCTATAAAACACAAGCGAACAATAGTAGATCTTATATGGAATACACAGTAAATAATAACTCTACCTCATCCTGTCTTGTGAGAAAAATGAGGGAACCCCATAGGGCTAAGCACCAAAGTTTCCAAAGCACGTTTTAGGACAAAACTTTAATTCAGGCCCTCTCTATCCATTTATACCATGCATTTTATACAGGACTTGAAGTGCTTCTATTACCAGAGGTAATTTGCCCTGTGGAACATGTTCACACTGCAGGAACATCATAAAATCAGACAAAGTTGAGGTAGGCGGGATTGTTCATTGGATGAATGACCATGTAAACTGCCGCACGTCCAACATAGTCTATCTACTTATATGCCCCTGCAACAAATGTTATGTGGTGGAAACAGGAAGAGAAATGCGACAGAGACTGACTGAACATAGATCCGCAATCAAGAATCTCAAAAAAGGTGCACCACTTGTGGATCATTGGATCTCTGCACAACATGGAGCCGATTACCCCAAGTGGTTCATACTAGAGAAAATACAGATATCACTGAGAGGTGGAGATATACAGAAGAAACGTAAAATCAGGGAACAGTTCTGTATGTCAAAATTCAAGACCCATCATTCTGGACTAAATTGTCGTGAAGAATGGGAAAGACTGATTAAATAAATTCTTGAGGCTTGCCTGCAGAACAGTAGGGCCCGCGCATGCATCAAAAAAGATTATACCAACTAGCATGGGCCTTTTCATAACCGTAGAAATAAACAAATAAACAGATAATGGCGAAACAGGGAGGCTTTTTGGCACAATTTAAGATCAAAATTATACCCACAACCGAATGGAAGCAAAATAGAAAGTGAATTTTCTGGAACTAAGTCTAGCTAGAAGGGATTATTGGATATAGGATTGGATTATACTGACTCGTGCAAAAGAGAAGCAAAGAAAAATAGAAATACACTTATTGCACTGTTGATGATTTATTTATATCCATTGATTAATTAATTAAAGTACAACGCTATGTACCCACTATCACTATATCCCGTTGTGAATAACATGAACTATATAACCTATAATAAATTTATGGCCAACCTGTGATTTCGATGTAAGTGGACAAAGCAATATGTGTAATAACTTCTGAACCTATATCGAAACTGATGTCATATCGAGTCCATAATGGAATAGTATGCATATATATATATATATATATATATATATATATATATATATATGACTCACGAGAAATTTATCGCCAACCTGTAATTCTTGATACACACAGAGGATGTAATATGTGTAATAATGTCTAAACCGGTATGGTAATTCATGCTGTATTGAATTTATAATGAAATGGCCTGAAGTATATTTGACAACAATGCAACCTCCATGTTTCTCAGCATTCTAAAGTGTATAATATTGATGATTAGCAATACGGATTATAGATATCGAGGGTAATTATTGGCGATTTGTTTTGGTATCTTGATGTATACAATGTGCACACAAATATTAGAATTTGTATTAATATGTGTATACATGTGGTATTGAACGTGCGCCATGACTTCCAATGATATTGCACGGAAACAACAAGATATATGTAACACACACACTACGGATGTAGCTGTGACCCGGGCTAATATATAGAATATGGGTAGTAAAAGATAGCCTTACAAGTACGACAGGACCGATTAAAATAACAACAATATAGTTCTAAAAAAATAAACAAACTACTAAAATGGCGTTTCAGTCATGGCTAAACGTAAATTACGTAAACTACAAACCGCAAGGAAACTACCAAGATGGAGTTCTCTTTTTCCTTCGTGAAATCGTCATAATTATTAACGAGATTCGAGTTAGTCGGTAAACCTGAGGTTTCTAAATAAACTTTTGTATTAGATGAATACATAAATAATTCTGCATACCATAAAAAATAAAAAAAAATTGGGAAACACTGCATTTTTAGCAGACTAACAACATAAGATGAGTTGCAGCTGCACTTAATTAAATCTTAACAAGTGCCGTTACTAGTATAAAAAGCCGCAATCGATCCTCTCTCCATACATCATAGTGATCCCTTTAAATATATCGGGGACAAGCACATATTTTTTGAGCCTTCATGAACGAGGTGGTTTGACTAATACTGGCACCTCGAAATTTATAAATACTTATGCAAGGACAAAGTAAAGAACCCCTTTTTTAAATAAAATACGGGTAGTGGAGACAACGTCTCTGTCAGATTAATGAATGGATGTAATGTTCCTACTAAACAGACAGGGGGATAGAGTAATGCGTGAGCTAATGTGGCTATATTCAAAAGTACAACCCATAACGATATATGATAGAATTGTATTGACTTTCTCGCTAAAAATGGGAGGGAGAGAGAAAAAAATATGAGATAATAGTATACAGTAAATAATCCGACCTAAAAATGGGCAGTTAAAAGAATGAACTAAATATGCCTGATAAAGAGTAGAATATGACTAAAAAACATTATGGGCAGGTACTTTTCTTATATTATCAGGGACTGGGACACAAGAAAAACCTGATTTAGAGGACGTCTAGTCAAAAAATACCAAGTCAAAGTGAATACCTGTATATACAATACATACAGGGACCCAAGATATCATTTCATCAGGTATGTAATTTACGGGGAGATGTGCGATCTATATAGATGCATAATAAGAACTCAATTTAATATTATACTGAGATCGGGATGTTCTTTTCATAGATAGATGGATAAGTAAGAAATCCACCAATCAAAAAACCCTGCGCAAATTTAAAGACGCAAAGGAACACCGAAGACACGTAAAAAGTTATTCTCCTGTTTTTAAGTAAGTAATATGATGAACAGGGTTAGTCTCTAAACCAAAAGAGGGTAGAGCATTAAGGATAACATTAGTGTGTCCTTTCTATGTTATAGAGATCAAAGAAATTGAAACATAGACAACGGATACCCCCAATAAGAAGTGGAAATAACCGAATCTAAAGCCCTTAAAGTAAGATTGATTTTCTAAAACCTATAGTGGGATATTAGGTACAATGAGTGCCCAACACCATAAAGATAGACAAGAACTCTCAATAAAATTAGATATAAATTGTTTTTAATTAAATTTTAGAAAGAAAAATAATATTTGGTCTCTATAAGTCTGTCCCGAAGAAGGTGCTGCAAAGATCTTAACGCACCGAAACGCGTCGACAAAGGATTGCCCGAAGTACCATATATTCGAATTGGTTTTTTATCTTGTGATTGATTGTTTGAGCAACAATAAGAATAGGATTTATTTTTGTATTAGATTAGGGAATGCTCAAACATATATGTTGGATATGAAATGTCCTGTGAGGAATTTTATATGAATGTTTTTTAACAAATGAAAATAAAATGTTGAGAGAAAAAAAGTCACTTTAGTGTGGTGTAGTAATAAGTACCTATATAACCATCTTGTTCAGTTAGAAATAAGGAATATAAAAACTGAAAGTAGACCAGTTGGTCATAAAAGCTAAACTGAATAACACAGAAAATAATCTTGTTTTGCTATACCTTGATACCCAGTCCTTTCTGGTTTCCTGGGACACTCTCTTCCTTTGAAGATCTATTACCAGTCGTACAGTGCGTTATCTAAGCACTCACCCAATAATACCCTCTCCCAAACATATCGATCACAGTAGGCTACCAATATACATACAATCTCCCAGTTATGCAATTAACCTCTGTACTCCCCTGTATTCCTAAGTATTTTTTGACATGTTTGTTATTTAAAACGAATATATATTTTTGTTAGAGACTCGTGTGACTGTACCCTCCATTCTACTAAAGAGCTCATTCCTACACTAAGCTGTGTTGCATTGCTCTACTCCAGTTTCTCTGTGACTTAATAGTAAAAATGCCCCTTGTGTCCGATGTCTGTGCCCTGTGTTGATAGGCTCATTGCTTCCCATTCTGGTGGGCTACCAGCACAGCTGGATGAATTGGATTAGGAATAGTACCGGCTGTTGGATGACGAAGAAGAGCGGTCAGCCCATACCAACCCTTGTTCAGAGCGCTCTCAACCCAGAAACATGACCTTATATGTGGACGACCCTTCTGATGTCACAGCTGTTGACATGGCAGACGTAATTGACAGTTTTGAGGATCAAATTGTCTATTTTTGAAATAAAATATAAACAGGTTGTTTTCTATTTGAATTTACGTGTAAAAAGACAGTGAATCCTTAAATCTGAGATTCTTAACTGTAAATAAACTGATTTTAAAATCACACCTTTCCCAGTGTGCATTTGAGCTGTGACAGCGACTTCAAAAAGTCCATTCCTGGAGACTGCATTTTATAATTCAAATGTAAATTTTACTACTGTAGGTGCTTTTACAAGCTTCCTGGTCTAGGCGGCAGTACTTGTATTGTTAGTGTCCAAATTAGGGAGGGCAATTTGTTGACCAGTTCAAACCCAAAACACTTACAACAAAGGCCTCCTATTTTTGGTGTTCCTCCATCTTCAGGCCAACGAATCTTGGCAATCGTGGCAGAATGGAGCTGTAATGAATTGCATTTAAAATATAACCATCAACTTTCAGTAATCTAATGGGCAATCTATTGTGAGAGTTTTGGAATCGCTTTAAAGCTTTATTTCTCATTTATAGATCAATATTGTTTTTGTCATTTTTATTCAGATTAGTCAAATTACAGAAATAACGAGAAAAGGTTTCAGTAGTGCCAGCATAACATAGACAGTGTGCTCCATAAAGGAAATAGCCCCTTTCTTATTCTAAGAGTCCTAACCTAAATAAGAACCCATTAGGAGTTCTTTTGGAAAACAGTAAGAGTCTGGAGCTTTGAGTTAGTCAAAGAATGAAATCGCCCAATTGAGTTCCCCAACAAGTTGGAGTACCAACTGTTAATTAAATCAAAGAAGAATTATTCACAGCAGTAGCTTATGATCAACCGTGGGAGAAAGTCTCCAATCAAAAAGATCAGGATAATAGGAAATCGCAGTTAACATTACCACTCAGCAATATGTGCAAGAATAAGAAAAGAAAAATGCATAAAGCATTGAGGGTAGGTGGCATGGAAAAAGAAAGAATGGCCTTCCCTCTCTAACTAGGAACACATTTAGTTGAAAACATAAAACATTTGCAAATTTCATCACGGTTCTTACAATGGAAACGGGTCTTCTTATGGTCTGTCATCTCTCCTCCCATTTCCCACGGTAAACATTCATGCCGGTGAGCAGTTATCTAAATGTTTCGAATATGTCTTGCACTAGATACACGAGGGCAGGTTCTCATGAGAACCTTTGCAGGCCTATTCTGTTAGGCTGTTGTTAGTATCCCATTGTGTGTACAAAGGGCTAGTCTAAAGCAATGAAACATTTCTATCAGCAAGTCTTGATGAGACCGTGCAAAACAAATATCTTCAATAAGCTCAACATTGATAATACTCTATTCATCATGAAATATAGCAGAATAATTGTTTAGTGAAATGAGGAAATCATATGGTGTGAGGAAGCAAAGTAATACATTTCTGTTAGAGCTATGAATTTTAAAATCAATGAATGATTTTACAATTAGAGGATTAGATCAGCAGTTTCTAAAAGGCATTTTAGTTAAATGTCAAGCAGAAGTCAACATAATATTTTCAGGCCTAGTCCTAGAAGCACATTAGATATGAGAGCCTACTACTTATATAAGCTGCACATTTATTTTTTACACGTTCAAGAAAGCATCTTCTGTGGTTAAAGCTACATGATTTATCACATTTTAAAGAATCAGTTCTGTTTTCTCTTTCTCTTCTACTGATAAGATTTTCTAATGTCAAGCGCATTTTCTTCAATGTTAAAGAAAGTACATTTTATGGAAAAGTTAGACTTTAACAGTATTGTCTGTAATCTTTATCGAAGCAGGTTTGGACTATGAGTCCCGGATAAAATCAGCCACAAGGTAAGATATACAGTGTTAATGGTTATCTGTTTAACCTGCAAAGCTTGTCCTGACGTTGCTTTTGCTAGCCCTGATTAAGGGCCTATGATGGGAGCACCAGGAAAGAAAAGATAATATGGCTTCAACTGCCATGTCTATTTTTTCCTTTGCAGTACTTGCCCTTCCCCAGGCCACTTGGCTGCAAATAATAGAATGTTCAGGCCCTAAAGGCATAAAAGGAGAGCCAGCCCTTAGATGTAATTTTGAGAGTCAAAGGGTGGGTAATGACATGTTTGCATCCCTTACAGTTGTAGGTAAATCAACTGTAGGGCTCTGACAAAAATACCATTTATAAATGGGGTATGAATTAATAAATGTTTGGTATCATCCCACATATTTTTTTTTTTATTTTTTTTTATTTTGTTCTTACATTTGCATAGTTAACACATTACAGCGTACTTCATCAAATATATTCAAATCCATTTAACAGTACTTTTCCTAGCGGCTTAAATCAATCAACATATATAATAAATTCATGATAATATTAGTTCATATTACTTCATACCCTAAATTTCATTCAACTAATGCAATACATTTCGTTTCAACCCATATATTATCTTCATCAAAGCCTCCTTCCCCCTGTTCACGATAACCCCAAGCCCTCTCTCCATCTTCTGACCGGGTCCCAAATTCTTAAACCTAAGCGCTTTCCTTTCCTGCCTTTTTGCGCGTATATGTTCTTTTCCAGATTATACGTTGCCAAAAGGTTAGCCAACCAAACATGCATTACTGGCGGGTACTTATCTAACCAAGCTTTGGCAATGCAAAGTCTATAAACTGCCATAGCTACAAAAATAAATTCGCAATAAATAGTGCTGCCATCTACGACTAGCCCTAATAATATTTGGGGTGGGTTTAAAGTGATTTGGATACCTAAAGAAGAACCCAAAAAGTTCTCGATATCTTTCAATAAGGTATGCAACTGTGGACATACAGCAAATATGTGTATCAAATCAGCACCAGTCGAGCTGCACCTTGGACATGTAATACCTGTACTACCTCCCCACTTTGCTATCTTCACAGGTGTAAAATACAACGAGTACAAGGTTTTGTATTGTTGAGACTGTAGTGGTGCTGAGCATAATAGAGTGCGTCCTAGATCCAGTGACTCTTGAAACCAGCTAGCTTCCCCGCTCAATTTCACTGCCCACTTGGCGCTATGTTTGTCTAAATCATCTGGTTTTGCAGCTGCAAGGGATGCATAAAAGCTTCGGATAGTGCAGTCTCTGCCTAATCTTATCTTCTCCATAATTTCTACCTTACTGAAGCCCGCTGACCCCCCTGTTTACCCCCAAGAAAACTTCTTATTTGCAAAAATTAAAAAAAATCCCTCCTATCCAAACCATATTTACACGTTAAATCTGAGAATTGCATCACACCCTCCGTATTCCTTATATCCCCAATTTTGATTATCCCCTTATCTGCCCACCCCGCCATTGTCGTATCCCCAAAAATCTGTGATGGAAAAGAAACATTTTTATACATCCTAGTGTAATAAATATATCGGCCAATTCCAAGCTTCTTCATAACAGCATTCCAGACCTTAACTGCGGCTTGGACTGTTTTGAATTGTGTCCTTTTAAAATATCCAAAGTCAGTACAATTAAGGAAGCAGTTATCCACCTCTGGCCCCAACACCACAGAGTATATCCTAGCTGAATCATTGGTGGTTATCTGATCTAAT
This sequence comes from Lissotriton vulgaris, assembly GCF_964263255.1. Taxonomy (NCBI): domain Eukaryota; kingdom Metazoa; phylum Chordata; class Amphibia; order Caudata; family Salamandridae; genus Lissotriton; species Lissotriton vulgaris. Next base: position 503,329 of record NW_028253447.1, on the reverse strand, counting down.
CCTCCCGCTCCAATTAGACTCCTCATGTGCTGCAATACAGCTGCCCAATAGTATAGCTTAAAATCGGGCGCCCTCCTCTTTCTCTCGATAGTGACATAAATCTATAGGCCCTGCGTGTCTTGCCGTGAGCCCAGATGAACCTATTCAACGTATTCTCTAATTCATTAAACCATTTTGCCTCGAAAAACAGAGGTATTGCCCTAAAGAAATATAGAAATTTGGGCAGTACCAGCATTTTTATGACATTAGTACATCCCACTAGTGAGAGATGTAGATTGTTCATTCGTTCTAACTCTGTTTTTACCCTAATCATCAGGGGTGCACGATTCTTCTGGACTACTAAATCTAGATCAGCTGTTATTGCTACCACTAAATATATTGCTGAATCCACCACCCTTAGATCATTACAAGTGACATATTGGTTACAAACAATTTGTGTCTTAGAAATATTTAGGCTATATCCCGCCACCTGTCCAAATTTGTATGTCTCAGTCTCAATCTCCCTTATCGCCTCGTGGGGTTTGATGGCAAAATGGCCACATCATCTGCATAAGCCAACGTCTTTGCCTCATAGCCATTCACCCTTATAGATGGGATCTTGTAATTACCCTCCAGCTTGCGTATCAATGGATCTAGATAAAGAGCAAATAGGAGTGGAGATGACGGGCACCCCTGCCTGGTCCCGCTTCTAATGTTAACTGATGCTGAATATCCCCTATTAACTCTAATCCTTCCTGACAGAGTTTTATAGAGTGTCTGCATTGCTGTTATAAAGCCTTTCCCGATACCACACCACCTTAGCGTGTGCCAGAGATAGTCCCAGGAGACCCTATCAAACGCCTTCTCGGCATCCAAAAAAAGCGCCGCCATAGGGTCTCCCAGGATTCTTGCCGCATCAAACATTGTAATTACCTGTCTAATGTGTTGTGTGGTACTTTTACCAGGGACAAACCCATGCTGGGTGTGACTTACTAACCCCTCTATTACATCCGCTAACCTTCTCGCCAGTATCTTGGAATACAGTTTTGTATCTGTGTTCATTAAAGTAATGGGTCTATACGACCCTGGCAGCGTTGGTAGTTTGCCTTTTTTTAGAATAACGATAATATCCGCTTCCCCCCAAGATTCGGGTATAATTTCCCCCCTCTGTGCTCTGAGCATGTCATTGAACATATCTTGGCCTATTACTTGATGAAACACTTTGTAGAACTCGATCGGGAGTTGATCCGGACCCGCTGCTTTGCCTGAGGGTAATATCTTCAGCGCCATGAGGAATTCCTCTATACTAAAGGGCGAATCCAGCATCTCCTTTTCCTCCATAGTTGTTCTTGGAGGGATAATATCTCTAAGATAACGTTCTACTTCTCTTAGAGTACCTGTTCTTCCCCCAGCGTACAGTTCTTCATAAAATTGTCTGAAAACCTCCCTAATATTAGCTGTTTCAGAAACCAGGTTCCCACTCCCATCCCTAATCTCTGAGATATCCGAAGCTGCTAATCTTTGCCTAGTACGAACCGTTAATAAGTGTCCCACCTTTTCACTTAGTTCGCATGCAGTTCCTTCTTAATTAAGTAATTTTCAGCTGCTTTTTTCGAGATATTCTCTTCGGCTTCAGGTCTAAGAGCAATAATTTTAAGGAGGTGCTCTTCAATTGGTGCATTCAATCGTAAATTTCTTGCTAATTCTTCCTCTTCGTTCAACAAACTATGATAAACTTCTCTGATTTTGTCTCTTATCTTTTTCTGGTTGTATAGTACATAGCTCATTGTCTCCCCCCTCCCGGCCTTAAAAGCATCCCAGAATACTCCCACATATTTCAATGATTTAAATGTATGTATTTATTACATAAATCAATAACTAACGTCATTTGTTATAATTGCATCTAAGTCACCGATGTCAGAATAACTGGTAAACTTGACACTCTTGATAATGGTGGCTTCTGCATCATCATTTCTGCAGCTTTCTGTGAATTGATCATGGAAAACTAATTCTGATCACAGGTGTAAAAACTGGCCTTCATAGCAAGGTTCTCACTTGATTTACTTTCTTCCTAAACAGCATGCAATGACTAGTGAACATTAGTTGTTCCAGCAGTTGAACGCCTGACCAGTTGACTTGTGGAACTCCCAATGGTGCCATTCTGGTTTGCACCCTTTATTTCAGTCTGGTAAGTTAAAGCATTGTAACCAGGCGGGTGGATAGGGTGCCTTTAGTCACCAGAATGCAGATAAAAGCACATTTCACTTGAGGACATGAAACCTAAATAACCTCCCCCTACTAACATTTTGTTTGAAAAACAACCAGCCCTGGAGCTCAGCAATGTTTCTCACACTCAAACGTAGCAAGACACAAAACATGCGCCTTACACCCAATCACTCAGGCAAATTTGACTCTTCATTAATGGCAGATCTGAAAATTAATAGCTTTCCACCAAACATCTCCACTCATTAAATAATAGCAGGGTTTATCTAATATTTATATTTCACAATGTGCATTTCAAGCACCTCCCAACGTCAAAACTGATTACAAAATAAACTCCTCTTTCCTAATTCCCCATTTGACTTCTGCTTAGTCATGTAAACTCTGGTCATATCATTCACTGATTCACTGCTCTTTCAGGGCAACTAACTAAATTCTGAAGGGTGAAAACCCTTGGCATCTCCTATCAACAAAATTGCTTTTATTCCGTTCTAGGGTCTCAAGGGAGTATATCTATATTGTTTTGCACCCAAATGTTAAGGCTTGTGAACAAATACTGAAGGTTCATCTAAGATCAGTTCTACAATCAGTAGTGGCCCGTGGTGGATGTGCTGCTGGGCGCTGACGTGGGGGTAGGGAGGGGCAGGGTGGGGGATAGTAAACTATGGATTACGGCCGATTAGAGGTAAGTAAACATATAAATAAATAAAACGAATTTCGTTGCGCGCGCTGAAACGCATGCAGCGCGTGCCACAAAATTTGTTTTATTTATTTATATGTTTACTTACCTCTAATCAGCCGTAATCCGTAGTTTACTACCCCCCACCCTGCCCTACATCAGCGCCCGGCAGCACTCCCACCATGGGCCGCTACTGCCTACAATAGGCTCTCAGCATTACCATGGGGTCCAAAACAGAACTGTCACATTACCCCAATCTTCAAGGAACTTCAGTGCTTTTTCCAGAAGCCAGAATTAATTTCAAACTATTTACGAGAGGCTACAATATAACAAACCCCTTATAGAGCCAATCTGCATTCCACTGGCCCCACAACCCAAACCATCTTAAGGTGAGATACCTCGAAGTTCCAAAACAAGCAAGCTTCCAATCACTCCTTTCCAGGTACAGAGGTAAATTATGGAAAGCTCTTTCAGGCTTCTCCAACCAGTAGCTGATGAAGCAGGGGAGAGACAACATTTTTTGTGTACCCCTTGTAAAGTTAATCTCTCATAACGATAAAAATACTAATAGAATGAAGTATGTAAACTAATCAACAAAATGGACGTAAAGTTGACACAACACGTGGGAAAACTAATTGCTGTTTTGCCGAAATAATATACTAATGAAAACAAATGAGTCATATTAATATAGAGCTGTGGTATTGTAGATTTAACTGAATAAGCGTGGGCTTATATTAGAAATTTTGTGGCAATAAAGAATGCAGATGGTGAGTAAAATAACGCTTATTTGTGTGCTTTTGCTAGGTAACATCTAATTGGGAAACTTAGAATAGTGGGAGGTAAACAGAAGGGTTAAAATTCTAAATCTAATTTCTGTTGTGTTTATTTTCACATTAGTTCCCATTAAGGCCTGCGCGGCCTAGTCTGAAAATGGCTGTTTAAGTGAAACGATGAAAAAAGACTCCGAAAGATGGCCCCCACACATGCGCATTGCATATAAGAAGTGTGAGTGAAAGGCCTATGCTCGGAGCGAGAGATGTCAAGGCCAGCTTGGCCTATGAATGGAAGATGTGCCAAAGGATGCTTGCATCTAAAAGCCTTGGAAAGGAAGTCAAAGGATCTTTATTATGAACAAATGATACAAGGACTGAACGACAAGTACAAACTTTTAATATGAAAACATGAGAAAGCCTTGAGAGTGACATAGCAACATTTTTAACTGCTTTGATCAAGGAGGACATGAGGTGATCATAACCACCCCTCTAATAGACCAATAAGAAATGACTATGGACCCTAAACTTTTCAAATTTAAGTTAGATAGTTGGAAAAAAGGGTATAAAAGAGCTTGTGCGAAGGAGGGTTGAGGTTGGTTCTATGGATTTTATTTCGCACCACGACATGCTGTCGGTTTGAACGTTTTTTATGGTGCAAGAGACTTTGAATTATTTGTGGACTTTAACTTTGATCGGGCAGAGAAGATGATTGACTGCAGAGATTTTATGGCGGAAGGGAGACATTGAGGAGAATAGAGAGACAGTAGGCTTGGGAACCTGTTTAATGCAGCTCTGTCATTCACCTATGACAGATTGGTAATATGCTTTTCTAAAATAATTTTTTCTTAATATATATATACTAAATAAATGCTTAGATTTGTGCTTGTCTAAAAATATGCTAATTTTTTTCTTAATTGAAAGTAGATAAACTATTGAAAATATAAACTCGAGTCTGTTTTTATTATAATAAAAGTCATGACAAAATGTAATGTTAAACGTTATAGGAATACTGTGATTGAGCTGGTCTTAATCACCATCAACTCACTTCTACTAGTTGGTCCATCGACCAAATAGCGGAGTACCTTGATGTTTTGTTTTCCTTATAACAAGTTAAATGATTTCTGAAATGTATATAATGTATAGAATGTAGAATTTAGGTTAATGAGGTACCCCGCTAACCAGCAGCTCGCTTTCTTATCACTGATTCAGGGGCAGTGTGTGTGAATGTGTGACTTACGGTGCTGCGGGCCCCACCGATGAGTAAAAAAATAAATTCCTCCTGAGTCAAGTGGGATGAGTTTGAGGGTTGTTGGGGAGCTTTGCTGGATCATAGCTCATGAGCTACTGGTAGCTCTTCAGCTACCTGCAAGTAGCTCTCCTGTGTGCAGCCCAGCCTACTATATTAGAAGATTTTACTGGTTTGAATCAATATGTGTCCCAAAATTGTAAAGTGTGCATTTGAGATGAATATGTATGTAGTTTCAGAACTCATGAACTGATGTTTTGAGAAAAATGGATTTCCAAAATATAATTAAAGCTGTTATTTGAGTGATAAAGCATGTAGCTTTGGAGAGACTTATTATTAATAGTATTACCTTGCTGCCAGGGGCATTGCATCTGTAATCATGCACAGGATGGCCAGTATTGTCATTTTCCTGAATTGGTCACTATTTCAACAAAAACTTTAGTTTGTCGGGATGATTTTCAATGAACATAAGTAGCTTTTATTATACAAAAGGTTGGAGACCCCTGCTCTACCTTCTGATTACAACATCAACCCTCATTCCTGTCTTTTTAGAGAAAAACTAAAATAAGTTTAATGCTCAACTCCTTAAACGTCTGATCTTTATACTGCTCTCAGCTAAATGGATAATTTCTATTGTTTACACCCATTTCCCTCCTGTACCCTACATTCCATTTCTGCCTATTTGTAAAGAGACACTAAGAAGATTGCTGTCTTATAAGTGTTATTTTTAAAGTGCTATTTTGCCTCAAGATTTGGAGTTCCAAATATAAAACATAAATATACCTCTTACCATCCTATTTTTGTTTTAATTACAATTACATTGTATTACCCTGACCATCTCCAATACTATTGTATTTGCTCTCAAACATTTTCATTCATAACATTTCCAATTCAGAACGTTTTAAAAAACATCTTGCTCTACGGTTTTTAGGATTAGAACATTGGCTGCTTCCCCCAAGCAATATATGTTTTTTAAAACATGTTTTAATAACTTTTTTCTATAGTACAACTTGCAGCACCAGCCTCCAAAACACTCACACTCCTGCAGGGTTGTTATTATTGTGTTTTCAGGATTCCACATATTACAAGAAAGTGTTCACTGGACAACAGATTTGCATCTCTTTATCGCCTTTGCTTTTTCCCATGCAGACCATGACAATGAATATTTCTACTCCCCACATATCTTCCCCAGTCCACCATTACTATATGGTTAACAGCAACATCATAATTATTTCGCTCATGGTGGTCTCTCGTTGGATTTTTCAAGTAAGGACTTCTACCCATTTTGCCTCCAACTGGGCTCGTTTAGCTGTCTATGAGATAGAGAGTTGAAATTTCTGCAGCCGCCTATCTTGACAAGTCTCTTTTCCATACCTTAAAAGGAGGGGCCTCCTTTGCTTTCCAGTGAATGGCGGCCTACATTTGGTGAGCATTAGCATCAGGTCCACCACCCTGCTCATTTATTTAATCTTGCCCCATGCAGAAAGAACCCCAGAAGCATACTTCAGATATGAATCCTACTGAGGTATCCATATATAGGGTACCATATATATGATTAACCACTTTGCTCCAGTACGTCTGTATGTGGAGGCACTTCCATATCTTATAGTGAATTCTTAAATTTTTAGTGACAACCCCCAGTTCAACCCTAAATACTCTTTTCACACTCACTGGTGTAAGGTATACTCTGAGTAAATACCTACTTTAAATTAATTTAGACCTACCGTTCCTGGATACATTGGCATCATATTCAACCAATCTGTTTCATGGCTCATCACTTAGGGCCTTTTGTACAAAGTGTTTTAATGGTTGCAAACCCTCACATTTGGTAAACACTTTTTGAAACAAAATAAATCCAATTAACAATTTGAAAAATGTTTCTTTTAATCGTTATATGGGTTTAGGAAACAATAAGAAATCAGTACCTAAAAGGAGTTTGTTTAGGGCATCCCTTCCGGATACCAATTCCTCATGCTGTGTACTAGTCTTTTGCCACCAAAATCCAGTCTCAAAACATTAATATTTTACTATGAATTCAAAGGAGGTTGTTACCAATTCCCAAACGAGAAGGAGTTCCTAAAGGACGCATACCCCTTTGTGAATGCTGACAAAAAAGTTTTTTAGGAGTAGGCAGTGGTTAATGCCGCGACTGCCTTCTTCTAAAAAAGATTTGTGTAACTTTTTTTTTGTAAACGCATCCTTTTTTCCTTCAAGGAAACAGCTGCATTTAAAAAAAATAAGATTGCTTTATTTAAGAGAAATCACAGACATAGTTGTCTACTGACGGTAGCAGAACACAATTCCTGTGATCATAGATCACAATTATAGTGGGTTGCAATTTGTGACCTACATTATGAATATTGATGTGGTAGCTCGAATTACGACCCACTCTGATCTTGCATTTTGTGAACCAACCTATTAGTACATGAGCCAGTTCACAAAATCAAATACAATATAGTACAAGTCAGTGCACAATTTGTAACAACTTTAACCAAATCAATTCTTTGTACATGAGGCCCTTATTTCCTTATTTATTGCTTTCTCTAAAGGTGACCTCAACCCGGTAAGAGATATACCCAACATTTCTGTTATTCATAACTGTGACACTATCCGATGCCCTATTACCCACGTGATTACTGCCTGTACCACTTCGCCAGTGGGAGTCTCTAAGTTGGGGTTACCCCAAATAGCTTTAACCAAATTATATATTCTCCCTGAAGAGTCAGGAAGAGCCCTGGTGGTACTACAAACCTCTCATCTACTTCTTCAAGGTTCCTTATCACAATGTTCAAGAACATGTCACCCACCACTTCAAATAAGAAGTTCAACCATGTCTCTGAGGCAAACTTGAGCTGAGTCTCCAACCACTGCTTCAGGCATCTAAAAGGATCCCAGGCATATATACCTTGTCCCTGCTTACTTAGTTTAATGTATCCCTTTCAGTAGTGTTTCATGACCGTCACTAATTTGGGTATGGTCTTAGTGCACTGTTTCTCTCCAAATGCAGCACCCAATAAAGAGCTTAGTGCCATCACTGCGATCAGTAATTTAGCTTCTCAGTGGGCATACTCACTTGCACATTTTGCCGCATATTGTGTATGTAGTGGTATTTGTAATTAGATGTTAGAAGACAGCCCATTTTCATAGGAAACCTGGAAGGCAGGGTGCCCACCTGTTTAAAGATTTTCTTATGTAGTACTATGGGAATGTTAGTAACACATTACAGTAACCTGGGCAACATAATATTTTGGGGAGAAAATATGATTTTTCAATTTATTCACAACCCTGAGAGGTCCCCAAAATCTCTCCAGCAGCTGTTTCACTTCCCGGATTTGCACCTCTAGAGCCTTTACATATGTCAATATATTCTTAACATAGAGGGCAATCATGTGTTTAGCATCTGCTCCATATATTGACTTTTCTGTGCCAAACAGTCTGAAGTATTCCGCAAAGAATTCAATGACTTAAGTGAAAATAATAGGAGACAGCAGATACTGCCTCATTCTTCTCTCAATTTACCGTCCTCTGGAGTAAACTGAATGAGTACAACCCCTGGCACTGGGTTTGTGTGTGGTGGAGCTAAATTCTCTTTCTAACAACACAATGTGTAAGTAGGAGTGCCAAAGGCAATCAAAGTCCTTTCCCGTATCCCATGCAGCCACAGCTGCACTCATGTGATTGGCCGGGACTTCCCTCATCATGTGAACTAGTCTCCACAAATTTGGAGGCATGCTCAATCCAGGTACAAGCCATTTTAGTCCGGGGATATGATACTGAAAACATAGGGAGTAGCTTGGCAGCAATTTTTGTACTCAGATTCTTAAAGTCTGCATTAAGCAGTCACAGCAGGCTTCAGAATGCCTGTCAAAGAGCCCTTACAATATTTAAGGAGCACCACAATAAGTAGTCCTATGTCTTTACAATCATTGAACAACTCCATTAACCAGCTCCTCAGGGGACACATGAATGCCACTGATTACCCCTTACTCTCTTTCTCTCTCACATCACAAGTGCATTGAGAGGTGAGAGTTCCATGAACAGGGTAAGGGGGTTGTTACTTTGATTCTTACATCTTGTTACAATTGGTGGAATTGCTACATACTTCAACACGTTGACATTTCCTACTCTAATTCAACCTATTTAGGGCCTCTTGTTTTTTGGCTGTTTGTTCTTTTAGATAAGACAATTTTTTACTTTTGCCGCTCTTGCTAGATCTGGTATCAGCTTCAATTATTGAAAGATCAACTAGTAACCCCAGCTATGTGTCGACAACTTTTCACTAAACAAAATCTGTAAGAAGCCAGGTTTCGCAGTGGGACAAACTCTCCCAGCATTGTACAAAACTAGCTCCTTTTCTGGCAACCACTGTTTGCTTCATCTCCCTTTTAAAAGTGCAGAGCTAGGACAGAAGGCTACTTCGGAGAATGCGTATTAAGGGTTAGCAATGTCAGCGCAACACTTGGATCAAGAAACCACCCACTAAAGGTCCAAGACCAAATTACTAAAATAAAAAAGTATTTCGTGTTTAAAATAAGACCAAAAGGACAAACATTAAATTTGCCACTGCAAAGTTACAGTGCTTCAAAGTAACATTCCATTCCACATGACTTCTCTATTCTGCACAGACAGCCCATGAAAGTTATTGTGTGGTACTCCCAAGTACCATTGGAGGATTCTTCTTACGCTAGCAACATAGCACGACTCCCAGCTCTAGGCTGTTTCTTGTTTTAAGTAGGTAGAAGGGACTTGATGAGATTCACTCACCATGTGCAGGCAGGAACTAAACTTCATAGAGTTCCTGTGGTCTCCACAGCAGAGTCTATTCTAGTCCTTCCAATTATGTCTAGGTCAACAGACGGTGCCTCTATTTCTCAGTTGTCAGTTCAGTGCTTGGTGTTGACACCAAGTCCTCGCCTTCATCTGGACACCCTTCTTTCTGGATATCAGTTTACAGTAGCTGTATGTTGGCTCTGTCACTCATGTTCCAGGGCCAACAAAGAGTCTTCACAAAGTCTAGAACCAAAACAGTTATAACTGATCTGCTTCACAAGAACAGTCTTTGTGTGCCCTGTAATGACACAGGGAGCTACCAAAAGTCTAGCCAACATCGATCCTTTTATAGAACAAAACAAACAAATCTTTGTCAGTGTGGGCCATGATACCCACAGCTAAGTCGTCTCTTCTATGCTTTCAAGCCCTACAGAATGAATGCCTGTGATCTGTCTTTCCTCTGATGTTCTGCTGTGTCCTGTCTCTTGAGAGCTTCACAAATCTGGGCTAGCTGGCTAACAGGCCACACACAACTTCCCATTAGTTCTCCTGAGCAGAGAGTCTGTGCTCAAGCCTTGAATGTCAGAGGCTGCAGAAGTGTGCCTGTGTGTGTACAATTTGAAACTTCCATCTGAAATACCATCAGATATAGCACTTAGCAGAAGTGGGTGTGACTGCCCTACTCTGATTCTGCTTCCCACAGTTTAATACAGTATATGGCTTATGCTGAAGACTCTGTTAAGAGAGTGGTTGGTTTGAAGCCTTCAAATGGTTACACTAAAAATGTCATGCATTCATCTAATCCTAACCGTGGAGACGACAATAGAGCTGATGCTGGACCTCCTATCCCACCCTGGACAATGCATGTCATGTAACCTAAACCTTAGATTTCCACTGTCCTTCTGTGTGAAAAAGGGGGTTGGGATAAAATAAGAAAAGAGAGACTTGCAGTACCTGATCTGTTCAGTGGCTGTCAGACACTGTGAAGCAGAATTTGTCACTTCTGAGACGTTTCTATGTTTGTGAGGTAGATATACACTGGACCAGAACATCTGGCTTTGCAGTGGGGCAATGCACTGGAAATAACAAGAGGAGACAGTTACCAACAGTCCCCTAACACGTCTTTACATACTGTGAATATGCATTAACTTTAGTAACACAAACTTACAGGTTTCATCAGAAGCTCGGCATGAGAGCAGAACAACCAAAACCACAGAGTGGAGTGTGCTACTCCAAGGAATAACCTTGAAATAAAGATTGGAGTAATTGGCACTCCCCAGGATACACTCGGAGCAAGGGTGGTAGTTACTTGCATTCCTAGGAATACAATCAAAACACAGGGTGTAGTACAAGGCTGATGCATATATCAAAGACTCTGTAGTGCTTTCTCTTGGCACTACTGTTTATCAGAGAAACACTGAACTAAACTATTTAATCCTTACACAGTGATATTTCTAGCATCAAGATTAACGCCTTACTCAAGAAACCCAAGGCAGACCCCAAAGACCTCAAGAACGTCCGGCCCATCTCCCTGCTCCCGTTCCCAGAGAAGGTCATTGAGAAGATGGTCAACAAACAACTGACCCGCTACCTTGAGGAAACAGCATCCTGGACCCATCCCAGTCCGGGTTCCTCAGCAACCACAGCACCGAGACTGCCCTCATCGCCACCACCGATGACATCAGGACCCTGCTAGACAATGGAGAAACCGCAGCCCTTATCCTCCTGGACCTATCAGCCGCCTTCGACATGGTCTGCCACTGCACACTACAAACACGCCTCCACGACGCCGGGATCTAAGAGAAGGCCCTGGACTGGACCACCTCCTTCCTCTCCGACAGAACACAGAGTGTCCGCCTCCACCCCTTCCGCTCCGAAGCCACTGAGATCATCTGCGGCGTACATCAGGGCTCATGCCTCAGCCCAACGCTGTTCAACATCTACATGGCACCACTCGCCCACGTCGCCGGACTGCATGACCTCAACATCATCTCCTACACCAACGACACCCAGCTGATCCTCTCCCTCACCAAGGACCCCCACACCACCAAAACCAACCTCCATGAAGGAATGTAGGCCGTCGCCGAATGGACGAGGAACAGCCGACTGAAGCTGAACTTGGACAAGACGGAGGTCCTCATCCTCGGATCCACCCCTATGGCCTGGAACAACTCCTGGTGGCTGACCGCACTGGGTACAGCTCCAACACCCACTGACCACACACGCAACCTAGGGGTCATCCTCGACTCCACCCTCTCCATGATCAAGCAGGTCAACGCCGTCTCTTCCTCCTGCTTCAACACCCTTCACCTGCTCCGCAAGATCTACAGGTGGATTCCCACTGAAACAAGAAGAACGGTCACCCAGGCCCTCATCAGCAGCAGGTTAGACTACGAAAACACCCTCTACACAGGAGCTTCAGACAAACTCCTGAAATGGCTTCAGTGCATCCTGAACGCCTCTGCACGCCTGATCCTCGACATCCCTCCCCACAGCCACACCACACCCCACCTTAGAGACCTGCACTGGCTTCCCGTCAACAAGAGGATAATCATCACGCTCCTCACCCACACACACAAGGCACTCCACAACACCGGACCAGCGTACCTCAACAGCTGACTCAGCTTCTACACCCCCACCCGCCAGCTCCGCTCTGCCGACCTTGCCCTGGCCACAGTCCCCTGCATCCGAAGAGCGACCTCCGGCGGCAGATCATTCTCCCACCTCGCCGCCAAGACCTGGAACACCCTCCCCATCCACATACGGCAGACCCAAGACCTGCTGTCCTTCAGAAGACTCCTCAAGACCTGGCTCTTCGAGCAGTAGCAGCATCCCCCAACCCTCCAGCGCCTTGAGACCCTCACGGGTAAGTAGCGTGCTTTACAAATGCTATGATTGATTGATTGAAGGTTGTAGCAAAGGTCCAGAGGAAAAACAAGACACAAGAAGCGATGGAATATTTCACAAAGAGGACATAGAGGACTAGAGGAAAAATCTATAGTATTTGAAGACAAGGAGATTGTCCTGTTTACTACTGTAGGAGGTTTAGTGTGCATTCACCTGATATCAAGAATTTAGCCTAGTTCTTCCAATTGACTGAAGTTTGAAGAAGATGTCGAGGCTTTGACTCAGGGAGTCATGGGGTGGTCCAGAATAGCTGTGCAGGAGGGAGCAAGGAGGAAGATGTCAAGGGAAAGGGCGCCATTGGAACCACTGGTTCAGATGGACTTTAAGGAGATTGGAGCACTACTTGGCTCTGGCAGCATTCTTCAGCTGAGTGGGAAGGGTGACGTTTGTTCCACAGGGAGCGAGGCCAAGCCACAATTTGGATTTGGGCGGGGTTTATCTACCCTCTTGAAAGCTCAAACGATGTAGCTAGATCACGTGTGGCATGTGGGGTCCATGGCCACCCAAAGGGGTCTCGAACCTTGGGGAAAACAGGTATTAGTACACTCTCTTTGACTTAACAGAATGGGCAGGTGCAACTTGTTGATCGGAACCAAATAGCAAGATACAAATATATTGTTTTTGCTCTAGAGTGCATAATGGAAAACATCACCAAGGCCTCAGTGACAATGAGAGCGAGCCTTGCTATTGGCTTGCAGGGATTTAAAAGAAAAAAACCACACCAAGGAACTAGGAACAGCAAGAGCAGTTAATCCATTGGTTCACAGGATTTGGGGAACACTTGCAGGAGTTCAAGCGTAATGGATGTTACAGGTGCTGAGGAAGCATCGGTCCTGAGGGCACTGGAGAGCATCAGTCATGAGGGCTTTGGGGGAAATAGTTAAGAGGATGCTGGGGATGCACTGGTCATGAGGATGTTGGGGAAACATCAGTCATGAGGGTGTTGGTGGCTACATTAGTTATAAGGATGCTGAGGGAACATCAGTTATTAGGGCTCCAGGAAAACACTGGAACCACTGTTTCTTTGATATAAAATACGGGATGTATGGCGTTACAACGCATAATTTTACATCGCATACCATTACAACATGATTTTTACAACGCAGGATCCATTACAATGCATGCCTTTACAACGCACGTCATTACATAGCAGATGCTATTACAACGCATGCCATTACAACGTAAGTATAGGTAAGTATATCTTTTTTTTTTTAATGTAATTAAGTTAATTTAATACATTTAATTTAATTAATTTAATTTAAATAATTTTAAAATTGAAATTAATTTAATTTAATAAATTTAATTCTATTAATTTAATTTAATTTAATTAAAAATTGTAATTCATTTAATTTAATTAATGTTTAAATTGTAATTAATTTATTTTAATTAATTTAATTTAATTAATTTAATTTAATTAAATTACAAATTATAATTAATATAATTAATTTAATTTAATTTAATTAATTTATTTAATTTTAAAATTGTAAATAATTTATTTTAATTATTTTATTTAATTAATTTATTTTAATTAATTTAAAAATTGTAAATAATATATTTTAATTGATTTAATTTAATTTAATTTAATTTAATTAATTTAATTTATTTAAAGTCGTTTTTTTAAAAAAACTGAACCCTAAAAATACCCCTGTACCCCACAACCCAAACCCAGCCCTGAAACCTAAAAATACCCCTGTACCCCAAAACCCAAACCCAACCCTGAAACCTAAAAATACCCCTGTAACCCAAAACCCAAACCCAGCCGTATAACCTAAAAATACCCCTGTACCCCAAAACCCAAACCCAGCCCTGAAACCTAAAAATACCCCTGTACCCTAAAACCCCAACCCAGCCCTGAAACCTAAAAATACCCCTGTACCCCAAAACCCACACCCAGCCCTGAAACCTAAAAATACCCCTGTACCCCAAAACCCAAACCGAGCCCTGAAACCTAAAAACACCCCTGTACCCCAAAACCCAAACCCAGCCCTGAAACCTAAAAATACCCCTGTACCCCAAAACCCAAACCCAGGCCTGAAACCTAAAAAATACCCCTGTACCCCAAAACCCAAACCCAGCCCTAAAACCTAAAAATACCCCTGTACCCCAAAACCCAAACCCAGCCCTAAAACCTAAAAATACCCCTGTACCCCAAAACCCAAACCCAACCCTGAAACCTAAAAATACCCCTGTACCCCAAAACTCAAACCCAGCCCTAAAACCTAAAAATACCCCTGTACCCCAAAATCCAAACCCAGCCCTAAAACCTAAAAATACCCCTGTACCCCAAAACCCAAACCCAACCCTGAAACCTAAAAATACCCTGTACCCCAAAACCCAAACCCAGCCCTGGAACCTAAAAATACCCCTGTACCCCAAAACCCAAAACCAGCCCTGAAACCTAAAAATACCCCTGTACCCCCAAACCCAGCCCTAAAACCTAAAAGTACCCCAACACATATACTCCTATACTCATACTTATTTTTAAAATTACTTAAATTAATATATTTAATTTATAATATAAAAAAACAAAAATTAATATATTTATTTATAATTAATATTAATTAAATTAATTAAATAATATTAAATAAAAAATAAAAAAATTATATACTTACCTATACTTACGTTGTAATGGCATGCGTTGTAATAGCATCTGCTATGTAATGTCATGCATTGTAAAGGCATGCGATATAATGGAACCAGCGTTGTAAAAGTTGCGTTGTAATAGAAGTGCGTTGTAAAAGTTGCGATGTAACGTGTGTTTCCCAAAATACGCACCCTGGTTCCTGAGTGAGCAGGGTTCCCTTGTTCTTCTTGTGGCCTAGCTGGCTGACAGCCTTAGTCCATCAGCGTGTAGGCACAGTATGTTGCAACAGCCTCCAATAGAAAGTCATTGTTCGCATCAGCAAAAATTTCAGCCTTCCACTTCAATAAAGTAAATGAACATACATGTTGTTCAGCAGCTGGAGCCTCTAGTACCATCAGAAGACAACCAAAATGTTCTTCAAGGTAACTTCGTGCTCACAAGTCATGCGGCGCCTCATACACGTTCCAATTACCTAGAATGCCTTGGGTAGACGCAAAGGCCATAATTCCGATGCCAGAACAGTCCAACACGTAAGCCACTAAGGGACTCATCAGATGATCATAATCCGGGGCAGGAGATACCGTATTAGTCAGACACAAATACAAAGACCATTCAAATGAACAATCCAGGCAATGAAACATAGGCTGGACGCATGTAAAGTGCGAGAACCGGAAGGATAATCCATATGCCACACTCAAAGTTGCCAGAGGTAGCGTTCCATAGAGCTCAAGCATCAGGTTGCAAGGTGAAGCAACCGAGGCAGGTTGTCTCTTGACATAGACGGTGCAGCCATTGCGTAGCAAGCAAATCACGAGCAATACACCGGCAGCCAAGGCAAGAACTAAGGGCAAACTGCTGAAGACGCTTGAAAAAATAGAATGTAAAAATGCCGGGGCGTGGCCAAGATGGCGGCTTAGGTGGTTGCGAGTCCTGTGAGCTCCCCGACCCGAATTCCCCCAAGGCCCATTAAAATTGCAGTGCTCCCCCCCCCGGTAAGCTACACCAGGCTGAGTGGCCGGTGCCGCGGGGTCACGGAGAAGACCGCCACTCGCGGACACGCCGCAGGCGTCCGAGGTACGGACCCAGAGGAGGCGATTGAAAGAGGGCCAGGCGGCGGCACCTGAAGATTGCGAGGGCAAAGTGCCGATTGCGGTGGGGTGCAGCGGACTCCCATAGCCCCCCCCGCAGAGATCAAGAAGGCTCCGCGACTCGCACCAGAGGTTGCCCGCCAGTCCCAAATCCAGAGCGGGGTTGAGGGGCCTACACCTAGGGCGCTCTCCCCCTCCAGCGGCCTCGAGCATCGGAACACCCCCTCCCGGCAGCAAACTGATACAGACAGCGAGGTGAGGAGCCGGGTGGATGCTCGATGAGAGGAGGAGGCCCCAGGCAGGGTGGTCGGCGCCATTTTGTACAGGGAGAATTCAGAGGGAGACCTGCGTGCCTGACTAGCCTGCCCTGGGGGCGCCAGGCGGACCCGACTGCAGCAGGGACCGGTGGCCACATTCAATCCGTCCCGGAGAGAGGCAGTAGCGGCGGGGGACGGGGTGTGGATGCCGCTGGTGACAGGTGTGCATTGGGAGACGAGGGAGCCCGTCACACGGGAAGATGTTCGACTTGGCCTCACGGACTCACACTCAAGTGGAAGGGACAGAGGAGCCCTTGGATACAGGGCAAGGGCGGTGGAGGTCCCGGTCAGGCGACCTTCGCCATAGTGCTTCTTAGGGCCGAAGAGGCACGCCCTCCCCCGACTGCCCAAGGAGGTTAGTACTAGAGACAGTGTGAGACCAGTGGGGCGTCACGTACTGGGCAGTGGCTGAGGCGGGGGTCACACCTACTCCCTCGTGAGGCAAGACATGGCTGGACAGAGGAAAAAGGGAGATCGTACACTCCCTGAGATGCTTTCTAAGGGCCCACCGAAAAGCGATAAAGGGTCGGCCTCCCCTGGGGAGACGAAGCCACACGCTGACCCAGCCGGGGGCAAGGTGCCCATCACCAAATCCTTCCTAGAGACCCTTTTTAACTCCCACCGGGAAGATTTCCGTACGCTGAAACAGGAAGCCGCAAGGGAGGTCTGGGACATCAGAGGAGAGGTGGACGGTCTGGGAGAGCGGGTTGCCACTATTGAAGAAGCAGATCAGACCAGGAGCGATGAGATTGAACAGCTCCAACAAGAGGTCATCCGCCTGAAAGATCAACAACTGGACCTACAGGCGCATGCGGAAGACCTAGAAAACAGGTCCAGACGAAACAATGTCCGGGGGGTCTCTCTCAAAGATGAAGGGGCGGACATCACGGGATAATTACAGGCCATGTTTCGTGAGGTCCTGGGGAGGCGGCGGACTTTGATATCAGAATTGACAGAGCCCATAGGGTGGGGTTGCCGAGGCGAGCACCTGCCCCCCCCCCCCTGGATATCCGAGCATTTCTTCCTGACTTCCCGCTAAAGGAACGGATCCTCAGGGAAGCACGGCGGAAGCAGCCCCTCCATTTTCGTGGCCAACCCGTAGCCCTATACCAGGACCTCTCAGCTATTACACTCCAAAAAAAGAAGGCATTTAAGGTGGCTATGGACTTCCTTCGTGAGAAAGAGATCCCTTATTCTTGGGGCCACCCTTTTCGCCTGATCTTTAAGTGGAATGGAACCCTGCACCAGCTGCGGTCACTCCAGGACACCTGTGCACTGCTGGGTATTGAACGGACAGAGGAGCCCTCATCACCGAAACCTTCTCAGGGGAGGCTGGCAGCGGGTTATCAGAAGGCTTTACCCTACTGTGCACTTGAAGCCGGATGCCCACACCATATCAAAGGAAAGGGCCAACGCCATCCAGGAAGTTGCCCAGGACACTACACCTCCGGAGTGAATCATAACAGCGGGGGGGACAGTACAGCGACTTTGCATTCCAGTTCGGGGGGTGAGGGCGGGGGGCCACGGAGGTCGCCATGGGAGATTGCTCCACCAGGTACCACTACCACAGACCTGCACAGGTGATGGAAGGACTGGGACAAGGCTTGTTAGACGGGGATTGGAAGTTGGGGTTAGGGAGGGGGGTTAGGGGGTGGTGAGAGTTGGGGCTCAGTTGTGGGTTGCGGGAAAGGAGGAGATGGGTGGTTGGAAGGGGGGGTTGGGGTGTGCGTGTTGGGTATGTTGGGGGCAGGGGTAGGGTGGGTGGGAACCAGTGTGCTGATGGGGGCTAAGGCCCGTGTGCAGGGAACAGTACGAAAGGAGGCGGCTGAGCTGAGCAAGAGGGGCCTACATGTGTAATAATGTCTGAAGCCACATTGAAAATCCTCACACTGAATGTGAAAGGGCTCAATAACCCCATTAAGAGATGGGTGGTCCTGTCATATTTAGAAAACTCCGAGGCAACGATTTGCTTACTTCAAGAAACGCACCTACTCACTAAGGATTGGCACAGGATGAGATCCTGCGCGTTCCCCAAACAATTTTTCTCCTCCACGCCTGATAATAAGGCGGGGGTGGCGATTCTGATTGCTAAACAATTTCAAGGCCTGGTGGGAGACAGGGTGGGGGAGATTAGAGGTAGGATTCAGGCCCATAGTATCATGGTGGGAGGCTCGACCATGACAGTAGGATCCCTCTATGCCCCAAACACGGGCCAAGAACCCTTTATCAGGAATGCCCTATCGAAGGCCCTACGCTCACCCGACCCCTGCATGCTTTTGGGTGGGGACCTCAACCTGGTGATGGATAAAGAGAAGGATAGATCGGGCCACCGCTTCAGCTACACGGACGCTATCTCGGCGACAGGGGCTGAGTGGCTGGCACAGAGAGGGCTTAGGGACTTATGGCATCTTAAACATCCTGACACTTCGCACTACACTTTTTATTCCCACGTACACCACACTTACGCTAGATTGGACCACTTCATAGGCGCCTACTCTTTGGAAGCCCGGGTGATGGATGTGGATATCACCCCTGCCGCCATCTCCGATCATGAGGCCGTGGAGATTACGCTTAGAGTCCCACACACCATGAGACCGCCCGGTCGGTGGAGACTAAGGGAACCCCTCCTGCAGCAAAAGGAGATTGTTCAACAACTCTGCACACACATTACCGATTATCTCAAGCTTAATGAAAGGCAGGACACGCCTGTGGCGGCTGTGTGGGGGGCGCTAAAAGCCGTGGCGAGGGGCGAATTTATAGCCATCTCGGCAGTGGAAGCCAAACACTGCAAGGACAAACGGAACTCCCTAACGGCCAAAGTGGGTGAACTGGAACGGGCGCACAGTAGCACAGGCGCTCCAAGAATTTGGAAACAGTTGAAAACCGCTAGGGCTCAACTAGCAAGTCTGGATATGGACCAGGCCGAATACACCACCTTCAGATTACGCCACACACACTACATGGGGGAACAAAACGGGACATCTCCTCGCGAGCGCTCTTCGGGCCAAAGTCCAGCGCTCAAAAATATCGGCCTTATGTAATAAAGACGGGGAGGAGATGCATGATGAGGCACAAATAGCGCATGCGTTTAGGGATTTCTTTGCCTCCCTCTACAAAGCCGATCCCGCGCCTCGAGATGGCGCCGACGCCTACCTGCGGGACGCAGCCGTCACCACACTGAATTCGGCGAACGCCGGGTCCTTAGAGGCTCCCATTAGAATCCAGGACATGGTTAGTGCCACCTCCTGCCTCAAACCACTGAAATTGCCAGGCCCGGACGGCTTCTCATCTGGCTTCTACGAGACCTTCTGTCCGATTCTCGCTCCGATTCTTACCAAACTCTTCAACTCATTCAAAGGTCCCGGTTCTATTCCACCAGACATGTTGGAAGCGGACATAGTTGTGTTGCCCAAAACGGGCAAGGACCCCACCCAGTGCTCCGCCTGCCGAACGATTTCCCTGAATAATATCGACTTCAAACTTTTCACCATAATACTGGCCTCAAAACTCGGCCCTTGTCTCCCCGGGGTTATAGAACCAGACCAGTCCGGCTGCATCCCTGGGAGACAATGTAGTGACAACACTAAGCGTGTTTTACATTTAATCGACAAAGCCCACTTCCAACAATCAGATTCTGTTCTATTGGCCATTGACGCTGAGAAAGAGTTTGACTGCGTCAATTGGGGCTTCCTTGAGAAGGTTTTGGGACTCTTTGGGATCGGAGAGCGCTTTCGTGCATGGGTTGCAGCTTGCTACCATCACCACAAGCGCAGATCCGTATCAATGGATTGAGCTCCCGGCCCTTCGAAATCCAACGAGGCACCAGGCAGGGGTGCCCACTCTCACCCCTCCTCTTTGTGCTCTACATCGAGCCCCTAACACAGAGAGTTCGCGACCACGCGAAGATCCGCAGTATAGCTTTCGGCAGAGAGCTACACCCAATCGGCCTCTACGCGGATGCTATTCTAGCGGCGCTTGGCGATCCTAGGAGTTCAGTTCCGGCCTTTCTGGAACAGGTGGAATCCTTTGGCAAAGTGTCAGGCCTCAAGATGAATAGGGGGAAGTCAATGATATTACCTCTTGGTAGAAATGCCCACATACAAAACGCACATCCGGCATATGGCGGGGGACTACTAGTCCAGAAACAGCTTCCCTACTTTGGTATCACCCTCACGCCATCCACTGAACAAACAGTAGCCCTAAATTACACCAAACTCACTCAACAGACCCATAATGATTTCAGATGGTGGCGGCAACAACCTCTATCACTGCTAGGGAGGATTGCGGCTGAGAAAATGTCAGCACTCCCCAAGATACTATATATCTTTCAAACTATCCCAGTATTACCCCCAGCCGGGACTGTCCAGAAGCTGCAGGAGGCGACTCAACACTTTATCTGGGCGCACATGAACAGACACCTTGCTTTTCGGGGAGTGGACGAGGGGGGGTCTGGGGATTCACAACTTACATCAATATTTTTAAGAGGCACAGCTGCGCTATTTGGTGGAATGATACCGGCCCATATCAGAGAAGAGGTGGCTCTTTCAGGATAGGGCTATGGCACAGATATTCTTTTGGAAAATACCATTCCTCCGCCGCACTCATAGACCACGATACCTACAGAAATCACCTATAACTACTTTCCTCCGGGCACTGATCCTCACATGTTTTCGGAATGGCGCGGTTCCCAATCTAGGTCTGCAGGGCACCTCTTTGATCTAGAAGGCTTCCTTCCGTTTTCCTCATTGTCGCAGTTCTACGATATCAGTTCGCCAAGACTCTTCCAATATTTCCAACTCCGACATTGGCTTACGCAAACCGAGATCGGCCCCCTAGTGGGTAGGAAAATGACGGGCTTTGAAAAATGGCTAGTTACAAAAGTTTCGGACCGGGGATTGATTGCGGATCTCTATAAGATGCTCCCACCCCCCTGAGCCACACCTCTCCGCCGGCCAGAAGCATTGGGAAGGAGAACTGGGAAGAACGCTAACAACCCGGGAGTGGCAGTCAATCTATTACAGGGCCAAACACACGGCCAGGAACACGTCAGGCAGAGAGACAGCAGTGAAATTGGCCACATATTGGTACCTGACCCCAGTTAGATTGCATAGAGGTAACCCAGCTCGTAGCTCAACCTGCTGGAGGGGGTGTGGGGAATTGTAAGAGGTTAAAGCATACTGGACAGCGGTCCTCAATGACATAGACACATTCCTTGACTCTGAAATCCCTAGGTTCCCGGTGTACACCATTCTGGGGCTCTCAAACATGATCACTTTCCCACTGAAATCCATTAGAGGGTGGCAAATGGGCCTGGCGGTTCAGGCGGCCTCCCAACATATTCTGTCTCTCTGGGGCTCTATCACATGGCCCACACATACCGGCTGGTTACACAAACTGTGGTACGCACTAGGGATGGAACGTATCCAAGCCACACTCACACAGACCACAGCCACTTTCCACATGACTTGGCAACCACTGCTAGCACTCCTATCCCAGGAATTTAACGAAATCACTTGCCCAAGGTACCTCCGCCTATTACGTCTAACTGAAACAGACCGTGCCACTGCAGAGGCTGAGATGGAGGCTCGGTGAGCACTCAATGGGTACGCTTCATCTACCTCGATCGCACGAGCACACTGGTTGTGTGGGGGAGAAGATTGGAGGGTGGTAAGGGGTTGTTGGCTGTTTTCGTTTTTCCTTTCTTCAGCTTGGGTTCATGGAAGATCCCTATCTGGATCCACGCATGTTCATGGCAGCATATTCCTAGGCCACTCATGTGACTTAGTAGGCCTGGCTGGACATGTGCATTTTATATACAAGGGTTATTGCAATCTGCCATTTACATGCTGTCGTGGACACAATATCGCAATGCATTGTCTTTGTTTTTTGTCTCCTTTCTCTAAAACCAATAAAACAAATTTAAACCCAAAAAATGCCGGTATCACACAAATATAGTTTGAAAAGAGGTCACAAGTCCAGAGCTCACACATTTAATAAAGTGTGCCAAGCCACTTGTGGAAGACGCATTGAATATTGTGTGAATCAAGGCACTGAAATGAAGTGGGAGCAGTATTTAAAAGGGCATGCACCTCTGTTCTGGTGTTAGCAACGTGAAGGACAAATGTTTCAGAAGATGAAATAAGGGGAACTTCCTTCTCAGACAAAAGAGCCCTTATTCTGCTCATCTTATTGAACTCTGCTTTCAATGTCGGCATGGAACGCCAGATTGAGTCTTCGAGTCTCTCACACGAGGCGGGAAAAGCTAACTTTTGCAGCAAACCACATGCTGGGAAACAGTCACAATATACGGAATACCGGGTTGCATCCCACAGCACGCCTCATTATTTAAAAGTAGATAGCTACCGTTAGCCAATAAGGTATATGCTGGTGTTATAGCCAGTACAGGTGCACCTTTTAAAATGCAGGATAAATTGGGGGCCTCAGTGTTGTACGCCCCATGCAATTGTACGTTAGTGCACACCAGAGAATGATCAGGAGTGGAAACACACTTCTCGCCTTTCAAATATACTTCCTTACTATCCCGCATGCATCTATATGTAAATGGCAGAGACCAAACTTCATGGAGAAAGCAGTACGGCTCATATCTCCCCAACGCATAATGTTTCATGCATGAATGGAACTTAAATAGGGGGAATGACAGCGTGGTTAACCCAGGAATGAGCCATACAGAAGAATTAGCCTTGGCGACAGAAAACAATAACGTTTCCAACTTTTTAAAATGTAACAGTGAATATGTTACATCCTTCATGGACCTGAATAGTTGGTTTTCAGTCAAATTGAACGGTAAAAATAAAGATGAGGTATTCATGTAGTCCCATGGAACTTTCCCAGATTTTAACGTTTGCAAAGTCCAAGCAAGTATTATCGATCGCAATTGATTTTGACCAAGGAATAAAACATAAACATTATCTTGCACAATATCCACAACAGATGAAACAATATTATCTAGAGTGTAAATTCTGGAAGAAAGAGTATTAATACTATTGTCAACCACAGCAAGTACTTTTTCTAAGTTAGCTTGATCAATAGCTCTTAAACTAGAGGCAGCTTCAATTTGTGACAATTTCCAGACTTCGTTGTAAATAGCATAAATCCATCTTTTCGACCTGCCTCTGACAGGGCCCTTCTTAACAAGGTCATTCAAATCAACATTGTCAGTCAATTGTGATAAGTGTTGTTTAACTGACACTAAGTTGGAATGTTTCATCCAATTTTGACATAATTTACCTACTGAATAAGTAGTAACAGAATGTGAATTATCAAAACGGGGGTCCACTTTAACCTGTGTGTAGCCTGTGGCCAGATGTGTAAACAAATAGGAGGACCCCACTCTAGCTTTGTAGAGGACGGTGGGGAAACATTCAGGAAAAAGAAACAAACGTCCGGGTTCGTTGGACAGTTTAGATAATGTCTTATTTTAGTGTAGGACTAACGGGTATCCCCCTTTAGCACCCTATGGTTATTTATTCTTTCTTAGAGGGGCATGTTTTCCATGAAGAAGGCAAAAAACTAACCACATATTCGTGAAACAAGGAACATATGTCTGTGTGAAAAGATTATACTGATGTTATCGAGATAGGGTTTTCAGGTGGAGAGACAAATCAAAAGGAGTTGGTTTGGTTGTCTATACTTAAACTTTTGTATTTCCTTACAACAACAAATGGACAATTTATTAGACAAATTATTAAACAAATAAACGTTTTTTTCTGATTAAAAACATATCACTACTTTGGTTCGGTAACAAAGATTTATTACACAATACAATGTTATAAAAAAGAATACATTAAAATCATTACACAATGTACATGATCATCACAATGTTATTAAAATACAATAAAAAGGTCACAGAATCAAAAAGGTCGACGCGGCGTTTCGGCTTTTTTTCTAGTATGCCTTCATCAGGACTGATTCTAGACAATTAAAATAATAAGACACAAAGTTACCAAACAGGTAAGAACCATCTTTTAACATCATTTGTCTGTCCATTGTTGCTTCTAACCCCCTGGTAAACACATTTCTGTTTTATTCCTGATCTATACATATATTGCATTTTTAGTTATACTGAACATTATTGCTTCTGTGCTTCTGTTTCTTTACTCTAACGATCTTGAAAGAGTCTTCCCACTATTTGCCTTCCCCTTGGAAATGTCTACTGCATCTATAATGAAGACACCCATTTGTTCCTTCACTAAAAAAGAGAAAGTACCTCCTATAATCAGGTGCGTACCTTGTTGGTCCAGTTGAGTTTATTATCTCCCTGGCTGGAACTACTCAGTTCTTTAAAAATCCTTTTTTGAAATGTGGACTTTTGTTGCTTTGCCAATTCAATGTGTGCAAAGTTGCTTTGTCTCCTAAATAGAGAACCAATGATCAATGCCCATTTAATATAAACAAGTAAGTTTGCCTCTTTGGGCTGCGTTCCATAAACGAAACCTTTCATTACATACCAAGTCAAGGGTTTACTTTGCTTCCCGACCACTTTGTCAAGATTTATACAGTACGGAGTTTGATGTTCTCCTTTTCTGCCTGTGGATATTCAATTGCATTTATTGAGGGTTTTATTTTTTATTATTATTTTTTATGTGAAATTTTTTTTTTTTAATTGTTACTATCATATATATCTATTACCCACATACCTTAATAGGGCTCTATATTTGCCGTGTCTTTAGCTGCCAGGAGGAGCCACCGTTCTATATATTGAACCTTCTAGATCTGTCCTCCCTGTGGAGATTAAATGTGTCAGATATCTTTCTTTTCTTTTGGACTCCTTACCCATTTTCTTTTCATATATTGTCAGTGCACTCACCGTGGGAGTCAGGGTTATAGTGCCAAGTTCCCCTTTTCAATTGGGTAAAGATGTGTCTCACTCGCAATGCCTGTCCTGTGAGATATCTTCTTCTGTTTGGCAGGTATCTGTATGGGATATTTCCTAAACGTTATAGTCTTATTGTTTCACAACCCAATACGCTCATTCTTAATAGTCACATCTTAATTCATGTCATGTAGGGCATGTTTTGGACTATTAGAATTATGACTACATTGTCAAAGTATAAGTTCTGCCAGGCTATGTTATATTAGGTGTAGCTCTATATTTGTTTCCCTTGCATTTCACATTTATAATGTTCTTGAAAAAATAGACTGACATTAGTTGGCTTTAGGCAAACCCTAACCAATGTGATAAAGTTTTTTGTAAAAAAGCCCACTTTAAACCAGTTTCTATAGTAGATATTTATTCTCACTAATCTGGGTAAAACTATATCTATTTAAATTGCCGCCCGTGTAGTCTGCTTACCGATATTGATGCAGTCGGCCTCCCTGCTCCTTTCTTCCTGGCAGCCCTTCCTTGTGGTCACCACACGGCGTCTTTCGGAAATGAACGAAGCATGCCGTGTGGTGGTTTAAATACTCTTTGCCGATTCATTGGGCGCCTTCCAATCATCCATTTTATTGGATGAAAAAAGGAATAAACAAAACGATCGCTATGGCGACTGCAAGTTTTGTGTTCTCATCCTCATTGGTTTATTTAGCAATCGTTACCAGCCTATCGGAATCGCGTTTGAAGACGCGTTGCCATGGTGATTTTCACTGCATCTAATCAGCCCGTTATTTACGTCTCCGATAAGTGTTTTAATTTGTTAACTTCGGCGGTTTTGTTATTAGGGCACTGTCCTTGTTAATGCCTAACAAAGCTGTTCAAGATAGTTTATTTTAAGATTCTCTCTATTGCCTCTCTTGGTTATAGCGCGCCTGTGAGATGGTAAAATAGACGGCATGTTCCTATTGGCTAGATTTTTGTTAGGACGCTTGCTGTTGGTTGGCCTGCGGGATGATGTGTTCCAATGTTTTTAATGGACAGTTTACTTATCTGCTACTATTGAGGGTGCTTTATTCGCCTCTATTCTTTATTACGACCCAGTGATCATGAAGTATATTACTTCAGGCTCATACTCTATGCTTCAATGTGATTTGCAAATGACACTTTTTTATGTGTGTACTATCAGAACGATTCTACATTGCTAAACGAGGTCGTATAGCCACCGTTATCCCTATTTATAAATATTGTGGATTTTGTTAAGGTTATTCCATAGGGTCCTATCACTCGAATTTTCGATTTTTGGACCATTGCATGTAGGTTCTGTCTTCCTCAATCACTGCTATTCTCAGGCAACTCTGTCACTTTTCAATGTGCCCTTAGTTTACCTTAACGATTTTAACTCTGGTTATGGTTGTCCGCTGAATATTAAGCTTCTCATGTTTTCTTTTATTCCCCTCATAATGTCACTGTGTATAAAAGGGAAAATACCAAATATTTTCAAATTTCTTTATAGAATGGTACTGTTCCCCATATTTCACATACTGGGATACTTGTCAGGGCATTACAGACATCTATTTTATGTGTTGGAGGGATAGGTAATTTATTGGGCATTGTTAATTCAGGATTATTTTTTCCCAATCCTCTCTTGAGTTTAAGCCGCATCTTACGCTGTTAAAAGAGGACATATAAAATTGTTCCCTCCTTTTCCTTTTGTTGTCTAGATTGCCTCCTCTCTTACTTCCTGTGATTTTTTCTAGGCCACACCACTTCAGATCATTGATTTGATGACCTGCATTCTTCCAGTGCTCCGTGAGTGGTGCTCCTAGTTTGTTCGTCCTTAAGGCTGATCTGTGCTCATTTAAGCGCAATCTAATTTCTCTAGATGTCTCGCCTATGTATGATTTTTGGCACGGACATTGGATCAAGTATATGATGTTTTTAGTTCTACAGTTCATGAAGCTCTTCACGTTTACCGATCTATCGTTTACTGTTATAGTTTTTCCTTTTATAATGCTTGCGCAGTTGCTACAGCCTGAACATTGGTG
The DNA here is from genome assembly GCF_964263255.1 of Lissotriton vulgaris. Lineage (NCBI taxonomy): Eukaryota > Metazoa > Chordata > Amphibia > Caudata > Salamandridae > Lissotriton > Lissotriton vulgaris. The sequence continues at coordinate 475,885 of NW_028253447.1, read as the reverse complement.
TGTACCAGTTGGTATGGGAGTCTCATTAATAGTACGCTGGTTGTTTATGCCCTTTTCTCTATATGTGTGTACCAAACAATTCCTGATGGTTTTATTTCTTCTATAAGAAAAAATTGGTTTGGGGACCGGAATCTGAGATTTATCTTTTATTAGGTGCCAATTCCTATTCATAATGTTTTTTACTCTGTGGCTCACTTGTGAGAAATTGGTCACAAACATGATGGAATTTTGGAGGTCCTGAGTTTTTTCTTTAGGTGTGAACAGATTGTCCCTGTTGAAATACTTAGCCCTCTTATAGGCATGCCTGATCATTTTTTTGGGGTAACCCCTTTCTAAGAATTTATTCCTTAGATTTGTCGCATGTTTTTCATAGTCTTGCATTGACGTGCAGTTCCTTTTTAGCCTCAAAAATTGGCCAAACGGGATATTATTTTTCTGTGAGGCCGGATGGTTGCTCTGGAAGTGCAACATCGTGTTCCTATCCGTGGGTTTAGTGTAAAGTTCTACAGTAAGGTGACCTTCAGTGTGTTTTATTATGATGTCTAAAAATTCTACATATTGCTTGTTGATGTGTGAAGTAAACTTCAGGTTGGCATCTCCAAGGTTTAACCAGAGAAGAAATTCATCCAACATCCCCAACTCTCCTGTCCATATGAAGAAGATATCGTCTATATATCTGCCCCACTCCGAGATATTCTCGTAGAAGGGGGCAACAGTGTTATAGATGTGATTGTCCTCAAATCTAGCAACATACAGACAAGCCAGACTGGGGGCACATGTAGCCCCCATACTGGTCCCCTTAATTTGCCTGAATAGGTTGTCTTGAAACAGGAATATATTGTTTTTTAAGATTAATGTGATACACTCTAAAATGAATGTTTGATGATGTACAGATAGGTCCTGTTGGGAGTCTAATATCTCTTCCATGATGTCAATGGTACTGTTCTGAGGAATGTTGGTATATAGTGCTTCTATATCCAAAGTCACTAGTACCTGTGTGTCCGGATTAAATGTGAGGCCCTCAATTTTTTGAATCATATGGGTGGTGTCCTTAATATACGCTTTTTGTTTTTGGACTAAGGGTTGTAAGAATATTTCAACATATTTACTTAGAGGTTCTGTGAGAGACCCTATGCATGACACTATTGGTCTCATGGGAGGGTCCTCTAGATCTTTGTGTACCTTGGGAAGGCCATAGAGGGCTGCAATAAGGGGATCTGAGTTCATCATGAATGCATATTCTTCCTCACATATTATATTGTCCTCTTTGGCGTGTCGGAGCAGTCTGCCTATTTCATCTTTCAAGGTATCCCATTCCTCCCTGTTTGATTTGCTGTAGTGGTCCCTATTGTTTAAGAGTTTATACATTCTGTTATTGTAGTCTCCATTGTCCATCAGTACAATACTTCCCCCTTTATCCGCTGGTTTAATAATTAGGGTTTCATTTTTTTCTAGGAGTTCAAGTGCCTTTTTCTCTTCTCTACTTAAGTTAAAAGGTGTCCAGATTTTTTGTTTTAGGAGGTTTTCTACACTCTTATCTATGGATCTTTCAAAAGCCTCTATGTCTTTGTGTACTAGATTCAAGGATGGGGTCCAGGTGGATTTATTTTTGAGGCCTGACTTGTTCTCTTTCGGTTGAATGTCTTTACCTTCGAAGAATACACGAAGTCTAACTTTTCTGAAAAAGTTTTGTAGGTCCCTTTCTAGTGCGTACTTGTCTACGGGGGAGCAAATTGCATAACCTAGACCCAGAAAATGATGCTGGCATGAATCAGAACCCCTCTGCGAAAGTAACCAACTTTGGGGATCCACGCTGGAAAAATTAAAGGAGGAATTAGTAACCAGGGACTGTAATTCATCAATCGACATATCCGTGTGATTGTTCCATGTAGGATAAACACCCAGATCAGGAATGGAAGGGGCATTCAGTTTTTTAGAAGTAGCCAATCCAAAACAAGTGGTTTGAAAAATAGTCAAATTTAAGAAGAAAATATGAGCTGGGATAAGGCAAGCACGATGCAAGGCCTCAGTGCCTTGTACCTGCCAGGCTTTAGTATCCCAAACAGATTTAAGATCAATGGTATCTTTCCAGAGCTCATAACCACCTATTGTTAACTGATCCATAAATGATTTAGAGTACAATAATTTTGAGGGTGTAAGTCTAACTTTTGAGGACAATCTGGAAGCAGTTTGAAAATAAAAGGCCGCTGGATTGGTTTGACTAAAGTCAGTGAAATATGTCAATTTGTTCAACAGAGTTTTCGAACTGCCTTCCATGGGAGTTGGACAATGTTCCCATTGGGTATAATTAACAGTATTCCTAAATGTATTTGCTTTATGTAGGAAATGGTTGCCATAGTGCTGATAGCAGAATAAGTCTGCATAATTAGCAGAATCTAAGTATAAATCCTCAGCATCAAAAGCAGCATAGTATTTCAAATCATAAAAAAGAGCCTCTACGGCTTGGACATCCCAATCATCAGAGCGTATGTTTTGTTTTACAACATCCCCATAGACACACAAAGGACATTGGGGACATTTATCACTTCTGTGGGGCCATGAATCTGAAATCGGACAGCATCCCACACAATCCCATCTAAAACAGGCCATGCAGTTATATTAACAAACGTCAGGTCCCTTTTCATCCTGTGTGATGAAGAGTGTGGCGCCAAAGTTCCATTTATGAAACTGATTGTAGATCTTTTAGTCAGATATTGTCCATTATTAAAACGAATAAAGAAAACTACAAATCCAATCGACATGAATAAAAAAATTGAGAAAAGCCCCAACCAGATGTAAGTCCAAGGGGGTATCAAAAAATGTTGTTTAAACCAAATAGAAACAAGGGACATTTTTAATTGTGCTCCTGATCTAGTAGAGCTAGAGTCAAATGAAAAGCGAGACTGGTCCGCTGGACTTGTTTGCACACCAGGCAATGACACATCAGAGGGATAGGTTTACTCAGTATCTTCATTTGGATCAACAGTCGGTGGATTCAATAAAGGATTAGTAACTGTTTGCATCTCAATGGCAATGTCAGGCCTGTTCGTATTTGCCGGGGCCAAAACAGAATTTCTCAGCAGCGCTGGACAAGAGACTGCAGGACTCATGCTAAGAAGAATCGGCCATTCGCTGTAGTTTGACATTGTCAATGGAGATGTACCTGTTATTCTTGCGACCAGGAAGTGGAGGTAAAATGACTGTTCTTGTGCCCTGCACGCCAAGCACTGGAACTGGAGCTCGATAAGAGGGGCCAAATTCTTTTTTGTTTTCCACCTTCTCACGGATAAGTTTTCCAACTTGAGGTAGCCAGCCAGCTACTGGAATCTGCAGTGCAGCATCAGATGAGAAGGGCAAATGTTCCTTTGCAAGACTGTCCAGAGTCTCTTGTAGGTTCTGCAACACAGCAGAATGATTATCTACGTCAATGGGTGCGGTTGACGCCGCCATGTCAATGCCATCAAGGTCCTGGACAAACATCTTTCTGCCAAAGAGCATTTCGTATAGGGTCCACCACTCAGAGACCTTCTAGGGAGATTATTAAGTGCACGTTGGACGCCATACAAATGGGCCAGCCAGTTCTTGCCAGTGCCTAAATCCCTAGCTGCCAAGGATTGCTTTCAGTCACAGTTCATTTGATCAACAACCGAATTGCCCTCAGGCCTGTATGGGGATGAAAATTTGACTTGGACCCCCAAAGATCCCATGGCTTCTTTGTACGCCTTAGAGGCAAACGCTGGACCCTGGTCAGAATGGAAGGTACCACATGCAAAAATTCCCACAGGCATAAAGCAGGGGAACATCGTTTACAACGCGGTGTTTACACCACACTACCTTAACAATGCTGCCATTACAACACACGTCGTTACTACGACTGGCGGTGGTTGGCGCTATTGGTTAAGGAATATTGTAATTTTATATTCCAACACCTTCCCTACTGTTACGTGGACTGGTGTTGGAATATAAAATTATATTATTCCACAATCCATGCCCTCCAACGTAAGTCGTTGTAACGACTTGCGTTGTAATGGCAGCATTGTCAAGTACAGCGATCTAAAAGATCGTGTTGTACTGACATACATCCCATAAAGCGTCTTGATATGCTGGGCATAATCGGGAATGTAAGTAGGCCCGAAATTTAAAAAGCCCAGTAAAGACTGTAATTTTTTCAGAGTTGTTGGAGGGCGCAATCGTGCGCACTTCTCCAAGAAGTGAGGTGCCAAACCTCGTCCTCCTTTGTTGAGCTCGTAGCCCAGAAATAGCACTGTGTACTCTGCAATGTGTGATTTCGCAAAGTAAAATTTGTAACCAAAGTCCGCAAACATTACAATAATGCGGTCAACGCGACACAGATGCAGCCATAATTCGTCGTCTGTGAGATAAATGTCATTCACATACGAGTATGCATCCAGGTCAATGCCGTCCAATAAACAGACGACATGGACGGCAAAGATGCCTGGACTATTCTTGTAGCCCATGGCCAATCTTTCGAACTATTTTTGTTCACCGCCAGAAGCAAAAGCTGTCCACTGACTACTAAGAGGGGACAGTTTATGACTAAAAAAGCCATTGGAATGTCAAGTGTGGTTTCAAACCGTTTTCTCACGAAACTATCGACCAGCGCAGAACTGTGGATATTCTGTACTGCGCATGTACGACAATGAGAGTTCAAATGCCGATTATCCAAAACTAGGCGGTATGACCCATCAGGCTTGGTCAAAGTGAAAAGAGGATTATTCATCGGAGACACACATGTTTCAATCACACCTCGATACTCTAATTGTTCAAGGATTTCAGCCACGGGAGCTTTCGCTTCCCACCGCATGGGATATTGGGGTTGTGGCTGTGGCATAGACCACAATGGAATCTCATGATGGGGCAACATTTTATCCCACCCCACCTGAGTATAGTCCACGCCGGCACAAGCACCTGAGACCACTCTTCTGCAAAGTTCTGCGCCTGCTCCTTGGGCACAGTGTGTGCGAAACTAGGGAGGATCACCTCCTCCCTTCTCAAAGCGGCCAAAACGAAAGGCTGGGGCCAGTCTGTCTCTGCTAACAAAATGTCATAAGTAGAAGTCAGATTTTCCCAAAATATCCCTTTTATTACACGTTGTGTGTCACCTTCAATTAAAAGCACAATGTCATATAGTCGGCCAGGGAGAGCCACTCTAGTGTCAGCCGTTTCCACTGTAACAAAAGTGTTAGTTTCTGTCACCTTCAGATATGGACGCAGTGCTTGCTTCACTATTGTAACCTCTGCTGCGCTGTCCTGCAACATGAAAGCCCATGTCAGGTTCCGAAGCTGTGTTTTCACTATCTGTGACATACCTCGATGTTAATGCAGCAACCTTCTTTTTCTGAAACGGAGGTCTGGGACGCGGAAAGTCGTCCTGCTTGCCTTTGCTCTCAGAAAGGGCGGGCTTTTCACATCCTTGTGGGGTGCCCCGACCTCAGTCACATTCTCCTCCACTGACCATTGAGCCTGATGTTTCCTGTGAAGAACGAGGAGAACGTTGATAAGGAACCTGAAACCTATCAGGAGACCTAATTTGTGTGCAAATCAATTGTGCGTTCACCAGTCACCGCAACCGGTGAGGCAGGACGTGACCCCTGTTTCTGTTGCTGCTTACCCTGTTTTTTACCCTTCCAATTTTGCTTTGGAAAGTTAAGACGGTCGTCTTTAGTAGACTTAGCCATCTGAGTTTGCGGTTGTGAAGCTGACTTAGCAAAAGGCTTGACACGCAAAATATTGCGCCAACGGTTTTAAAAGCCTCCGCAATTATTTTCGGTAACCTTTGGGGTTTCCCTGCGTCTGGGACAAGGCACAAAGCATTAGACACCTGAAAGTTAACTGCATCCCCCTTGACATTGGCAAGGATCAGATCAGAAACTACGTCAAACACTCCGACAAGCCTCATACCCAACTCAACAGCCGCCTCCGGGCCGTGTTGTTCCTGACCACGCTTGATCACGGAGGGCAGAACAGTCATAGACGGTGTGCCGAAGCACTTCAAATACACTGCTGCAAATATTTTACCCCATGTTTCTGACGTAAATAATTAATTTACTCTCTTAATTTCTATGCAGGTAAGTACTTAATCAATAATAACTCAGATCGGAAAGAAAAAAACCAGAGTCCGTGGTGTTAGAGTTCTTAGGGGTTTTATTCCTTAAAAAGGAATGGTCATGACCAGGATATCTGATTCTGACCCCCACAGGGGTGTCAGAAGGGATAGAGCGCTCGCCACATTTTATTGAAAATACATAGCTTATATACTTAATTCATATCATAAGCAACAGTGCAGGAGGCGTAACAGTTGAGAGAAAACAAGATAACAGTATACACGTGGTACTAGTACGTAATCAAGAGGCGTGAACTGGAGGTGTGTGCTAGAAACGTCACTGATAGGTGACGCAGGTGGGTGGCACCAAGCAGAAATGTGGCAATGTCAGCAGAAATCGGAAGCTTGGATGCGCGCGCAGCTGCATGACGTGTGATTGGAGGGGTGCAGGGGACTTGACATTTACACTGACGGAAAGAGACAGAAGTCTGGCATGTCAGATCAACTTGTACTTCTATCATATCTGATATCTGATGTTTAGGAACCATATTATCTGGGCGGAAAGGTCTCTAGGGCAGAAGCTATTCTTATGCTAACTGTGGATGCGTGTATAAGCGCCTAAGTGTCTGCATGAGAAGCGTGGGGCACGGGGCCTTCCATGGAAGCATGGTAACAGAAGCTATGAATTACTTGCACTGGGACGGGTCGGCCCTTTGGCTCTGCAGCTGGGGAGGATGTTTACTGAAGCTGGTAGGCAGGAATGCATTTTCGAGGAGCGGAACAGATAACTCGAAGGTTATAGTCAGTCTTGGCAGAAAGCAGGCTGAGCTGAGCACGAGGGGCCGCGCTGGAAGTAAGTCAGAGTTCACGGGTACAGAGGCAGCCTGGGCAGAGGCTGTCAGAGTCAAAAGCCACAAAAGAGGCTCGATGGCAGAAATTCAGGGCCTACTTTGCCAGAGCAGAAAAACATGTAAAGTACACTACAAAAAGACGGTGGCATAGCATACTTAGGAATGGGCCATTTAATCCATTCATGGTGGATCTGAAAGAGGACAAGTTAACGTTGGACGCAAATGTATTTGCGTCTTCATAGCTGACACAGGAGGGAAGTTACATGCACTTTAAGCTGGTACATGGAGTCGGTGGGGTACGCGCTAGGGAACATAACATGACCAAAAATTTATATTTCCTCATTCCCTCCTTGTTCCCTACGGACCCTTCATGAAATCTCGATCCTCATGAATCGATCAGTTTGTTCTTGTAACATCATTTGTTCTTCTTTCTTTCGTTTACGTTTTGAGAGAAAACTGGAATGTTCAATACAAGAGGTGGCACATAGTCCACAAATCGCTGGCCCACACTGCAGGCACAGGCAGCAACTGAATACTAGGACTAGGCCAATGCCTAGGAAGGATAGGATCTTCCATCCCCAAGCTGTTAACGTTGTCCAGAACCAACCGGACCAAGTCCAGGTGCCTGGATCCTGATGTATCTGATTTGCAATTTTATGGAGACGTGTAATAGCTTGATATACAGATGGTGCGTTTTGTGGTATGAAAACACAGCAACTTGACCCGATGACCTTACAAGCTCCACCTCTATCTGCCAAGATGACGTCAATAACAAGACGGTTCTGAAGGACAACAACCCGCATGGCGGACTGCTCTTCTGTTAAGTTACCTAAGGCGGAGGCAGTTTCATTCACTACTGCTTCAAGTGTTCTAGTTAATCTACGTATTAATTTACTATTCTGAACAGGTCCTAAAAAGAAAAAGAATCCTTTATTAAAATCAGTGTACTGTTCCCATGCCGTTTCTGTGTAGTCGACAAGTGGGATATCTCTTCTGGGTCTATTTTTTACTAGATTGGTATTTCTATGGTAATCAGGGGGAGCCAGGAAAACAGGGGGCAGAAGGAATGCTATATAACAGGTACCATCCCAATCTGGAGGCAGGCGTATGTATGCGGTATGACCACAAACAAAATAAGAAATGACGGATAGCTTTGAAGGACGATTTTCCATGATCACTGAATTCGATCACAGTAGTGCATTTACTACGACCTAAGTGTACTGAACCTTTCTTCCTGATACATAATTCGCCAGTAACTGGCAATACTGACATAGTAGGTATAACAGGTGCGGCTTCGGATTCAACAGTAAGAATCATAAGGCTAATTGTATAGTTACCTAATCCATACACTTCATTTTCTAGATCAGTTCCTATTCTAGTGGGGAGTCCCTCCTTATCAGGGTAACAAACGTCGAGCAGGACCAAGTTCAGGTTTCCCCAAACCCAGCCCCCGTCGAAAACAGCAATATCAGGATCTAAGGAATTAATTATTTTAAACCATGCACTGCAGGAGCCATTATGAGTGAACGGGTACGGAAAGAGGGGCAGAGCTCCCTTGTAATTCTGGTAGGGAGGGAGTCGGCCACATATCCAGCAATCTGTAGCATTGTTAGTTTGATGAGAATGGTGTAGCATATTAATTAAAGTGTTGTTGCGCAGCGCAAGTCTGTAGGAGAGTTCGTGTGGAGGTAACTCACTAAAAGTGTGTTCAGCAGATACATTGTAGGCAGATTGTTCACGCTTGAAAATAGGGTAGTAGATGGGTAATAAGATGCTAGCAACAATAATTAAAATACTCAGAATAAACATGATTATTAGTGTCACTATACAGTGACTACGAAGTGATTTACAATATGTACGTTTCTTATATTCTCTCTCTCTATCTCGATCTAGGGGATACATGTCAGAAACTATTTAACCGATTCACCTAGGGGAGGACTTAAACAATTAAACTGTCTGACTTGCTAGATCGGAGTTTCATACGGTACTCTTCTTGGGGAGTTTTTTCTCGTTCAGATTCTGTAAAGTCTTTTGGCTCAACACAGTCTTTGGTGGGGGTGGACGAGTCTCGATCAGGTTTCAGTTCAAAATTTTTTTTCACATGACTCGTGTGAACCCACCCCTTTCTCCCTTCGATCTTCACGGCGGTCCTTGTGGTGAGAAGGACGGTCTTCGGCGATTTCCAGCGGGGCTCCAACGGACTCTTTCTATCAAAGTTGCGCACTAATACGAGGTCCCAGGACGGACATCATGTGGCTTTACATCAGTGTTGTCAGGGAAGGCTGCGGCAACCTGTGAACGACATGATTGGAGTGGAGACATCAAGGAGGCAAGGTAATCTGTCAACATGTTACAATCAACATCAGTAATCTTTTTCGGAATGGGCGTCCCCCACATATTCGGTGGTCTGCCAAAGACCACCTCGTACGGGGATAGCCCTGATCTCGAATGGGCAACCATTCTCATGTAGAATAGTGCCACTGGCAGGGCGACTATCCAGTCGACCCCTTTCTCCTGACATATTTTTGCAAGGCGTATCTTTAGTGTCTGGTTATGTCTTTCTACCAGGCCTGCGGCTTCAGGATGTCGGACACAATGGAATTTCCACTGGTATCCCAGTAATAAAGAAACTTCTTTCATTAATGCAGATGAGAATGGCTGACCGTTATCTGAGTACACGACACGAGGCAAGCCGTATTGTGGGAAGAATTCACGAACCAGCTGCTTGGCAGTGGTCGGAGCAGTGTAATCTGGGACTGGGTATGCTTCGGTCCAGCGGGACAGAGCACAGACAACTACGAGAACATATTTAAATCCTCGACAACGGTCCATCTGGATATAATCCATCTGGAGGACTTCAAAAGGGTGATCGGGAGGATGAAATCCACCTTGCTCTACAGGGACGCTTTTACCTGGATTGAACTGACAACAGATCATGCAAGTACGCACTTTCTGTTTCGCTGCTGCTCGTAAGTGTTTATTGTTCCAAAGATTTTGTAAACTGTCTAACATCGCTTTCTCTCCTAGGTGTGCTGGGCTATGTGCTGTATTTATCATGACTTGAACCATAGAGTCAGGGAGAAACCATGTACATTTTCCCTTCGTCACCCAACCTTGATCTGTTTTGATCCCTCCTTGTTCAATCCATTTCTTTATTTCTTCTGGAGTAGCATGTGTCTGAATGTCGATAACATCTAGTGTGGGATCCCTGACTGTCATGCAGTGTGTCGGTCCTGTTGTCTTTGTCGTATCAATTGTCTGAGTGTGAGTCGATGCTGTATGTTTTGCTGTCTGGTCTGCCAGGTCGTTACCCTGGGAAACAGAATCTGTGACTTTAGTATGTGCTTTACACTTCATGACCGATATGCCTGAAGGCAGATGTATTGCTTCTAACAGTGCTTGAATGAGGGGGCCATGTTGGATCTTGGCACCATGAGAGGTCAGGAAACCTCGTTCTTGCCATAACATGCCGAAGTCGTGTACAACTCCGAACGCATAACGGGAATCAGTGTATATGTTGACATTTCTGTTCTTGGCTAGAATACAGGCTCGGGTCAGAGCGATGAGCTCTGCCGCTTGAGCAGACAGTGTATCAATACGATGTGTTTCTTTAACTTCACTTTCAGTGGTCACGGCATACGCGGCCACTAATTCTCCTGTACTTGTTCTCATACATGAACCATCCACATAAAGTGTCAGGTCAGGATTTGTCAATGGAACATCTGTTAAGTCTCGTCGGGGCTTTGTTACTGTATTAATGATCTCTATGCAATCATGCGGGGCTGGATCTGTCATAATGGTAGGTAACAGTGTTGCTGGGTTCAGGATGCTGCAGCGTCTGATTTCTATGTGTGGCTGGAATAGTGTTAATTCGTAACCTGTCAGTCGTGCTATAGTCAGGTGCTGAGTTTGGGTTCTGTTTAACAGAACCTCTACAGAATGTGGAACTTGTACTGTTAACTGATGTCCTAAAACAATTGAATCGCTCTGTCTTATTGCTAACGCTGTTGCTGCTACAGACTTTAAGCACGCAGGGAGTGCCTGGGCTACGGAATCCAATGTACTTGAGAAATAAGCGCAAGGCTTATGTGAACCTGCCTGATCTTGAGTGAGGACAGACAATGCTGTACCGTCACGTTCTGTAACAAAAAGTGTAAACGGTTTGTTGTAACATGGTGTCGCTAAAACTGGTGCTTGACATAATGCTTTCTTTAATTCCTCAAAGGCTTGTGTGTGTTCCTGAGTCCAAGGGAGGGCAATCGAAGTTGCTGCCTCCTGCGTCGTTAACTGGATGAGTGGTTTGGCTAGAAATGCATATTGAGGAATCCATTGTCTGCAGTACGAGGTGAGGCCTATGAAGGCCCGCACTTCCTTTTGTGTCTGGGGTCGTGGCATGTTTACAATTAACTGAATGCGATCGGGAGTGAGCTGTCTCCCCACTTTGGACAGCAAGTGACCCAAGTATACAACTTGCTGAACACAGAATTGTAGCTTCGAAGGAGACACCTTGTGTCCCTTGTCGGCCAGGAAATGTAAAACTGTCAGTGATGCTTGTTCACATTCGGGCTCACTTCGTGCGGTGATCAGTAGATCATCGACGTATTGCAGTAAAGCGGTGTTAACTGGCATTTGAATACAATCTAGTTGTCTTTTCAGTGCTTGACTATAGATGCTGGGGCTTTCTGTGAATCCTTGAGGTGCGCGGGAAAATTTGAAACTTCGTCCATTTAAACTGAATCCGAAGAGATATTGGCTCTCCGGATCAATAGGTACACTGAAGAAAGCGTTCTTGAGATCAATTACAGTAAAGAACGTTGCTTCTGAATCAATAGCAGTCAATAGGGAAGAGATATCGGGGACCACAGGGTACTGTGGTACAATGCATTTGTTCAATTCTCGAAGATCAATCACCAGCCGATATACTGGCGGTGCATTGGGGTCTGTACGTTTAAGAATTGGAATGATGGGTGAATTACAGATATTGGAGTCGGTCTCTACGACCACTCCCTGGGCAATAAGCTCTTCAATTATTTTCAGTAAAGCCACTACAGCATCGGGTGGTAACTTGTATTGTCTGATTCTGGGTAGAACAACTCCTGTCTTGAGTGTAACACGGTATGGAGTGATATGCATACAACCTACGTCAGCTGGGCCTTTTGCCCATAGGTGATCTGGTACATTTTTCAATCTGACATCAAATTCTCGTAAAACATAATGACCCTTGAAATCCCGTAGAAAGAGTCTAACTCCCTCCGGGGAACAGCATATTATAGCTCCTAGAGCCTTCAGAGTTTTAATTCCTAACAAGTTTTCTGGGCATGAGTTCGTAAGTAATAAATCTGTAACTCGTGATAATGGACCCACAGCCAAGGGTACTGGTTCCGATACTTCATTTACAATAGGCTGTCCTGAAAAACCAAGGGAAACATTCTGTGAGCCTGAGAGGGGTGCCCCTGGGACTTCATTATGACTGATTGTGGTGCGGCTTGCCCCTGTGTCAATTAAAAACTTTCTGTCTTTTCCCAATACGTGACTGTGTACATAAGGACCTTCTTGATCTACAGGAATTTCAATAAGAGGCAAACCACCTTCCCTCTCTAGGCTGTTTCATGTATATCGGGGGTAATCTGGATATGCAGATTGGGCATACTGGTACATCTGTTGCGAAACTTGCTGAGTCGCGGCAATGGGCTGTGGTCCTGCTACTGTCTGTGCTGTATGAGATGGAGCATGCATAGGCTGTGTATTCTGCATTGGCTGTACATTTTGTGAGGTCTGTTGCTGGACCTGGTCTTGTCTAGGCGGATGCGGTCTTTCTTTAGTTTTACCTGTTGCTATGTTATGTTTCAGGACTGGGCATTCATGTACGTAATGACCTGGCTGTTTACAGTAATTACATGTCCCTTTAACGGGAGCTGTAGTGTGACTTGTCTGGGTCCCACCTTTTCTCTGACCGTCGGCTGGGACCGTCTGAGCTACTAACATTTTCATCTTGGTGTCTTTCATACGTTTCTGTTCCTGATCTTGTTCTTCTCTAATTCTGTTCTGATGATATTGTAACATTTGTAACATCTGGGATGGCGTATTTGCCTGCCAAGTACTTTCAACTTTGTACACTCTATTTTTAACTAATGGTAGGGAGTTCTCGACTAGTTTTGATACAAAAAGGTGTGGATATGACTCGCTGCTTGGTTGTAGGCCACTATTTATAATGAAACATTTCTCAAATCTGGAATAGAAGTCACTAGTATCTTCATCATGTTTCTGTTTACAGGACGAGATGGCGTCCCAATCTTCCTTTCTAGTTGTCAATAATCTTGGCAGAACCTGTACTATTAATCCGGGTAATGCTTTAGTCTTGTCCCCAAGGCCTACCCCTGGGACCCGTTTGCTTTCTTCGTCTTCTATTTCTGCCCATGCAATCTTTGTGTCCCCCACCTCCCATTCTTTTTCCTTTAATTTCTCGTAAATGCCCGTGGGCAACAGCACCTTCAACATTTTCATGATATCATCATACGTGTAATCCCCCATTAGTAACATGTCTTTAAGCTCTCTGTGAAAACCTGCAGGGTCTTTATCATGACACGGAACTAGTTTCTTCATTTCTAACAGTTCTAACTTAGTCAGTGGCGTGTGCACATATACACGTTTCAAGGCGTGATCCGCACCCATAACTGGGTGTACTTCTCGTAAGGGGTTCTGACTTTCAATGCCACTCCCGCATTGCATGTGGTACGTTTTCCTTTCTGGAGGTGGGGCGGGAACATATTCAGAACTTATGAAGGTGTTATATTTATGTCGTTGTTCTAGAATTATTTGTATTAACTTGGTACTGAAACCTCTCCATCTATCCATGAGTAGTGCTTCCAATGTTTCGTGTAAGGGACCTGGATCGGAATGTTTATTTCTGTATTTCGTGAGGAGGTGCTGAATCATGTATACACCTGCTAATTTCTGTTCGTCTGGGGAAAGGTTTAGAAACGTCTGTGCTAAGGTATCATCATTATATATGTCTGGATTTTCGGCCCATAAGATGGCTGACCGGGCTAGTTCTTGTTCATCCATCGAATTGAGTACATGGTACCCCATTCTTTCTCGTAGTCTTTTATCAGTCTCCTGGAACTGATGTTCAGAAGAATTCGGATTTGTTAAAGCAGAGAGAAAAACTCTCTTGTTTTCCGGACGGATGCCCTTCCTAAGGTAAGTTCCCTTACCTACATATGCTATAGTATCTGTAGCTCGTTCTCGTTCTTCAAGTTCTTCTTTCTCCTCGGAGGAAGCTTTGTCTTTCCCTTTCTGGTGTACCGTTATCACTGCTTTTCTAATTTTCTTATACATACTGGCTATGCAAGTCCCCTTGTCATGTTTTCCATCGGCTATATTTTGACCCCACTTGTTCAGTGCATCTAATTCACTCTGATCTGTCCCAGGCCTGTCTCGTTCTCTTATTAGACAATTTATGAAAAATCGTAGTATCTGTGCTTGAATGTCAACCTTCTGTTTCTCCATGGCATCCTTGATACTGTCAGGGTCTTTCCCTGTCTGAACAAATTCATATATTCTATCTAGACGGTCCTTCATTCCTACATAGCATAGCAAGATATCAGTAGCAGATCTCAACCGTAGTGATGCCAATATCATTAGATCGTCTTTACCGGGTACTGGATCATATCTACAAACGGAAATGTTTTCTCTGAGTGCGTCAAGGCGAGGAGACTTGAACGTGAGAGGACTCTGCGTATCCCTGATATTGAATCTGCGTGTTAATGGTGGGGTCCGAAGACCCGCGGTCGCACCTCCTGAAGCGGATGCTTGGGCATTATCTCCCTGCGGAGTCTGGATCTGAACTTGAATTTGTCGTTTAGTAGGATCAGGTAGGCCTTGCTTCGGTAGGTCAATTTTGGGTGCGGGAAGTGGCGGAGCTGGCGGAGCGGGGGAGGTCTGTCGCGGTACCGGCGGAACATGATCTGGGGGCGGAGTGCCACCCCCGTCCCTGTCAGGAGGCAGGGCACGAACAGGCAAATTGGTGTAAGCTGGTGCTACATCCTCTAGATAAGAATTTAGGAATATGTCTTTAGTAGTCTTATGCATTACTTTAGTTGGAACTAATGGTGGCGGTAGGTTTTTCGGTATTTCTGATAGGGCTTCAGATGTGCCCTCAGCCGCGAGATACATACCGTTTACGAGATTGTTTCGGGCACGGTCTATTTGTTCTGTTTTTACTCGGATCCCTTCAATAACTAATTCGTTTTCTTGGGCTTTTTCTGATTCTTTAAGTCTGTCTTCTCTACGTAGTGCTTTTTCAGCACGCTTATGTGATTCCTTACGCCAAAATTCTATGGCGTCTTTCTGAGATTGTCTAGCTTTCTTTTTCCATAATACTTCTTCTACCTTCATGATGCACTCGGCATCCCATGTTCCGGTAACAGGCCATCAGTGTCTTTCGTCTAGGTGTTTAGTATAGTCGGCCCATAAATCTAGATATAATATGGCATCTATGCCGTGTTTATGATACATAAAGTTGCCTGGAGTGTCCCTAGGGGGAATAGGAATTTCTTCCTCCAGTATCCCTTTCCTAGTTCCTATCTGTTTTAACTTGTTGAAAAACGGCATCTTGTTTACTTGTTACTGAATACTCAATCCTTACTCCTTAATACTGGTTACAGCTAGTTTATACGGGAAACACAATAATGCACATTAAACGGTCACATTCATACCACGACATTAATCACATAAGAAGACATTTGAGACATAGATGACTACCCCCTATACTGGATGTACTGCTCAACAGTACAGATACACTGGTGTAACAGTGCAGAAATTCAGAATACTAGATATACTGCTAAACAGTACAGATACACTGCCTAAAAACAGTGCAGACCGGACTTGTGTACCCAAACCCGTCTAGATACGTCCCAGCAATGGTACTCACCGGGAAGCACGGAAACAGAAGGCCTCGGAAAACTCGACTGGACTCGACTCGGTACTTCGGAAAACTTCGGAAAACCTCGGAAACCTGGTGGGCCTCTTGACACCTCGGACCTTGCTTCTTTCGGCTAGGCTCTGGTCGGGATCCTCCGCACTCCTCACCGCCTCGTCTGGGCACTGATCGCAGTCTTCGTCACCTCCGTGGGTCAGAGGGAGATGCAGGAAATCCTGCCGGTACGCGTAGGTTCCATCTAACTGATGGCAGGGGACAGAGCTTGCAATGCGCCAACCGGCGCGTGAGGTGGGGGAGGGGTCCCTGTTCGGGCGCCAAAATGACGTAAATAATTAATTTACTCTCTTAATTTCTATGCAGGTAAGTACTTAATCAATAATAACTCAGATCGGAAAGAAAAAACCAGAGTCCGTGGTGTTAGAGTTCTTAGGGGTTTTATTCCTTAAAAAGGAATGGTCATGACCAGGATATCTGATTCTGACAGGGGTGTCAGAAGGGATAGAGCGCTCGCCACATTTTATTGAAAATACATAGCTTATATACTTAATTCATATCATAAGCAACAGTGCAGGAGGCGTAACAGTTGAGAGAAAACAAGATAACAGTATACACGTGGTACTAGTACGTAATCAAGAGGCGTGAACTGGAGGTGTGTGCTAGAAACGTCACTGATAGGTGACGCAGGTGGGTGGCACCAAGCAGAAATGTGGCAATGTCAGCAGAAATCGGAAGCTTGGATGCGCGCGCAGCTGCATGACGTGTGATTGGAGGGGTGCAGGGGACTTGACATTTACACTGACGGAAAGAGACAGAAGTCTGGCATGTCAGATCAACTTGTACTTCTATCATATCTGATATCTGATGTTTAGGAACCATATTATCTGGGCGGAAAGGTCTCTAGGGCAGAAGCTATTCTTATGCTAACTGTGGATGCGTGTATAAGCGCCTAAGTGTCTGCATGAGAAGCGTGGGGCACGGGGCCTTCCATGGAAGCATGGTAACAGAAGCTATGAATTACTTGCACTGGGACGGGTCGGCCCTTTGGCTCTGCAGCTGGGGAGGATGTTTACTGAAGCTGGTAGGCAGGAATGCATTTTCGAGGAGCGGAACAGATAACTCGAAGGTTATAGTCAGTCTTGGCAGAAAGCAGGCTGAGCTGAGCACGAGGGGCCGCGCTGGAAGTAAGTCAGAGTTCACGGGTACAGAGGCAGCCTGGGCAGAGGCTGTCAGAGTCAAAAGCCACAAAAGAGGCTCGATGGCAGAAATTCAGGGCCTACTTTGCCAGAGCAGAAAAACATGTAAAGTACACTACAAAAAGACGGTGGCATAGCATACTTAGGAATGGGCCATTTAATCCATTCATGGTGGATCTGAAAGAGGACAAGTTAACGTTGGACGCAAATGTATTTGCGTCTTCATAGCTGACACAGGAGGGAAGTTACATGCACTTTAAGCTGGTACATGGAGTCGGTGGGGTACGCGCTAGGGAACATAACATGACCAAAAATTTATATTTCCTCATTTCACAATCGGTCACCTCAGGCACCAAGTCTTTCTGCAAACTAATGGTAAGAATCCTGTGTTTCTCTACAGGAGTTGTATTCGGATATACGGCCTCCAGCTAGTCAAACTTCTCAGAAAGCCAATAAGGCAAATCGTCCTTATCCTGGGGGCGCTTGCCCATAACTAAATTAACCATGACTAGACTAATTTTCATCCTGGCCGGTCCAACTGGATGCGCCGCAACCCCAGGCGCCCCCACCTGGAAGTTGTGTGTGACATACTGAACCAGAGCCCTATGTACTTCAACCACAAAGATATAAAGTTGCCGTAAATTGGATATAGGGACATTCAGATATCGAGGATGAGGAATGAAACCGGCCAAGATTGGACAAGTTGCCACAGGAATCGACAAGGGACCTAACTGAGCCGGAGTCACTGTGTGGGGAAGGGCGCCATTAAACCAAATACGATGCTGCCAAGCAGAAATCGGAATCTCCAGTGTCTTATATGGAACATAATTCACTGGTACAGCGGTGCGAGTGTGCATGTGGAATGTATCGTCATCTGCATCTACAGCAGGAAACGTGACACAAGAGTAGAAAAGCTCAAAAAGGTACGCCGAATCTGCACTCACGACAAAGATAACCGCCATACCTTAGACAGGCACTCCAAACAGCATCAGATAGCACCTGAGTGGAACACGACTATAATGGGCTATGTCAATATCACCCATAAAGACGCAGAGAAGAAAACAATCTATATAAAATGTAGCACAAAAAGGGTTAGCAATTCAATAAATGTGAACCTAATTAAACTTTCAAGCTTGATTGAACCTATATTTAATCCATATAGGGAGGCTAACCCATCACAACCGTCTTCCGGAAACAGAAGTGAGGGTGTCGTGGACTAGGAGAAGCACTAACTACTAAAGAGTCTCGGATATAAGACCAAAAGTTAAGTGCGCCGTGTTGCGAGGATTCTGTGTGTGCACAGAACTGTGTGTAGGAAACCAGGACCTCAGTAACTTGTGGTGTACCAGAAACTCACCTCAGTACCCAGAACCCCTATCTGACTAGCATCAGTGTCTCATTCGTTCTCCGTCCTCAGCAAAGCCACCAATGATTAGACAAACCAGAACAAGCGACTTAGAATACTCTCAGGAATGGTGGGAAACAAGAACACTCTTTCGTTTGTATTTCTCATAGAAGTCCACAACATGCGTAATCAGAGACAGGGTAAAGTTTCAAATATTTATTTCAACGACGTGCTCTAAGATGCAGTATCTTGGCTAACATAAGCAGGCATATGATTAGAAATAATACAATCAGCATTGTTACAATTCCATAAAACACAAGGGGAGAAATCATATTATACTGATAGTGGAAACAGGTCTTATAGCGCCTTGTGTACCATCCTCCCCTTGTTCTAAGCTAAGTTTTTTAATAATAGAAGGTCTCTAAGATTCAACAGGGAACCCGGTACCTCGAAGATCAGCTTAGGTGTATCACATCAAAGGATCAGCCAGCTCTTTGTAGAAGGAAAGGTTTTTCTTCAAGTGCCTGCAAACTGCTTGCAGTGTAATATTAAAGGCACTCGAATTCCAGCTTTCTGCAGCTAGATGCATATTATGTCTAGAGTGTGGGCCGATCACATTGAATCAACAGCATACATTGTTATTTGACCTTGACACTGTGAGCCCAAACTGTACAAACAGTAGCTGCTGTGTAAGTCTAGGGACTGTGTAAAGCAGACCGTTCTCATGTGAAGCAAAGCAAGCAAGTTAACTTACAACAACAGATATATGTAGTGTTGTGTGCAAAAGCGGCAAAAGTTGCAAAATGGCATTTAAACTTCTAATGTGGTTATGCTGACATAGCAATGTGTGCACGCAGGTATCCTTTTTCACTACAAAGCATGAACTATATTTTCATTCTAGAATGCCAGCTTTGCTAGTCCTCCGAAGCTTCCCTTTAGAAGTGTTCTAACGCCACCCATACACAGTCCTCCCTTATCTCCTCTTGGGGATGACACTTCCTCCTCCATAATATGATTGCAGACTCCCATGAGGTTCTGCAAAGGAAACCAGCTTTTCTGCTGCCCTGTCATGCAAAGAACAAGCAGGTTTCGTGCATGCGACAGTGAAAATAAATATAGCCAATTTCTGTAACATAAAGCACACGTGCACACGGAAACTAGTTAGTGGTTTCTCAATGCACAGGGTCAAAATATCAGCAATATCTAGCACAGAACAAGGACAGAAACCATTCAAAGAAGCAGATTTTCCACACAGACATTAGGGTTCCAGAACAAAAAATAATTAACTTCATAGATACTGCCTTGTTCATTTTTTTCACATAACAATAGGAAAATTTAAATTCTGGTTGTGAGAAATATAGAACAATACCAAATTGGCAAAGTAGTCTTTTTAAAGTGAGTAAACAATTATCAGCACCTGTCTTTTGGCCCATTGGCAGGCCTGTATGCCCTATGATGCTGTGATGCATTCACAGCCAACAGCTGTCGAATCCCAGATAACCCACAGGTTAATTGGGTAGAAATGAACCAGTAGAGAGGTGGGCAATTTAGGGCTACTCTGCCTATTAACATCGCTGTCCTACCACAACCTCCCCCATTTACAGTCATGGCCCCATCTCTCAGTGTACAAAAAGTATAACTCATTAGCTTGTTTATATATGAGTACGTTTTGTTTGATTAAAGCAAATTGATGGATATTAATCGTTTGAAAAAGTGCAACAATCATAATATAATCTATTGCCAACTCGAAAGCCAAACAGCTATATTTATTTATGTAGTTGTATATTTTTGGGATTCTTTAAAGAACTTCATCCCCTCGCAGTTACATTAGAATACATTGTTACAGGATGAAAATCAGAATGAAGGTAAGAACTAGGGACGTTATTGTCAATGGTCCCTCGAATATTTTTCCTCTTTGTGCGGGAATGCTATGTTTGTGTATACCCTTTAATCACTGTGTGAACAGCACCATGATAAGGTGATAGGGGAGAGCGAGGTATTGCTTTTAAATGAAAATTGCAAGGAACAGTTCTTTGAGATCTTTTGTTTTATAAAGAGGTCTTACAGTGTGAATTTTAAAGCATGTTTGTCCAAATATATTGTCCAAAAAGACACACATTTTGGTAGTGTCAGCCTCACTCCAGGTGATTGTGGACATCCTCCTTAGTCCTAAACTTTTTACCTACAATTAATTTCAGATGTGCTAGTCTAATTAGCTCAATGAAAGCAAAGCAAGACTAAAATGCCGAAAATGCATTGGCCTATCAAACAGAAGTACAGGCCTGGATAACAGTGCTCATATCGATTTGGAGGGAGGTGGTCACCCTATATTTTAATGGTTTCTCCGAAGGGGAGCTCACCAACTGATCCAAAACTCTTCAAGATTTGCTTAGAAGAATCACTCATCGTGTAAAATCTTCACATATTTGTTAAAAGCCCCATATAACATATTTGTGGACCACCTTAAGAAACAGCACAGATGTTCAGACTCTGAGCCACATGTGCCATTAGAAACATCAGGCCCAATACTTTCTGTAGTAGGATATACATTAGCAATGATATTAACATAGCCAGATATGTTCATCTGAATGCATGGGGTTATACTTTTTAGTCTGAATCTCATTGTGTCTCCTGCCCCAGGTAATGTGTCTGCAGAGCATGCCATCATTTATTTTGCTGGTCCATTCATTACTTTACAAGAAAATACCAGCCAAACATTGTACCAAAAAGTATCTGCCATTCATATACTGTGCCCAAAGATGGCAAGCCTACAAGGTGTCCTGCAGATCACAGGTATCACTCAGATATTCCTGACCCAGGAGTTACTGCCAATAGATTACGGGTCAAATGTACGACCATTCCGTTTTGCGTGTCACAAATGGTGATTTTTTGCGATTTGCGACTCACTAAACGGAATGCACTAATGTGTCTTAGACACATTTAGCGATTCCAAATCCGGTCACAAATGACCGGCCTCATCAATATTCATGAGGCAGGTCGCAATTTGCAACCCATTGGGAATGGGCAAGAATACAGGGATGGTTGCATGCTGGGAAGAGCAGACCACCATGTTTGTGTTAGGTTTTTAAATAAGCAAAAGACACACAGATGATGGACAAAATGCAGAGCGAATCAAACATTCACCCCCAGTCAAAAGATCTGGGTTAAACCCATCGTTCTTTTGCTCACCATGCCACCTCAGTTTAGACCCAGCCATATGCAAATCAGTCTTGACCCTGTGCCTCATGGGAACAGTCTAGCCTGAACTGCCAAGCCAGGTTCTCCCTGGACCGGAAATAAGCATCCTGGGACCGGTTTGGGGTCTTCACCCCTCATCAGCCAGGCTAGCTTGAATCCAGTGATACAGTGAGTCCAGGACCCACGTCTGGGTATACCCAGCATACTGAGGGCGAGTATGCAAAAGACACACAGATGATGGATGGAATATAGAGCAGAACAAACATTCACCCCTGTCAAAAGATATGGGTTAAATCCATTGCTCTTTTGCTCACCATGCCACCCCAGTTTAGACACAGCCATATGCAAATCAGTCTTACCCTGTGCCTCATGGGAACAGACTAGCCCGAACTGCCAATCTAGGTCCTCCATGGACCAGAAACAAGCATCCTGGGACGGTTAAAGGGCGTCACCCCTCATCAGCCAGGCTAGCTTGGATCCAGTGACACAGTGAACCCGGGACCACGTCTGGGCATACCTGGCACACTTAGGGCAAGAAAGCAAAAGACACACAGATAATGCACAGAATGCAGAGCAAATCAAAAATTCTGGGTTCAAACTGGAATGACATGGAGAGCAAAAAACTATGGGTTAGGCCAGATCTCTGTACTGGGGTGAATGTATGACATTGTTATGCATTCTGTCCATCAATTGTTCATTTGTATTTGTCACCCTGAGTGAGACTGATATGCCCAGACGTGGGTCCTGTGCTCTCCATTCCACTGGAGTCAAGCTAGCCTGGTTGATGAGGGTTGTTACCCCGAAACCGGTCCCAGGTTGCCTGTTTCCAGTCCAGTGAGGACTTGGCCTGGCAGTTCGGGTTGGACTGTTCCCATAGGGAGCAGGTTCAAGACTGATTTGCATATGTCTCGGTTCAAACTGGAATGGCATGGGGAGCAAAAAAACAATGGTGCTAGGCCTAGATCTCTGTACTGGGGTGAATGTGTGACATTGTTCTGCATTCTGTCCATCAATTGTTCTTTTTGCATCAGCTTTTTAAATAAAGCAACTTTTTTTTCAAACGCTAAGGAAAACGGGATGTGTTCAAAGGGAAAAATAAAAAGGTTTTCTTTTCAATTTTTCAAGGGCAGGCAGTGGTCTGTGGGACCACTTCCTGCTCTTAAAAAATATATTTGCTCACATTACCGTTTGCACCTGGCTTACCACCTACTTGAAATAGGTAGAAAAATGCAACTGTTTTGCGACCGCATTTGTGGTCGCAAATCAATCGTTCATCCCGGGGACTCGCTATTAGAAAGGGATGCCCTTGGCATGCCCCTTCCTAATATTGACTTGTACCCTATTTTGCGGGTCAGTAATAGGTTACTGACTCCAAAATAGGGTTTGTACATTCTACAACCCTTTTTAGTAGTCTCAAATGGTCCGATTTTCCAATTGCGACCAGTAAAAATGATCGCACATCTGGCCCTACCTCTCTATCACCTACTGTGCCACATATGTCCTCTTTCTCGTTCTCCCTTTCTACTTCCTCATGTCTCGCAGCACACTCTCTTTTCCTTCTTCTCTTACTTCCTTAATATACTGTAAAGAAGTCCAAGAGTTTTAGAGGGTAAAACAAGTATTTATTATACTTTAGGATCCCATCCACAGGATAGCTGTCATCAGTAAGAGGTCCAAGCTTAACTGTTCATATACTCTAAACATAACATTCCTAGAACCTGTACAGAGTATTCTAATGCATCTGGCAACCTGGCAACAAGCAGCAGGATGCAGGATGCCACACATACCTCCCCACTCTCGCACTCTAGCTTCATCATTCAACCTGTCATACTTCCTTTCTACCTAAATCTTTATTTACTCCCTACTCTTTCTCACACTCTAACCCCTTTTCTAACATTTACTTTTTTCATACCTCTCTCTCAATCTTTCTTTTAATGACTGCCTCTCTCTATTACTCACTTGTTCTATTGTTGTTATGCTGACTCCTGACATACTCACTATGGCAGTGCCATTTGTACTCTCACTTTTTGCTCTTTCACAGTTTCACTCACGAATGAAAGGGAGAAAATATTAAATTCATGGCAATAACTCATTTGCAGAAGCCAAGGGTAGTGCCGTCCAATAGGCCAACATACTATTTTTTATTTAATAGTTGCACCACCAACAAGGCCGACTTGAGAGCTGTTGGCGCCCGGTGCGACAATCATTTTTGTCATCCCCCCATGACCACCTCCTTGGATTGCCTCACGTCCACTAGGCAAAAGTAACCCTCATCTCGCCATAGTCTCTCTCCCATAAACATTTCATTTGTTTTAAAACACTGGTAAAGAATGGCTTTACTAATAAGTAGGTATATTTAACCAAACAAACGCTCTTCAGCAAAGTTAGGAATAGATCATGAAAAACTGGGGGGGGGGGGAGAGGGTTAGAAAACGCCCTAACCTATTTTATAGAGTTTGCATGCAGCTCTTTGATGACAGTTTGTAACAGTCACTGTTCTGGATTAAGGTTGTATCTTATGAACTGCAGTAACAAAAGGATCTATGTGACAAAAGCAGCAATCCACTCAGCAATCTACATAAAATACAGATTTGTTATCGCCACGGTACACATCCTTTGCAGCAGACATATTAAACCTATGAGCTACTTTATGGCAAGAAAAAACCGTCACTAGACAAAACTCTGATCTCTCTCTCTCTCTCTCTCTCTCTCTCTCTCTCCCCCCCCCCTTTAATGTCATCTGAAAACTGCGCCCAGGGCAGTGGAAAGGAGGGATTATTTTTCTAGAATCAGAATCGCATTCTCCAGAATCCCGTCACAGGTCGACTAGACCTTTTTACCTGTCATAGAGTGTAGAAGGCAATCTATCTAAACAGTTGACAATCAATTTCGATGATTCCCATTGCTTTCCCCAAAGAACCACTGACTAAGGATCAAGTTCAAAGATTTATTACAAAGCCAAAGACAATTGGATGTATAAACATCTCAGCAAAAGGTTCAGAAGATAAACAGGAACTAATACAAACATAATCCTGTGGAAAACTCTCAGTCGACACAGAAACAATAAGAGAATTAGTTCCAGAATCATCAGGCTAACCAGAATTGCGATGACCTGAGTTTGAGTATGCATTTGGAAAAAAGAGATAAAATCCAGATTAATCTGTCCCTACACTATACTAAGTGACATCCCTACTCAACAATGTCCCAACCTAGCAAAAAGGTGTCAGCCATGGTGACTTCCAAAGAAGTTCACTCACTTTCCTCCAATCTCGACTTTCAGGTTACTCAGTCATAGCTAAGCTCTCTGCCTGACCATCCGCTCTCTCTGACTCCCAGTCCATCTGCTCTACTTCCACCCTCGGGGTGCTGTCCCTAATGCAAAACCCCACAATACGGATGACACGCCTTCAGGTACGCCCCTCTCGAAGGTGTTGGTTTCTAGACATTTTCCACCATGGCATCCTTCCATCCTTGTCCGTTAGAGTGTCCTTGGGTCCCAGACTCTTCTTCTCTTGAAGTTACTTCCCTAAATTCCCCAGTCACTCCTCCATGTCTGGGTCTACCATCCTAACACTCATACACAATGGGCCCTTCTTCTACAATCTCTGCTTAGTCTTTCACCTGCAAAGGAACGCATGTGAATCGGCTCACAATTTCATAATGTTGCAATTGACTTTAACTAAAAGCAGCTTTCTAAATCATTTCTATGGTTTATTGTCAAGCAAAGCATTTTCAATCGGGCCTACGCGATTTTCATGACTAGGCCTCTGCACGTTTATGTGTATCACATCCTAACATGAGCAATACATTTCGTTCTTTAGGCCTTCATCCTTAAAGCAAAAATACATTTTCTAACTTAAGCACTTCTATCACGTTATAAGAATACAATAGTGAATTTTAATAAGGCAGCTAATGCAATGACGATCTATTGAACACCTCTTAATTAGTGTAAATCTTCACAGCAAACAACATCCCTAGGTTAATATGGCATTAATGCTTTTTCAGAACACTTTACGTTGCTCTATGCTCTACGTTACATTTAAACACGATTAATAAGTCCTCTATATATGTCGGTGCTGCCTACTGGTGAATATGATGCACCCCTACAGATTTTCTTCACTTTTAGCGCTCTCTCAGTTCCCCCCTTTGATGACCTGTGTCATCACCACCAACCCCAACATCTCTCAGGATGGAAACCGAGCTAGACAGAACTTGTTGCTGCTTTCCCTCACTTGATCATCTCCAACGCTCTCAAACTTCGATATTGACTGTCTTGCAGCCTCTCCATTCTTTGCTCTTGCACCCTCATCGACCTTGCCAACCTATTTGACCTATACCACTTGTATAGTCTCACCAAACCCCACAACCCAATCACACATGCTACTACGATGATGAGGGGTTTCAGTACGTATCCAAGGAAACTCCTTCCCAAATTTGCAATCCAATTTCCAACATTTCCAAATCCCTTGCCAACTTTCTCCCACACGTTCTCTTGTGTCAAATCTTCGAGTTCAAAATGAATTGCAGTAATGTTACGTATATATTTCTTCAGATCCTTAGAATTATCTAGAATATACGTGCAACATTCCTGAACTTTCAAAAGTTTACAGACTCCTCCCTCTTTTGCTAGAAGGACGTCTAAAGCAAGACGGTTCTGTTAAACCATTGTCCTTATCGACAACATCTCACCCTCAACCAACACTAATGATTTAGCCGTACTCATTGACAGTTCATCCACCACAGTTGCCAACCGCCGTATTTTCACGTCATTCAAAATCACTCCCAACATTGGTATCGCTGCTCCAAACACATCACCTATTATTGCACCCGCACTCTCTCCCCGCTTCACCCTCGTCTGGTGTCCACCCTCCAAGAGAGCAAAGTCCTCAGTATGGTATATCTTGGGAAAAATAATGGCCAAATAACATGTTCCAAACCATTTCTCCGGCAACCGCACATACGCATTTTTCCCACAGACAAAGTATAGAGTAGGGATCACTTGTACCACACTCTTCAGGAAATCCTTTGTGTAATACTCCAACGTGAAAGTGTGCTCACAGGTTGTATGGCCCACATACACATTTTCATAATACGTCTGGGGTCTGTGAAGGCACAACTTCCCGTTCTGCACCTCATCTAGAGCTATCGGACCATAACTTCCTTTTATCTTGTGCAACTTCTCCTCATCCGTCCAGTCAACTTTACCTTGCCCTGAATTCTGCAACTGTTTTTGCTTTTGGTATCTATCTTCCTCTTGTTCTATGAACTTCTTCTCTATCTCTGATAACGAGCATGTCAAATTGTGTCGGTGATCATATGAGGTGTCTAATTCTTGTGTTGGAATGAAAAAATATCTAAGTCTATCCTCTGACTTATAATAATCCCACTTGTTCAGATGTTTATAAGCAGGGACTTCCGGAAGCACAGCATCATAGTTCGAAAAAAAATACTCAAAATGGTTTCGCCCATAAAATATGCTAAGCAGCAAACTACATGAAATTCCATATGTCAATGGAAGGTGATGGTGTCTAATACCTTCGTCTACTGAAGCCGGCAGTTGCATACGCACATAGCAATCTTTCGCATCCATCGCATCAATGTATTCATACAACAACTTTCCATATGCATTTTTCCCAAAATTGCCTTTGGACAGATCTGCATGTAATCTACGACTCTCTTCTACTAGCAAAGCTTTCTCAGCTCCTATTTTGACCTCTTTCTGGCTAGGAGTGGTAGGTGTAGGGGTTCCCTCAACCTCCACTGCCTGCTCTTGTGGTGCTAAATAGGAAACTATAACTACTAAGAATATAAAGAATATCACTGCACCTATAAGTGTGCCTATAATACACTTAGCCCTACGAGTCGGGTTCCCAGCCTCCATGGTCTCAGAACAGGGTTGTTCGTGCTCAGCAACAACACAAAGTCTCTTTAAAGTTCTCGAACCGCACCTGGAGGCAGAAATCCCTTTTCAAATCTTCATTTTCATCAACATCAGACAACCCTAACCCTTCTCCGTCCTCTAAGGGAAGTCCCTAAATTTCTTCTTCTTCCACTCGGCTCTAGGTAAGTTCAACAGCTATTTACAAAAGTCTTTAATAATCAATGATGATGTTTGCTCCAACTGCACATAGAACATAATCCAAAAATCCCATTCTAAGGACTACCGATTCATGAGCCGGTATCTCAGGACCAAATGTAGGAAAAATCAGTCCATCCAGGATTAAATCATGTATTTTGCTTAGGTAAGGGGGATTAGGAATTGTGAGTGTCAGTACGCCTTCAATTTCCAGTCCAGGTACCAACAGTATCACTTCCAGCTTAACGTTTGGGATCGTACTGGTCACAGTCACTGACCTCACCCTCCCGGACCAAAGTACACCTGGCATTTGTCAAAGAGTAGGTCCACTCAGGAGTGGCGTATCTTCGACAAGGTATTCTCACCCTCCTTGACCTTCTCGGACCTCTTTCCTCTGCCTCTTGTTTTCCCTCTTCCAGGTCTGATTCTTCAGATACAGGGGCGAGATCCCTTTCATAGGCCAACCTTACGTTCAGTCATCTTCGCCTTTCAGGCCAACTTTCCTCTGTGCTGCTCACTCTTCTGCTTCTCGCTTGCACACCCTGCTCATCACTGCTTTCAACTTGTTCTGCGTTCAAATCACCTTCACAACAACTTCCCCACTCGGAGGCAGATTCTGTGTCACTGTCGTCGTGGCTTCCTTCAGCTAGATCGGATGAGTTACCAGCTCCTCCAGCCACCCCCACAGCTTGACTTGTCCCCTCTAGCGGATCTTCCTCCACAGCTGGATTTTCATCAACGAGAGGAGCTGTTTCTTCCAGAGGTGCTGGGACTCGTCGGGTGTGAGAAGCATGGATCCAGTTCGACAATCCACCACACTTCACAGCGGTGTTCGTTACCAAGATAACCTGGAATGGTCCTCTCCAGCGCAAATCCAGGCAGCTCTTCCTCACGTGCTTCCGCACCAAGACCCAGTCACCTGGACACAGGTCGTGACAAAGGTCTCTAGAGGTCGGAATTTCAGCCGTCTGCACCTGAAGAGACACAGAATGGATGACATCAGAAAGTCCTTTGCAATAATCAAGAATCAGATCATCTGTGATATTTAGCAAGGCCGTTGAAGGGACAGATGGCAGTCTCATAGCCCTCCCCATCAACACCTCGTGGGGTGAGAGACCTGTCCTCCTGTCTGGTGTACTACGTAAGCTCATTAACACCAAGGGTAAAGCATTTTGCCATTTCAGGGACGTAGATGAGCATACTTTCGCCATTCGGGCCTTGAGTGTTCCATTTACCTGCTTCACTGTGCCAGAAGCCTCTGGTCAATAGCTACAATGCAGTCTCTGGTCAATGTTCAGCGCTGAGCAGAGCATTTTCACGATCTCGCTATTAAAATGCGACCCTCTGTCTGATTCCAAAGAGGTCGGAACCCCGAAACGAGGCACTAGCTCCCTCAACAATAACTTAGCTACTGTGAGTGTATCACACCTACGTGTTGGGTATGCCTCAACCCACCTGGAAAACACACACACAATCACCAAGACATATCTGAGGCGATTACATCTTGGCATTTCAATGAAATCCAGTTGCATCCTGTTGAAGGGCCACCGCACCTTCCAATGTGACTCAATATAACTGGTGTTCTTTTCCCAACATTCATTTGTTGACATGTAACGCACCTCTGACACACCGCTTCCGTAGCCGTTCGAAATTTTGGATTATACCAAGTCTGCCTGAACACTTGCATCATTGCATCTCTTCCCAAATGTACAGGACCATGTATCTGTCGTGCCATCGGACTCACCAGCTCATTCGGCAACACAGCCCTCCCATCAGCCGATATCCACAATCCAAATCTCCCTTGACACAACCAGCTGTCCTCCACACCTGCTTCTCGTAGTCTGACGCTTGTTCCTGCATGTCCCTCAATTCATCCCATGTATCAGCCACTTCAAGTATCATGTTTAACTCGGTCCCTCCCTGTGTCCCTTCGACAATTTGTTCAGTAGATGAATATCCCTGCTCGGCACAGTAGCATGCAACTTCATCAGCATAGCGGTTACCCAAGGACACAAAATCAGTGCCCTTGCTATGTGCTGTGCATTTCACCACCGCTATCTCTGCTGGACCCTGCAAAGCCTCCAGCAGTAATCTGACAAATTCTCCATTCCTGATAGGGGAACCTGATGATGTCATGTAACCCCTTTGAGACCATAACTGCCCGAAGTCATGAACCACTCCGAACCCATATTGGCTGTCCGTGTATATGGTAATCCGAATCGTGTTGGCTGCCAAACAGGCACGCATCTACGCAATTATCTCTGCCACCTGAGCAGAGTGTACTCCTTCCAGGCAAGCTGCCTCCACAATTCCAGAAATCGTACAAACAGCGAAAGCTGCTCTCAACTGTCCAGTATTGTCTCTTACACATGAACCATCAACAAAGAAAATTTCATCGGGGTCGGTCAATGGTTCATCGACAATATCCGGTCTGGGTTTGGTACATAATTCAGTCACCTCAAGCAATCATGGTCTTCACATTCATCTTCTAAAGCATTTGGTAATGGCATTAAGGTAGCAGGATTCAAAACCGAGCACCTCTTAAGGGTCACATTCTCTGCTGCAAGTATAACTTGCTCGTAGCGTGTGAGCCTATTGTTGGTCAAGTGCTGCGTTTTGGTCCTGGTCATCAACAACTCCACCAAGTGTGGAACATATACCATCAGTGAATGTCCCATCACAATGCTTTCACATCTTTCAATGCAGACACCTGTTGCGGCAAACGGATTTGAGACATCCGGGCAACGCTGCGGCTACTGGGTCAAGGGTAGCCTAGAAATAAGCAACTGGTCTACGGACACTTCCATGATCCTGTGTGAAGACTGCCAAAGCACATCCCTCCCGCTCACAACAGAACAATGAAAATGATTTGTTGTAATCAGGCATTCCCAGAGCCGGAGCGCGACACAAGTCCTCTCGCAACTCAAAGAAAGCCATCATGCAGTCTTTGTCCCATGGTACCGGATCACTCACATCCTTGTGCGCCAGTTTCTGCAATGGTTTCGCTTTCAGGGAAAAGTTGGCAATCCACTGGCGACAGTAGCCAACCACCCCCAAGAACATCCTAACCTCCCTCTGGGTCGAAGGCACCATCATTTTCATGATCGCCTCAATCCTGTCAGGCGACACTTTCCTCTTTCCCTTCTCTATCCGGTGACCCAGATACTGAACTTCAGGCAGACAATACTGTAACTTGCTGGGGGACACCTTATGGCCATTCTTGGCCAAATGGTTCAGCAAGGCAATGGTGTCAATTCTACAAGCATCTTCTGTCTCTGACGCGACAAGGAGATCATCTATGTACTGTACAAGAACGGAGTACTGGGGCAGTACTAGATTCTCAAGATTCCTTTTCAGAAGCTGATTGAAGATCGATGGGCTCTCAGTATACCCCTGAGGGATACGACACCACGTTAAAACACGGTTTTCCAGCTTAAATGCAAAAAGATATTGACTCTCTTCGTGCAATGGAATCGAGAAGAAAGCCTGACACAAATCAATCACAGTAAACCACTCAGCCTGGTACGGTATCTGAAACAATATCACTGAAGGATTCGGCACCACTGGACAACAGGGAACAACTATGTTGTTTACCTTTCTTAAATCCTGCACAATCCTGAACTTCCAGCTAGGCTTCTGCAAGCCCATAATCGGAGAGTTACATGGACTGCCCATGATTTCCGTCAGAATTCCCTGTCTAATCATGGATTCGATCACAGGTTTTATTCCTGCAATAGTTTCCGGTGTCAACTTGTATTGAGGTGTTCTTGGAAACTCAACATTCTGTCTCACTTGAATATTAACTGGCTCTACCCCTCGGATCAAGCCGATCTCCTCTCCTGTAAAGTCCCACACCTCCTGTCTGACTGAATCCCTTAAGTCCCAGGGTAGTTCCTCCACAGTTAACGCAGGATACAATTCTATGCACACATGTGTGTTTGCAACCTTAAAGGCAGCATCGTCATAGTTTGTTTGTAACTCCACTCCCTTAGGTGTACAGTAGATGGTACAGTTAAGCTTACATAAAAGATCCCTTCCTAGCAGACACACAAGGGCTAGAATCACACACCACGAATTGGTGTCTGTCCCTGAAATTTCCTATCAACTGGGACTGGCTCAGTCAGTGGGTTTGTCATCCTCCTGTTTGCAACTCCTACAACTTGGATAGTTTGTCCGGAAAGTGGTAGGTTAGGGACTACTGCAGACCATACAGTAGAACGGGTAGCACCAGTATCTACCAAAAAGGTGGTGGGGTGTCCACATCAGCTTCTACAAATGGTCCCCTCTGATCAACCTCCAATACTGCCCGACGGTACAGTCTTCCTCTCCACTCAGGCACCGTCCTGTCACTGAGTCAAAATAATAATATTCGTCCCCTTCAACTATGAAAGGCATCTGCTGGTAGACCTTGTTCCCTGTCACAATCTTCGGTGGCTGGGTAACCAGAGCTCTAGGAGCTGAAGTCCCCCCTTTAGCCGCCTTGAACTTAGCTACCGTTGCCTTCGGCACCGGAGGGGTAAAAACTACCAATATTCTGACTCACTGGGTTGCCGATGCACTCTATTCACAGTGTATAGATTGTTAAGTAACAATACAACAACATTTTTTAGAACATAAAATGACAGAAATATTTCAACGAAACTCCAATTGAAGGGTAAATCGTGGAGTCTTTTAATGAGGTATACAGCCAGCCGACACGTGTTTCATCGCACTCGCGATTCCTCAGGGCTGAAACAAACAGATAAATGACAATAGAGCATGTGTCTCGCATGGATACAGTTACAGCAAGACCTCGGTATGTGGTCTGTACATACTTATTTTAGCTTCCACTGCAGTGAATGTACAGCAATTCACCTGTTTTCATCTCAGTGCCACCCCAACACATTCGTGTCGAAAGTGTGTCAAATGCCAATATTTATAGTCGACGTCCTGGTGACTGGTGAATTTGTGATGACACGTTGAACGAACCTAAATATCATTCATGAGACGAATGATATGTAAAATAATAGATGTCATAGCGGAAAAGTGTTCTATCCGTGTACAACTCATTCATACTACATGCTTTGTGAGTTGTGAGCAGTAATAGAAACTGTGACTAGATGCACAGAAAGGCACATACCTAGATGGCTGTGTCAAAGTCAGAAGGTCTGTATAATCAATGAGAAATGGATCCTAAATATCCCGTAGCTTTACACGTAGCTTCCTGCCAGAATGACAAAACTAACAAAGTGGTTAGATTCTTTGGCATTGAGACAGTCCCTCTGGGCGTCAGAGGGGGTAACCGTGAACTAAGACTCAGACGTACAGAGGCAACTTGGATCATGTGTCTGAGGTCTGTAGAACAAGGACTCAATTACGACCAGGAGATACCGTATTTCCTGGGAGATTGAGCACTTAAATTTGTAAACCCAAGTTGCAATACTGTAATACATTCGTACTGTATGTGGATCTGTGTTTGTTAAAAGGTTATACATCTTATGATTAATTGATGTGCGTTACATTGCTGATCCTTCATGTCTTGATAATTCTCCTGTACTCTATAATGCTTTAGGACATGAGTTTTTGAATGGCATACAATTTTGAGAAAAACTTATGTTAGATATATGTGAATAGGCAACTACAAATGTCATTTTATATTTGAAATTTGGATGTGATTTGTACTTTGACTCACGTATGACTGGGATCTGCACCGGGAGACTGACCATGTCTATTCACAGTGCTCACAATCCAGTTAACCTGGAGGTTCGCTGAGATCTTCTTTCTTTTTTCTGTCTCATGCTAACACTGTAGTCATGAGTTCAGATATATATATTTTTTATGCATAAAACCCTGCCCCCCCCCCCGTTTTTTTCAAAGGGCGACATCGTAACATGATCCATTGACTTTTGCTTATCCATAATTGGCACAACAAATATCGATATAACAGAACTTGTGATACCAACCACTTTATAAATAACATCATCAATTCAGCGCTTTATTAAAGATAATATCAGGATTCGATTAGGGATACCAACATGGACACATCCCCAACAAACATAACCGTTCTAGTCGACCGGGCACGCAACGCGGTGACGTATATAACGTCCTGGGAGACCCGGTCACGTGTCCAAACAGGAACACAGCCCGGAGGTCAGGACGCGCTACACGTCACTCCAGAGTTTAACACAGGTAAAGAGGGGAGCTGGCACCCACATTACGTTTGACATTCCTTACAGGAATTGGTCACTTTGAATTGGACGATGAACTTGACTTCATCTAATTTTGATATTATTTCAGCCTGGGGTTTCCCGTCGTTTTTCGAGCCGTACTCGGCATCAAAAAGAATCGGAACCATTGAATAGCTAAGCCTGCACAATTCATCCCTCTAGTTGCAATCCCATCATATATAGTATGGATTGGATGCATTCTTAACGGGGCCCCCAATCATTTCAGAACAGCACCCGGTTCGACGCTTTCTACATAAATTGGAATCGCCAAATATTGTGACCTCCGAGCCCAATAGAACCTGCTATACCTCAGACATGTAAGTCTTTTACAAACCATTAATACTATGTTAATGATATTCTAGATCCTGCCTCAATAGATGTGTCATTTACCTATGGGTATTCTGGATAATACTCAAAAGTGTCCGCAAGTTGACATATGCCCGTTAGAAACCTTTTTACCATTTTCCCATGTATTTCTACACTTCGTGCACTAGCTATGGAACCCAATTCATAGTTTGGACGAGTCACTGTTGCAGTCTTAAAGTTCTAGATAATGAAATTTCTCTGAACGTACGTTTAGTGACCCATAATATTTGGTCTGGTTGCAGAACCGAGAACTTTACCCTGCATCTCATATACTCATACCGAGTTCCATCGGTCACGGGCCCGGCTGGGTCGGAATTATCACCAGCTGAGCGGTGAGCCTCCATCTATTTTTTCTTACAGCCTCACTATTTTTGTTTTTCTTGCCTCACTACTTTGACTATGATACTTAGTGATTAGGTATTTCCCCTTTTTGTTCCTGTCCATTTCTCATTGATTATACAGACCTTCTGACTTTGACACAGCCTTCTAGGTATGTGCCTTTCTGTGCATCTAGTCACAGTTTCTATTACTGCTCACAACTCACAAAGCATGTAGTATGAATGAGTCGTACACGGATAGAACACTTTTCCGCTATGACATCTATTATTTTACATATCATTCGTCTCATGAATGATATTTAGGTTCGTTCAACGTGTCATCACAAATTCACCAGTCACCAGCACGTCGACTATAAATATCGGCATTTGACACACTTTCGACACGAATGTGTTGGGGTGGCACTGAGATGAAAACAGGTGAATTGCTGTACATTCACTGCAGTGGAAGCTAAAATAAGTATGTACAGACCACATACCGAGGTCTTGCTGTAACTGAATCCATGCGAGACACATGCTCTATTGTCATTTATCTGTTTGTTTCAGCCCTGAGGAATCGCGAGTGCGATGAAACACGTGTCGGCTGGCTGTATACCTCATTAAAAGACTCCACGATTTACCCTTCAATTGGAGTTTCGTTGAAATATTTCTGTCATTTTATGTTCTAAAAAATGTTGTTGTATTGTTACTTAACAATCTATACACTGTGAATAGAGTGCATCGGCAACCCAGTGAATCAGAATATTGGTAGTTTTTACTACTCAATCCGAGTGGTTAAAGGTTTTTCCACTCGCCGATTTGCACCTGAGAAAATTTTGTTTGCGAAACCTTTGTGCGTATGAACAGGCAGTGCACCCAGTGCTAAAAACTGACCAAAAAGCCTTCAGAATTCGTATTCGGCACCGGAGGGGCCTGGACCTCCTCCTCCTCTTCCTGTAACTGGTTTTCCGCGTTATGGGGACATTCGCGTCTCCAATGTCCGATCTCGTGACACTGATGGCACTTAGTCGTCTTTTTCAAAGTCGCTAGGTCTATTCTTGGCCTTGGACCGTCCTCACTGTCCCTTTTCTGACCACCCGATCTTCTTCCTAATGTCCCATTTCCTGACTGACCCGGTCCTCCCAGTTGCATCTGGACTAACATCAGCTTATCCTTGAGCTTCCTAGTCTTAGAATCTATCTCATCACTGCAGTACCTGGCATACCTCAGGATCTCGTCCAGAGGCTTGTTCTCAAATTAAATGTTGTTGTATCATGAGACAGATATCGGGTCTCAGTCCCAGAACAAACTTGGACACAAACTGTCCCATGTCCTTTGGATCCATCACATCCAATCCACTGTACTGCTTGAATATCTGCAATAATCGCTCATAATACTCGTGGACTGTCTCCTTCGGTTCCTGTCTAGTCCGATCTGTTTTCACCCAGTCGATGTCCTGTGGTGGTACCTTAGTCTTCAACCATGTGATCGCCTGTTCATACTTTACCATCACCCTGGGTGAGGGTCCATTCATGGCAGCATCTCGGTCTGGCTCCTCTGTGGGCCATTCAACACTGACCTTACATGCTATCCACAAGTCTCCTGGAACCACAATGTCAAACAATGTGTTCAGATCTACCCACAGTACTTTTGAGATCTTAACGAACCTCTATACCCGCTTGTACCATTCTACTGGACTCTCCCTCAATTTAGGAAATGTGTTCGTAAAGGCAGCCAAATCTCCCCTACTCCAGGGTACATGTACATATCCTCATGAGCCACCTCCCGCAAGGGGTACGCCTCCGCATGCATCAACCCCGCTCCCGAGGACGTCTCTATCGCGCTTCATCTAACACTCTTTTTCTTTGACCACCTTTCCTCCAATTTTTCCAATTGGACCCATGTTCGGATTCCCACAATCAATTCCCTGATGTGGGTTTTTAATCCGATCACCCTCTTCTCTTCTAGATCTTGGTCCGCATACTGCAATCTATGGCCACCCTGTAATGCTTTCGTCTTTGTCAAATCCACAGAATACTTGTCCGCTAGTTCAGACAATTTCTCATGGGCTGTCCTAGCCCTGCGAGTGACATCTTTAGCTACAAACAACAGTTCATCTGGTTCATAAAGCTCTATTCTTTCCAGAGGCAAAGTACCTTCCACTATTTCCTCCACCTCCGATTTAAGTCTCAGTACGTCAATTCTCCTTGCCTTTATCGCTGCCCTCAATGTACCTTGACCAGAGGTCTCACTAGTGTCCCTCCCTTTACATTCCACGTGAGTTATGGGGAACACTTCCTCTCTCCCATCTTTCACGGTCCCAGTCCTGCCTTCTATCTGTAGGTGCATGGGGGGGACGCTCCCCTATTCTCCTCATTCCCACGGTCCCATTCGTCCCTGTTTCCATTTAGACGTACAGTGAGACACCCCCCTATTTTCCTGACTTCCTTGTCCACAATCGTCTCTCAACCGGTCCCTCTGGGTATCCACGACCATCTACCAAGTTCGTAAATCTGGCCTCAATTCCCTAATCGACCTTGGCCTTGGTCCTCTCAGATCCATCGGTCCTCTCAAACCCCCCTGTTCTCCGGATGAGTCTGCCGATGCTGCCAAAGGGGTGCTCCTTTCTATAGGCCTTGGCAATTGGCTCCACCCGTCCGCCACATTACTCCTTCCTTCGCTGGTACTTCTCTCCCTGTCTATTTGTGGCAGACCCTCGCTTAGTGTCTGTTCTGGGTTGTACACTGATACTATGGGACCTATGGTGACAGGTACTGTAAGAGCGTCTGGCAGTCTTTGAGAACTGACCCCCTCTTCACTGCGTACCTTCTGTACCATAAATCTTCCCACTACTCTCGTCTCCGGGGAATGCTGAGGTGCCCTCTCTCCCTCCGCCGAGCCGGACCTGTCCCCTACTGTGCCCAAGCTGTTCTACATTAGGATGCCACCGTCCACAGCCGATGCTTCCCTGCCCATTGTTGATGCTGGTCTCCCCTCTATCTCAGGATTATATGGAGGTGGTCTCTCCGACAACAGCCTCTCTATCAGGCTGTCATCTGTCTCACTGTCGTCATCCTCCGTGCTCTTTCTCTGCGCATCCCCTGCATTGACCAACAACGGGTATAGCCTGTCACCTTTGATGGTCTGCACTCTCCACCTCTTGGCCAGTGCATCCCATCTCGCGTCTTGTACCGCCCTAACTGATCTCTTCACTCTTTCCTGTCTCCTATCTCTGTTCTTTTCATAGGTTGCCCTGATCCACGCATTAAATGCTTCAAACTGCGTTGGTCTAGGCAAAGGCCACAAAGAAGCCATAGTCGCTTTTAACTGGTACAACACCTCCAATCTAAACGTTCCGTATCTAGGAAAAGTCAATTCCTCGCTTCCGTCAGTCATCTTACACCAGTTTTCAAGCCACAATATGGTATGCAACCCAACATTTGTGGCCATGTAATGAGCTGGTGTATCCTCGGATGGAGCCTCTTCCCCACCCCGAGGTTCTAACTTCTTTTCTCCCTTAAAACAATCTCGCAACACTTTTAAGCATTTCATGATGAAAACCGCAACGTCTCTTTATTTACAGCGCTCTTTTACTTTCCCGATGACATTCCACCAATCTCAGCGCGGCTTCAGACTAACTGCCCTATCCCAGCGCGGCTCTCTGTGACATCACTCCACCAATCCCAGCGCGGCTTCACACTAACCGCCCTATCCCAGCGCGGCTCTCTCTGACGTCACTCTCCTCCGTTTCGCAGCAGTTCCCTTCCTCTCTCAACTCGTCTCCCGGTCACGCATGCGTCCCAATCATATACTTGAAATGATCACTTCCGACCAAGCAACCACTTCCTTGACTGTACGTCCACAGTCTGACTGTAATTGTCTCTAATAAAAGAGAGAGGGACCCCGAAGCCAAAGGGATAGGGTTCCGTAAACAACAGTAAGTCAAAGTGTAATTCCCTTTGGGCGAATTAACATAGAACAACTAGTTCTTACAGACCAAACATATAGAAATACACCATATCAGAACACATGAACAAACAGGAAGCAATGTAAACAATATTAAAAACCAATGAAAACACTATAGTAAAAGTAAATCTAGACAATTTATTCATATACACTATATTTATTAAAAAATGGGAAACATACAGGACGGAACTACTATACAATAAATCAATCAGACATTCCAATAAAAAAAGGAGGTACAGGTTGAGGACTAAATTCAAACAATGATACAGAATTTTCCTCAATTTCTTGACCAAGTATTACTCCTTATGCATCGACGCGTTTCGGTGGTGAATGAGAAATTAGACCACCTTCATCAGGACAGTTGTAATGACAGTTTCCCAATAATTCTAAAAATTTAAAACAGAACCATTCTTAGTTACAGATAATAATCACAGCAACATAATACAGTTCTTCTTAAAAAATATAGTGTGTATAGATTTATACAGCCCTAACAGATTGTATCAACACTGCTTCCATGTTAAACAGGACAAACATTACTAAAACAACATAACATAATAATCATACACATTTCCTCAATATGCTTATATAAAGGACACTAAGTTCATAATCAGTATATTTACGGTGATCATTTCACTATTTATCTTTTCTAGACAGTAACATATATAGCTTGTACAAGTTACTCATAAATCATCAAGGGACATTATAGTGCCCTTCCAGTTCTCAATTCAATTGCACTAAATACTAAAGCCCTTTTGGTGCGTACACTTAATGTAACTAGATCCATTATAGACAAGAGAGGCGGATAACACGATACACTTGATATATCACCTACCTCAATCATAAAACCGTTAGGATTATAGTAAGGGGTACTCAGTCTCCTTTCCACTCAGAAAAGATATTCGTCCAGCGAGATATCTTCTCAATTTAACTGTTATAATATAGTCCTATACAAGAAAATGAGCGAAAGTTAGCAGCTGGTTTTGTAGCAATAGATATAAACCACTCTCTATTTAGGTAGATGTTATTAGGCGAGCTGAAGAGTTAGAAATAGCTCTTGAATAATATTCAAAGCGCGAGACTTTTTGAAGATCGTCAACATATATAGACTGATCTCAATGACTGTTTGAGGCAGATACTGATCGCTCTATCATACAAATAAATCTAAAGAACCAAAAACTTCTAGAATGTCTGGCCTATTGAGGACACAATATATACGGTCATTATTTGAGTATAGTAGACCCAAAAAAGATTGGACTGTATATGTACATATTAATGGAGTTCTCAGAATATTTCAGACAGATTTATGAGATACTATGAGGCCACGGGCAGATTTCTGAAATGACATTTATCCTGTACATCAAGCAGAGCAAGTCTGCAGTTACTATGCTTGTTGCTAATACGAATGAGAGTAGGAAAGCTAAGCGTAACATAAGTCGCAAACAAGTGCTCGCCATCTATTTCCCATGCAGAGAATAGGGTAACAGACCTGCTGGTCTATAATATGGTTTCAAAACCACCCATCTAAGACATAGGTCTATAGGCAAATAAATCATACATATATATCGCCTGGTATAGCTGATCACAAGCTGATAATAATACACTCCTCAGTTGTACTTACATAAATATGTAGTGTTATGGATCTTAACACGCGGTATCAATCGTTCGTATATAACTTAAAAGGATTTTTGCGCTGCAGAGACAATGAAAGAAAACAGAAGCCATGTCTTACTATTTGCTCTCTGTCTATTAACTCCATCCTATCTAGAAAAATAACTATGGCTTAGTATAACCTCAGTATAGATTCATGGCTTATGTTGATACTCTAGCACTATTTGTTTACATATGAATGCACACCTGGACTTGGATAGCGTTCATATGGATTCACTTTTGGATCAATGTATTATTCAGGGAGGAGATTGATACTAGCATACATGGGGATCTGCAGCAATGCTATTTATGGCACCTCCCGTATGTTTAGCAATGATTCTGTCTAGGAACTAGTTAGTTCCACTTACAGGATTGTTGTAAGGAGGAATAAGATGCCATATTTTTGGCACATATCCAATATGATATTGGATATGTGCCAAAAATATGGCATCTTATATCCAATATGATATTGGATATGTGCCAAAAATATGGCATCGTATTCCTCCTTACAACAAGCAGTGTTGATACAATCTGTTAGGGCTGTATAAATCTATACACACTATATTTTTTAAGAAGAACTGTATTATGTTGCTGTGATTATTATCTGTAACTAAGAATGGTTCTGTTTTAAATTTTTAGAATTATTGGGAAACATTACAACTGTCCTGATGAAGGTGGTCTAATTTCTCATTCACCACCGAAATGCGTCGATGCATAAGGAGTAATACTTGGTCAAGAAATTGAGGAAAATTCTGTATCATTGTTTGAATTTAGTCCTCAACCTGTACCTCCTTTTTTATTGGAATGTCTGATTGATTTATTGTATAGTAGTTCCGTCCTGTATGTTTCCCATTTTTTAATAAATATAGTGTATATGAATAAATTGTCTAGATTTACTTTTACTATAGTGTTTTCATTGGTTTTTAATATTGTTTACATTGCTTCCTGTTTGTTCATGTGTTCTGATATGGTGTATTTCTATATGTTTGGTCTGTAAGAACTAGTTGTTCTATGTTAATTCGCCCAAAGGGAATTACACTTTGACTTACTGACTGTAATTGTCACCTGAACTGGCAAATGTCTGTCCACAAAACGACCGGACAATCGCCTCAACTGATAGGTTACAAACACACGGCAACTTCCGACCAGCGTCCGTTACCCACACACTCACACATTCGTTCCCTCTATCTCGGTCCTGCGGGCGAACAATGGTACCTCATGATCCCCTTACAATGGTCGACAATTACTGTAGGTGTTCGATACACCCGAACCACTTAAACTCTCCTTGAGCCTAAGATTTTCACCGGTTGCGCGCGCTCACAACCTGATCTCCTTTCACACTACAGGCACTCAACTCCGCAAGACAATACAATTCAACAATACAATGCACACCGCAATCTAACACGCATGACCCTTTTCATACTCACTCTCTTACGACCTGCTGCTTTCTGCCGCACCGTCACTCTCCGTCAGTTTCCATGGAATGCCATCCTCCGTCCGCGGTCCTCTGGACGCTCATCTCCAGATCTCTATGGGCCTTGGGGAAATCTTAACCTACTCTAGATTACCCTCACCCCAGAGGATAAACCATCCTACTCTGCTACCAACTGGAAAGGCGGGATTATTTTTCTAGAATCAGCATCGCATTCTCTAGAATCCCGTCATCGACTAGACCTTTTTACCTGTCATAGAGTGTAGAATGCAATCTATCTAAACAGTTGACAATCAATTTCGATGATTCCCATTGCTTTCCCCAAAGAACCACTGACTAAGGATCAAGTTCAAAGATTTATTACAAAGCCAAAGACAATTGGATGTATAAACATCTCAGCAAAATGTTCAGAAGATAAACAGGAACTAATACAAACATAATCCTGCGGAAAACTCTCAGTCGACACAGAAACAATACGAGAATTAGTTCCAGAATCATCAGGCTAACAAGAATTGCTATGACCTGAGTTTTAGTATGCATTTGGAAAAAAGAGATAACATCCAGATTAATCTGTCCCTACACTATACTAAGTGACATCCCTACTCAACAATGTCCCAACCTAGCAAAAAGGTGTCAGCCGTGGTGACTTCCAAAGAAGTTCACTCACTTTCCTCCAATCTCGACTTTCAGGTTACTCAGTCATAGCTAAGCTCTCTGCCTGACCATCCGCTCTCTCTGACTCCCAGTCCAACTGCTCTACTTCCACCCTCGGGGTGCTGTCCCTAATACTAAACCCCACAATACGGACGACACTCCTTCAGGTACGCCCCTCTCGAAGGTGTTGGTTTCTAGAAATTTTCCACCATGGCATCCTTCCAACCTTGTCCGTTAGAGTGTCCTTGGGTCCCAGACTCTTCTTCTCTTGAAGTTACTTCCCTAAATTCCCCAGTCACTCCTCCATGTCTGGGTCTACCATCCTAACACTCATACACAATGGGCCCTTCTTCTACAATCTCTGCTTAGTCTTGCACCTGCAAAGGAACGCATGTGAATCAGTTTCATAATGTTGCAATTGACTTTAACTAAAAGCAGCTTTCTAAAACATGTCTATGGTTTATTGTCAAGCAAAGCATTTTCAATCGGGCCTACGCGATTTTCATGACTAGGCCTCTGCACGTTTATGTGTATCACATCCTAACATGAGCAATACATTTCGTTCTTTAGGCCTTCATCCTTAAAGCAAAAATAAATTTTCTAACTTAAGCACTTCTATCACGTTATAAGAATACAATAGTGAATTTTAATAAGGCAGCTAATGCAATGACGATCTATTGAACACCTCTTAATTAGTGTAAATCTTCACTGCAAACGACATTCCTAGGTTAATATGGCATTAATGCTTTTTCAGAACACTTTACGTTGCTCTATGCTCTTTCTAACATTAACTCCTAGCCCTACGTTACATTTAAACATGATTAATAAGTCCTCTATATATGTGGGAGCTGCCTACTGGTGAATATGATGCACCCCTACAGATTTTCTTCACTTTTAGCGCTCTCTGAGCAGCTGCACCAGTTACATTGCCCTAAAGCTGGCCCTGCTACCACATAAATCACCATTGTGCATGGTAAGACGAATAAGGACTGGAATAGCACGGGCTGCTGCATCTGTACTGCTAACAGCTGGTGTATATAAACCTCTAAAATGTTTCCCAAAGCAAACACGTTTTTCACAACATTGTGGCTTGTTGTCATGAGCTCTTTCAAGGTGCTAAAATAAAACAAGGGTGTGGAATGGCTGGCTGGCGAGATTGGGTAGTGTTTGGTTCTGCAGAGTAAT
The DNA here is from genome assembly GCF_964263255.1 of Lissotriton vulgaris. NCBI lineage: Eukaryota > Metazoa > Chordata > Amphibia > Caudata > Salamandridae > Lissotriton > Lissotriton vulgaris. The sequence continues at coordinate 432,447 of NW_028253447.1, read as the reverse complement.
TACTGAGATGCACAATAGGAGCTTAAAATGCTGGGGGTCAGAACTTCACTGAAAATCCGTATTTTATTTGCTGCGAGTTGAATGATGTTGCTGCTGCTGCTTTTCCAGTTTCCATTTTCTACTTGCTTTGTTGTTTTGCAAGGAGCTCTTACATATCTCCTCTCGTAATATACTTTGTATGGCCCAGGAAAAAGCTATGTAATGCATACCCTTCATGATCTTCTGCATAGCTGCCAAGGTTTCAGATTGCTATGTGTGACATTTTCATAATTTCAGTGTAATGATGAGTGACATTTCAACGACTATGACTATGAGTGACACTTTCTTACAAGCAAAATCAAGGAATGACGAAGAGGGAAACATATAAATATCAGAAATGACACCCATTTGAGCAACGAGAAACTAAGCAGATCTTAAAACAGCTGCAAAACCCCAGACATGGCAGAGCACTAAGCTAGTGCCTGTGTAACCTGATTGGACAGCGCCCACAGACAATCAGCATTGGGCAAGCCTCAGGAGAGTGAGGCTGAGGTGTACACACACACACAGGTTACAGCCAATCAGGGCTTAATCTATTATGACAGTGTTGCGTGTTTATCTAGGTTCCTGATCGATACTGTGACCTTATGCCCCTATTCGGCTACAAATCCATTTATTCCCTATATTGGCATAACCGTTCAAGTGCGATATTCAGAAAGTCATCTCTGACCTCACACGAACAGAGCCACGTTCAAGGATATCTCTCTCTGCCACTTCCTTTGCAACCAATTAGTGGAATGACAGAGCAGAAGTCACTATCTGATATTCCTAGATTAACACTCCGAGTTCTTCAACAAGATAAAAACTCAGCAAACTGGGAAATCCCCCTTGCTTTGTTTTGATTAGTAATAGAACTCTAATGAGCAACTGATAGCTATCACTTCCTAGTGATATCCTTAATTGACGTCTTATGTCCAGCTAACTTGCGTCAAACCCGGCACCTGTCAGGTATAAATACTACCAACGTTGCCTTAAGCAATGAGCTGTCGTGCACCCTGTTGTGCATCCCATTGCTGTTGCTGAGCACTGTAGCACTCTGTCGCTGCAGCCTGCTGTCCCTGTGGTGGTGAAGCTACTGATACCATTATCGCCGCTAAAGCGCGAACGATGGTGTGGTATGCTTAGGAGCTGAAACAGCCGTCCCTCTCCGAAGAGCCCAGCAGATTCCAGCTGCCCGCGGACGCTGTCCCCCGCCTCCTCCTCTCGACGCGCTGAAGAAGAGCCGCTGCCTTTCTCGTGCAGAGAAATCCAGCTCCGGCGTTTCCGGTCTACCCTTGCGGGTGACAGGGATATCGAGCTTCCCCTGAAGGAGATACCAAACCTCCATCATTCTATTCAGAGGTATGGTGTTGACTAAACCCTTAAATGAGAATTCTTGAAACAAACCTTGGCAAAACCAACTTAACTTAAAGCTACCTACTTACTCCCCTTCCACGTGTTAGGCTTAGGTCAGGCACACTGGGGTAGGCTTAGTTAGAAGCACCAGTTGAGTATGTTAGCCTAATGTATATATGACTGTATATATGTTTTATTACTTTTAAACCATTGTATGGCTAAGAAACCATATCAATGCTTTTACAGTATTATTTCGCAATACTTATCTTACTGTACGTACTTTTTATAATAACAAGTCTTGCAATTGTGGCAATACATTTCTCTTGTACGAGAAGAAAGGCTGTTCAATAAATGTTAACCCTTTATTGACAAACACCCGTCTCTCTATTCTCTACATCTCGTGAAAGTAAACTGCACTAAACTGACTGAGTGAAATACCTGTCTATTGTTTCACACGACCCTAGAGATTGACTCTTGATCTGAGGAGCAAAGTTGTCATGTTGCACGGTTGTTGGAAAACTGAATCCCTTCTTGTCTGTGCCAGGGAAGCTGATCACTTCCCATGCAGAGAAGAAAGTTTCCAGTGACCTCTGAGCTAGTTGGTAACACACCCAATTAAGTTTAGCATAGTCAGTGGAGGCCTGGAATATCCGCAGTTCCACGTCGATACTACTGTTTATGTTATTCCAATGCGCAGGGCCTAGTGGGAAACTAGGAACTACACTACATGGCGCCCAACGTTTGGTAAGGCGATAAACTAACGCAAGACGTTAGAGTAACTCAGTCGTGCATATTTCACACAGACCCCTTTCTCCCGTAAATACTCCAATAGACGTCTGGAGTGGGTGAAAGGTTAAAATCCGCCCGACCTTAGTAGGAAGAGATTCCTATGTAAAGCTCTGGTTTATTCAACGTTGAAGGATACAGTGTTCCAAAATATTGTGCACCTAATCTTTGTCTCCTTGGAGACCTACTCTGCAAAGCCTGCATTTATAAAATGTCAGACAGTGAAGAAGAAAGGGAAACAGTTAGACTGGCATCCCTACTAATAGAGGAGGACTCGAGTCTCCTACAGACAGACCCGGATGCTATTATCATCCCGGTCCACTTAAGAAGATCTATAACTTTAAAACTTATAGAAAACGGACTGACACCTCAAGGTGGTACAGTAATTTTCGTGATAGAGGCTCACGAGTATCGGCAGACAGAGGTATTCTATTCATGGATAAACTTTCCAGCGGTAAACGCTAGAACAAAAGAGTTTCACTATTACAAAATAGAGAAACCTCCGGAAGAGTACGCTCCTTTCGAGGAGATTGAAATTCCACTTAAATTTCAAGAGCACCTGCTCTGGTTTAATGGCGCCCTAAAACACAATGATCACATTACCAGGCTCGGTCCACTAGGTAGACCAGGAGCCACGTGGCCGGTTCTAGCCAGCTACACACCACATCCTGACATTGCAGAAATGTCAAAAGAAGATCTCTTAGTTAACATAGGAGAATTAACTAAAGCTTATAGAGAATTAGTAGGATTATTTATTAAAAATAATTTAAACACTCCTAAAAAGAGCTGGGATGGAAATAAACAATCCACTCCCAAGGAAAAAGTTTTCCAGTCCAGAGGAAGGTCTCCTCGTCGGAGGGAAAGAACTCCGACTCGAGAACGCCAGTCTCCCCAGAGGGAGCCCTCTGAGAAAAGATATAACCTTAGAAATAGGGATAATCTAAAAAAACCTGATAGATATCAAAGTATTGATACACGTCCCTCTCGATCTTTTCCACGGAATTCGGAAAGAAGAGGACGGTCAGACCCAGGAGAGCACACCAAGTCCAAAGACAAGGAACCTGCTCAAAATAAGAAATCTCAATTTCAGAAAAAGAAGGTAGCCAGTATTAGAGTAATCAACCATACCGAGAATACTGAGGACACAGTTGAAAAACGGGGAGTGGGCATTGACAATGTTGGACAGTGCAGCAGAGATCAGTATAGCGCGCAAGATCTTGATGAGTCATCTGGAGACAGTGGACACGAATGAATACATTCAGGTTGAAACTGCCGACGCCAGACTTAGCGAGCCCCATAAAATATACGAAATTACATTGCGTATAGAGGGTAATAAGACTAGGAAAATAAGAGGTCTATTTTGGGATAAGCTCTCAAAAGGCTATGATATTCTGTTAGCTGAAAAAGATTGGCCCCCGGAGTTTGTCAGGGAGTGCCCTCGTGGCGAAGAAGTGATTATGCCTGCCTTCTCGAATCACATTCCGATTCACAAAAAATATACTTATGCAAGAAAATGGGCAGTGGCCCAGGCACCTGCATTATATAAAAATCATGTAGGATGGGATGAGGATTCAACTCCTATTAAAAAGTGAACCAACTGCCCAACGGCAGTATCCCATAAAGCAAGAAGCTAAAAAACGAGTCAGGGAGATTTTAGATCAACTTGAATACCAGGGGGTGATTGAAACATGCACCTCTCAAATGAACAATCCTTTGTTTCCTGTCTCCAAGCCAGACAATTCATATCGTCTAGTTTTGGACTACAGACACCTTAATACATGTTGCAAAACTTTTGCAGTACAAAACTCGCATAGTGCAGCCCTAATGAATAATATAGTTAGGAAAAAATATAAAACGACATTAGACATTTCTAATGGCTTCTTTTGTCAAAACATTGCACCGGAAAGCAGATATTTGACCGCTTTCTCTGCATTTGGGTCACAGAAAAAATTCTGTCGACTCCCACAGGGGTTCAAGAAAAGCCCAGGACTATTCTCAGCTAGGGTAACAGAGTTACTACAAATCTATGATGATGAAGCATTGTCTTACGTAGATGATATTTATCTCACAGACGACGACTTGGATACTCACTTGAAAAGAGTGAACACCATTATACTTGGGTTCGCAGCAGAGGGTTACAAATTCAACTTTAAAAAGTCCCGAATTGCCCATCTGACAGTACTGTTCTTAGGGTACGAATTATCAAGTGAAGGAAAAAGCCTAGCGGACAACTTCTTAGAGAAGTGCGCTGTACTCCAAGCTCCAAAAACGCTGAAGAATTTACAATCCATACTAGGTTTTCTGAATTAGAGAAGAAACTTACATTCTAAATTACGCAGAGAGGGTTAAACCTCTCTACGAACTAATTAAACCTGATTTTAAACAAATCAATTGGACTCAAAAACACACAGAAATTTTGAGATCACTGCAAACAGACATGTTAGCAAAAACAAAATTAGATACACGTGACAATACACTGCGATCTTGTAATCCGAGTCATCCCAGGAAGATGCGGATTCACGTACCTAACCTCTAATGAGGGAGAAAAGGTACCAATAGCTTACAAATCACATTTGTACACAAAGGCTGAAATAAAATTCAGTTCAACGGAGGAAATTCTAACTGCGGTTCAGACTGCTGTAGCAAAAGAAAGGCCCCTAGCACAAGGTAAACGAATAATAATCGTAACACCTATACCGGCTTTAGAAGCGGTAACCAAAGCAAGCATTCCTAATGCTAAAGCTTTGCATCCGAGATGGATTCAGTGGGTTAATTCTCTTGCTGCAACAGACGTAGTTTACGAATTTGACCCTAACTTAAAAACACAGGAATTTTTACAATATGAATATGAATGTCCTCTGCCAATTGAAATCCTGCCTCTCGAAGAATACGGAAGTATCATATATACTGACGGATCAGCACAACCCGCAGTTGGGGGTAAGCAAGCTTACAGTGCTGCGTGCGCGATTGTTAAAGGTCGCTGGCACAAAGGAAAATTTAGACCATTGGTCACTAAAACACAATCTCTAGGAGATTGCTCGGCTCAACGAGCTGAATTAGTAGCATTTAAGATGGCGCTAGAAAATACCGATCGCGAATTCCCCACACTAATAGTGTGCGATTCTTTTTACTGCGTACAATCTTATAATGAATACTTGCAGAATTGGGTGGAAAATCGTTTCAAAGATGCAAAAGGTGGCACAATAAAGCATAAAATGCTTTGGGAACAGGTAGTTCTTTTACAGAAAGAACTACAAAATACTCACGTGATACATACACTGAGTCATCAACGTGATGGCGTTCACGTTGCAGGGAATCCATTGGCTGATGAAGCCGCGAAGGCAGCTGTGCAAACGGCTTCCGTAGCTGCGATAACTCGGTCACAAACAAAAATAGACAACGATATTCTACAAGCTGTCAGTGCGTCAGTAAAAAATGATAAGAAAACACTCCCAAAAGGCTTTCCTGAAAAGTACTCGTACTTAACAGATACGAATAATGTTCCTTTTGCTCGAATCCCTGGAGTGGGGGATAGAGTAATTCCAAACAGCGAACACAGACTAGGACTAATCAAAGCGGCACACGAAGGGCTTGCTTCTGCACACGCTGGCGTTTCCGCAACAATATCACTATTAAAACAGAGGTATTGGTGGCCTCGCTTGAGAATACAAACTAAAAAGTATGTATTAGAATGCGACATATGCCAAAGGATAAAAGTATCAACAGTAAAACGACCAGCGCAGACACCCCTTCTCATCTCGGATAAACCATTTGCATGCGTTTACCTGAACCACTGTGGTCCCCTACAAAGGGACGGCAACTATAGATATATCATGGTAGCAGTGGATTCCTGTACGAGGTTCATATGGATGTGGCCCCAGCGCTCGGCTGACGCTAGAACGGTTATAAAAGATTTGCGAGTCTTTATCGGCACATACGCAATTACCACGTTCCATTCTGACCAGGGTCCTGCTTTCAGCTCTCGAGCTTATAAGGAGGCCATGGCCAGCATGGGAATTGGGTTGCCGTACTCTTGTCCGTCGCACCCCGAAGGGAATAGTGTGGTAGAAAGAAAAAACCGGGACATAAAGCAATCTATAACAGCGAAGGTATTAGGTTCAGGCGCTGGGTGGGTCAAACATTTAATAAGTGTCCAGACTAGTCTTAACAACATGCCAAGAAATTCTCTAAAAGGTTTCAGCCCATACGAACTATTGTTCGGAATTAGAATGCGTATTCAGGACCTCGATAGTCAGATGTCAGTGGTACAAGAAGAAACAACGCACTTTGATGTAAAGGATCGTTTGGCTGTTTTACAGGAACTGAACGAAACAAGAAAATCCTTAAGCAACATAAAGTTAAAGCAACAGCCATCTACCACTGACGAGGCACCACCAGCAACAGCCCCAGCAAGGCCTGTCTGGATTCCAAAGATTGGGGATCTAGTCAGAGAAAAGATCGCGGTTAAGAAGGAATTTGGGCCTTCTTACAGAAAAGCAGTACCTGTCTTAGCAGTCACCGGAACAAGATCAGTTGTACTACCGCCCCTTGCTGGTAAAAAGGAGAACAGAGTCGTGTCTATCGATCTGGTAAAACCACAAGCATGTGGCCTATAATCAACAGTAGGCCCAGTGGACTCCCAAGAAACAACAGAATACCCAAACTTGCAACAATCCAAGAGGTTCAAACTGAAAGACTAATCACATTCGATCAGCCTGCAGTGCACAATGAAGGATTATGCAATAATGCCATGGAACTCGTGCCTCTTGAAACACAGATTGAAACAGTTCGTCAAGAAACAACACCAGTCTACACTAATGTGGCATCAGAAAGTGCTACCGAAAGACAGATTGAAAGAACAATCCCATCAATTGACAGAACTGCCTCTGGTTATTTCATCAACTTCGACAACTTCTCTGAAGATCAAAACGACCCGAAGTGATGCCAGAAACAAAAAAGACTTTTAAAGAAAAAGCAACGGAACTCTTTCATCAACTGAAGGAAATCTACCTTATTTCCCCTTGGCTAGAGTTCTGGTTCGGTCTAGGTGTATTTTTCCTCCTGCTTTGGCTCATCATGGTACTGTGTTTGGGAAAATTCATTGAAGGAAAATATATTACAATGGACACAGCAAGTCAGAACATCAACCTAGTCCTAAAACCACACAGATCATCCCACGTGAAGAAAAGAGAACTGTCAACAGTAAATGTCACAGCAATTCCAATACCTGGTGGGGTAGTATGGGAGAAAACAGACTATGAGATCTATGGTCCAGTCGAAATCCTGAAGTATCCTCATCAACTAAAGGTTTCCTTAAGTGACTTTGTAAAACCTAGTACATTCTCTGATGATTGGGACTTTAACAGTATTAATGACATGATGTCTGATTTAGTAATGTCAGCTAGATTCACAGATCATGATTATTTACAAGGTTCATCTAGTTATGAGCAGTTATTCTGTTACACCCACTATGGGGATCATTACTTGCATAAATCTGCACAGCCTAGAAATGTTTTTATGTATAATCAATGGGAACATTGTTCTACACCACCTAAAAGCAGTTCTAAAGCATTTTTTGAGAAATTCAAATACTTCTCAGGGTTTAACACCAGTGATGCAGAAACGTTTTATTACAAACTGTTAGATAAAACAGGAATGAAAACAATGCTGACAAATTCTAAATTGATATATTCAGAAGCATTTTATGACAAAATGATGACATTTGGTTTTGATTATTGGAAAAATAATATTGAAACGAAAACAATTTGGGGTACAAAAGATTGGCAGGTACAAGGCATTGAAGCACTATTTAGAACCTGCATGATACCAGAACAAATGTTGTTTTTAAATGACACAATACACCAAACATCTTGTCTTGGCCTAGCTAAGATTAAAGACCTTAAAACACCGTCTATACCAAAGCCAATACCTGAAAATACAACTACAGATATTGAGTTAGGCGTGTCACAAATTTTACATTTCAACAGAACACATCCTGATTGGAAAAAGTGGTTAATCTGGCCTACTGACACAAACAGCTGTCAAAATAGATTCCAGAACAAAACACAGGGGTTAAAAATGACCAGATTAGACTCGAGATATTCCCAGAGACAACATCCAGGGATAATAACAACATACAGTGTAGGGAAACTCTGCCTTGAATGGCTAACAACATCCACACTGGCTGAAATTAAGCAACACTTGTCTTTACTAAAAGATGGTGCTGATTTGCGCGATTTCCTTCTTGGACCACGCAAACAGCGTCAAAAGCGTTTCATAGCGACCAGTATCTATGCTGCTTACAACGAGGCTTGGAAAGTCAAACAAATTGAAACTGCTGAAAAAATACGAGAAATGGATCGTATTAATTTGGAAAAATCACTTTCTGTAGTAGACAATGGGTTAATGACTCTGTCTTCCAGAATATTTTCGTTGGACAATATTGTATCCTCTGCCTTTGATGTGATAGATAGAGACTTGCTAATGTTACAACATGGCCAATCTCAATTACGTTCTATTATAGAATTAGGCTGGACGCTGCAAAATCTTCGTTCAGGCTATGTGCCTTGGCGTTTAATCAACACAACGTCATTATTTTCCAGTTTTAACCTTACTGATAAACAGATCAGTTTGGCACAGAAAGGAGCAGACTATACAATCCTGAGCATCGAAAAACTCGAGAGATTACCATTGACAATGTCAGAGAGTCCTGTCATTGAATGGATAATACACGGAATTTTTACAATTCCGATAACAACTTTCCAATTTAAAAAGTGCCTTGAGTACATACCTGCTGGCCAGTATGAACAATTGGGTAAAGGATATGTAAAATCAGAATGGAAATTACCATACACTCATTCTTGCTATAGTGACAGCGACAAAAATGTATTTCTTAGTGGTAACAACTGTAAACATTCACTAAGCGGTATACTTTTGTGTCAGGGTATTAATTTACACGGAGCATGTGATGGAAATTCTAACAACCTTTCATGCCACCAGCTAGTCACACCTGCAACTCAGATAGAGCCCTTCTTTATGCAACTTTCAAACGGGAGTTACATTCTTAGAACGGATCACAGATGTTGTGGCCTTGTGCCAGGGAAAAGTTATCTAGTGAAAGTAACGTCCATGGTCAAATGCTGTATGCAAGCATTGTTCCCGAGTGGGCCTGCAGACACAGTGACTCCCATCTGGCCTCGTCTGATTCTCTATTCTATACGAATTGATACCTTAAGCAAAATGAAATCTGTACTTTTACAGACAACAGTGCCTATAACGTCATCAAAAGAGACGTATGATCTTCTAGTTGCAAGACAGCTACTGAAGTTCATGAACTTTTATCAACAAATTGCCCCGTGCATTTTGTACAAATGCTAAGCCAACTCCTTAACATGTCTAGTGCCACAAGCATCCCAGGCATATTCAAGACAGTCTTTACGGGACTGCTAACACCTTTTCAAGCAATTCTGGGAATCGTTCCTAATTTTGTGCACTCTGTTTTTGGCGGCATACCATTATTTTTGGGACTTGTAGCTGGGATTTTATTTTTGACCCTCCTACTTCGTTATGGCAAGCCTCAGCTCAGACATAGCTCCCATGGGAATGGAAGAGACAATCCTAGCAATGCGCTACCGGGACAGGATAACTAACGTCCTTGGATTTCCAGGCTGAGAGATCTAAACATGACCTGGTTCCTTTCATTCAGACCTGTATGGCAAAATTGCATTTTACCTGTGCTACGATGTATGCTTTGCGGCGATGAATGCGTGTTGGACATCTGTCTTTCACTTCCATCAGCAGTACCAATGGACGTCGATACTTTGCTCAGTCCAATAACGGCTCACGCATTGTGTTGTCCCCAGCGGCTACCAATCTTGATGACGGCATTCGTGGAGACTCCTGTAATACAGCCAAGTGGTAACAGTGGAGCGAGTGACAAAAGCAACATCATCCAGGTACAACGTTCAGTGAGCATTGCTGATCCTGCCTTCGATGACAGCAATCATTCTCACACCTGCCAAGTTACAGCGCTATCTAATTTGGTTGAACTGTCACCTGAATTTGTAGACCAATTCTTTGAGAGCCTGTCTGATATGATGTTCCCACCCATACAGAAACAATAACTTTGAGAAGCTTTCCGACACACAGCGTTCCCATGAACTCTGAATTCGGCCTTCAGTTTTAATCAACAAAAACTGCTAACAGCGTTGGAACTCTATTTCCCCGTTCAAGCATTAATTCCTTTTAAATTGGATATTTTTCAAAATATTGACCTTTTTTGGCACGAACAATTCTTTGCTTGAGGTAAAATCTATTCTTGGAGAACAGAAGTTCATACTTCTATTTTTTACACACACCTAGAGACATAACAACTTACATTAGCCTCTAGCACACATTTTTGCAATGCATTTATATGTGATGATTTATCTCGCCCTTCTTCTGTCAGAGATACTTCATGTGTAATTCTTATGCATAATCGTTCATTGATTTCATATGCAATAGTTTTTGAATGATTCTATGCTTTAAAAAAAACGTACAGTACCTAAATTTCACGTATTACAATATACGCCTATTTCGAATGCATTTATGTATTTTGGGGTGGGCAATGTTACACATGCATCTAATTGCTCTAGTTTTAGTAATTTGATGGACATGAAAACGTGGAGTGGGTGTTGCGTGTTTATCTAGGTTCCTGATCGATACTGTGACCTTATGCCCCTATTCGGCTATAAATCCATTTATTCCCTATATTGGCATAACCGTTCAAGTGCGATATTCAGAAAGTCATCTCTGACCTCACACGAACAGAGCCACGTTCAAGGATATCTCTCTCTGCCACTTCCTTTGCAACCAATTAGTGCAATGACAGAGCAGAGGTCACTATCTGATATTCCTAGATTAACACTCCGAGTTCTTCAACAAGATAAAAACTCAGCAAACTGGGAAATCCCCCTTGCTTTGTTTTGATTAGTAATAGAACTCTAATGAGCAACTGATAGCTATCACTTCCTAGTGATATCTTTAATTGACGTCTTATGTCCAGCAAACTTGCGTCAAACCCGGCACCTGTCAGGTATAAATACTACCAACGTTGCCTTAAGCAATGAGCTGTCGTGCACCCTGTTGTGCATCCCATTGCTGTTGCTGAGCACTGTAGCACTCTGTCGCTGCAGCCTGCTGTCCCTGTGGTGGTGAAGCTACTGATACCATTATCGCCGCTAAAGCGCGAACGATGGTGTGGTATGCTTAGGAGCTGAAACAGCCGTCCCTCTCCGAAGAGCCCAGCAGATTCCAGCTGCCCGCGGACGCTGTCCCCCGCCTCCTCCTCTCGACGCGCTGAAGAAGAGCCGCTGCCTTTCTCGTGCAGAGAAATCCAGCTCCGGCGTTTCCGGTCTACCCTTGCGGGTGACAGGGATATCGAGCTTCCCCTGAAGGAGATACCAAACCTCCATCATTCTATTCAGAGGTATGGTGTTGACTAAACCCTTAAATGAGAATTCTTGAAACAAACCTTGGCAAAACCAACTTAACTTAAAGCTACTTACTTACTCCCCTTCCACGTGTTAGGCTTAGGTCAGGCACACTGGGGTAGGCTTAGTGAGAAGCACCAGTTGAGTATGTTAGCCTAATGTATATATGACTGTATATATGTTTTATTACTTTTAAACCATTGTATGGCTAAGAAACCATATCAATGCTTTTACAGTATTATTTCGCAATACTTATCTTACTGTACGTACTTTTTATAATAACAAGTCTTGCAATTGTGGCAATACATTTCTCTTGTACGAGAAGAAAGACTGTTCAATAAATGTTAACCCTTTATTGACAAACGCCCGTCTCTCTATTCTCTACATCTCGTGAAAGTAAACTGCACTAAACTGACTGAGTGAAATACCTGTCTATTGTTTCACACGACCCTAGAGATTGACTCTTGATCTGAGGAGCAAAGTTGTCATGTTGCACGGTTGTTGGAAAACTGAATCCCTTCTTGTCTGTGCCAGGGAAGCTGATCACTTCCCATGCAGAGAAGAAAGTTTCCAGTGACCTCTGAGCTAGTTGGTAACACACCCAATTAAGTTTAGCATAGTCAGTGGAGGCCTGGAATATCCGCAGTTCCACGTCGATACTACTGTTTATGTTATTCCAATGCGCAGGGCCTAGTGGGAAACTAGGAACTACACTACAACAGGAGGAGGACCGGACATTGAATCTTCACATCTGATTTATTGTGCCATACTTTATTTCAGTTGGAAACTCCACACCACCTGCAGAATGAAGTGTTGGCTGCTCACTATCCTGAAGAATTTGGTGTGCTGATGAACCAACATGATTATATAATTAGAAGGTAGTAGCCTTTATGGCGACGGGACCACCGTATGGGGTCTCACTAGGGCAATGATGCAAAAAATACAAAATCTGGCAAGTGACCAGGGTGGTCCTCGCCAGCTGTAGTGTACCTGTAAAGCGGCTATGGCTGCCTGCGGGTAGAGTATTGAAGCTTCTGAACATTCGACCAGTATGTATAATTGTTTGTTAATTAGCAACCTTGTTGTCAGTTGAGTTTGCTGCTGAACATGAGGGCTTAGATGCATTAGGCGCACTTCACGCAGAAGTGCACCCCCATTTGTATGATCTGTCTCATGAACACACACTGGTACTTACTTACTTTGGTCGCAGCAGATGAGAGTATGTCTGGAGGACTGTGGTGGGTGGCGTTTCATTGCAAGCTGGCTAAGTTCAGGCGAGGCTGAGTCGAAGCTCTGCAGGCTGCGGAAATTCGAGTTTGCCGCCTTGCCGTTGACCTCCACATTGATAGTGAGCCTGTTCTGACTCCTGTGAGTCCCGGGCGGGGCTGTCCAGTCACATTTGTATGATCTGTCTCATGAACACACACTGGTACTTACTTACTTTGGTCGCAGCAGATGAGAGTATGTCTGGAGGACTGTGGCGGGTGGCGTTTCATTGCAAGCTGGCTACGTTCAGGCGAGGCTGAGTCGAAGCTCTGCAGGCTGCGGAAATTCGAGTTTGCCGCCTTGCCGTTGACCTCCACATTGATAGTGAGCCTGTTCTGACTCCTGTGAGTCCCGGGCGGGGCTGTCCAGTCACAGAGTCGAGGAGTCAGTGACCAACCCGGTCTGTCTCCCTCGAGTCTGCTGCAGCAATAATTTAGTGAAACAAAACAGCAGTGGGACCCATAAACCACGTCGGGATTGGGTATAGAATATATGTAAGAAACAATATCCCAACAGGTATCAATTCAAAGACAGTTATTCATGTATGCAGAAAGCATTACAGAAGCAGGAAACAAGGAGACTCAATTGGTTTATATTACGGTTGTTAATCACCAAATTGTATCACATACAGTAACAGGAATATACAGTTATAGCAGCACTGTATAGAGAAAATCATGTGACAACCCGAAGGCACTTGGTGTCTAGTGTTATTTACAAGTGAACATAGGTGACGACGCAAGTGATCAAGGTGAACAGCGTGATCGACGCAAAGTGAATATATATACAGTGGTGGCTCAAAAGAATAACAAATTACATCAATCGCATTCATTATTTTCCATTTTTGTAATGAGCCATACAGCAGAAATACGCCAAAGGGTTGCGCTGTGGAGTCAACGGCGTTTCGATCCTCTTTATTAGGGATCGTCTTCAGGACGGAGTTGTCAACTTAGTAGAGTGTTGCGAGGGAAAAGGAAAGAGTTCAGGGCGTGGAAAGGCAGGGGCCGGGAAACGCGGGATTGACTAGAGGGCTGAAGCGTGCAGCCAGTGAAGTAAGGATCGGGAAGAGTAGATCTATCGGTTCACCCGGTAACCGATAGATCTACTCTTCCCGATCCTTACTTCACTGGCTCACAGTTACAAGAGTCCTTGAATATTAGTAACCCACAGGGCTACAGGGTGCTGACATTCACTGGCCTTGTTGTCGGTGCACCCTAAATTTTCCTTGGATGGTCAGGAGGCTAGCGCTTTTTCAGTTCTATGCCCATCTGGCATGATCAATATTTTCTGGTGCTGTATAGCCCACTGGGCACGTGGAAGTCACAATGGCCAGTTGAACTATAAAATGGTAGGAAGGTCTTGCTTGTAATTTCCAACTGCGATATCTCTGACACCACATGGGATACCAGGAGCATTCCAAGTATTTTGGAACCACTGCTCCCTCTAGGAGCCAAACGAAATGAGGCCCCATGCTAGAGTACAAAACTTACTAAACAAAGATTTCTCAAGGCATTCAGGGATCTATTTAGCAGTGAGGACATGCATCCTATGAACAAAGAAAGAGTTTAGGAGGAGAAAGCACCCACTTCCCAACGTCTGAAGGTAAAGAGGTATCAACCGGACCCAAATGTCTTTGTGCTTGGTGGTGCATTCTTGCAATGCGGATTGGTTCAACCTTATTGTTCTCAGTCCTGCTCAGCTCATTGAATTCCCTCCACCTAGGTCATTCCAGTCAGCTGCTGATCCTGAGAAGGAAAAGGGGCAGGGATGGGCTTCACTCTGGGAGGAAGAGCTCAGCTGTGCTAAGGGCCTGCCCTATTAGAGAGGATATTAGAGCAGAGCTTAGTAAAATAGGCTGTGCTACCTTCTCAACTTTCAAGTATACATTGTACTGATAGATTCAAGAGAATGTGCCTGCGGGTCGCTAAGTTCCGCAGGATAATACCAGTCTACTATAGCTGTGAAGACATATGTGAAATCCAATTGTCTAGAACACCCATCTGTCCATCTTCACACAGTGAAATACACACACCCTCAATACACAGATTAAATGCCATACTTGTATGTTCCAAAATTAATGTAGGCAAAGAATCCCAGTTACATGGAACTACATAGAGCTTACTCGGGGAAGCAAGTAAAACAGGCCTGTCCCCTGGCTGTAGCTTGCGCACTAAACACTGTCATTCTGCAAATAGCCTGAGAAGAGGGGGCAGTAGTCACCCTCATGAAGATGCGGGCGCCTTGGCTACCCATTTGACATTGGAGCCCAAAGCTGATCTCTCACAACTGTAAAACGGAAGTAAAAAGCTCCCCAGAAAAACAAATGGGGGGAGAAGCATGGCTTCCCAAAGTCATCTTGAGGAACTCATTCTAAGCTTTGGACATGTAGGCATGAAACACAACCTGTGAAATGATGCCATCACTAAGTATTCCACATACCCACGTGCCAACTGCAGTAAAAAATGGATATACTACTTATGTGTTCAATAATAAAATGATTTTTTAACAATGGCAAACACCAAAAATCAACTACCACCCACCAGTTCAAATTTTCCTTATACCTATCAGTACCTGATATATCCTATCTCCATACACCCTCAACACCAACCTCTCTAAGAGTAGACTACAACTATTTATAGCCCCAAAATACCATTAACAATTGAAACATCCTAAATTTCACCCCTTCGCCACACACATAGTGGAGAACTACTACTTCACATGCCTCCCTAAAACAACTCCAACCATTGAAAAATCCTACCACACACATACGTAAGAACTACCACTTCACATGCCACCCTAAAACAACTCCAACCATTGAAAAATCCTACCTTCCACTCCAAAACTTGGTACCTGGTGGGTCAAAAGGAGTTATCAGAGGAAACACAATTACAGATTTGTGTGCCAGCACAATAATTGTTATCCACTGAGAAATACACTCCACATCTTCACAGGACAAGTTTTGCCAAGAAGGAAATGAGGTGCCTCATACATACAACTATGCACTGGAATATGATACATTTTGATGTTTCGCAAAGAGCAATTACTATGTATCTCCTGATACAGGATAGAAATGTTTTGTTCTTGCTGTAAGAGCTGAATGGCATTTCCTGAGTAGTTTGTCAACAGTATGAAAGTTGGTCACAAAGCCTGACCTGAAGTGGCAAGATGAAATCTAGCTTGAGAACCACTAAATGTATGGTGGAAGTCTTGTGTGGAATCCATATGATTTATAGTAGAGCTACATTACAATGGTGGGCTGTAAACAACAGTTGTTATGGAAGCCAAAGACTCTATGATGTACTCCTTTTTTGACACAGGGTCTCCATAGTGTACCTACTCTCTTTGATAGTAATTCTTCATGCCAGCATGGATAAAGGGTACTTGCCATGATGGTAAAACCCTATCCCCAGCAGAGATGACCACCAGGGATGGACACAGTGAAGATGATGTAGAAGGACTTCAAATGACTTAAAGGCACAGGGGCAAAATGTCTCACTATCCATCAACCATAGACACTCAGTGAATTTCAATCTTAGTGTAATTAAATAAACCAAGTAAATAAATGATGCAATTAAAAGCAATAAAAAAGTTATCAAAAACAGGGCTGCTAAGACTTACTATGTACAAACTAATATCGACTTTTTAATGCTATACTTCAAGAAAAATATATTTGTGAGTTCACGCGAGCATCAGCTTTTATTAGTGGACTGTTGCAACAACTAATAAGCAATAATTTCATGAGTTTATTAATAAATTGATTCGTTTGCAAAGCAAAACAGCACCTGTTCGCCCCCTTGGTTGATCTTATATTTGCTGCTATAAATGGTGCTCGCAAGTACTTCTTCCATAGATGTAACAATTTTGGGCACAGACACATAATATTTTTCAAGGAGTCATCCTAGTAACTATATAGATAATGTTCTCTTAGAGTAGTATAGATTTCCAAGAGTGTCCACTGTGTCTTTTTCGTGTTTGCTATTCCTCAATCTATTTCTTATTATTCCTTTATGCTTTATTTAATTCATTCCGATAAACAAGTCCAGTTGCTGAAGTTTGTGTTCTTGTATGCTTTTTTGTACCGATTACATTTAAATTGAGGATATTGGTGGATGTTAGCTTCAAATAATATGCAATCAACAGTTTTGAGGTGTTCGCTTTGGCTCTACTACAATCACAGACAGCAGCATTGCAATATGATGGATGAATATTGATTTTAAATTGAGTTCAAGCCTGATTTTGCAGTGTAGTGGTGAAGCATGTAAGTTTAGTAGACATCTTACATTTTGCATGTAAAGTTTATTCTACGGTTGAGTGACAGTGATTCATATAGGAGTGAAGGAATAAGCTTGGAATTCAAAGCAATGCTTAGTGGACTAAGAGCTCTTCCATCATAGATGTTCGCAAATTGTTTTAATGATTTGGTTATGATGTTTGATTTTTTTCTTTCTTAGGGTTATTTGATCAACCCTGGATAGTTTTTTGTCAATGGTTATTCCCAGAAAGCCGTATTTCTTTACTTAATCTATGTGAGCTTCTCCCACTTTCCAGGTTAGCTTTTTCAATAACCATTGTTTTAATTAGATTTACAGTTAATCCATTATCAGAATTAAATTCATTGATCCCGCACCAGTGTCGTGGTAGGCCTTTCAGAGTTAGACAAAAGATGACCAAAGTGTCTGCATAGGCTAAATGAGTGATTGCTTGATGTTCTAATTTTGGTGGTAAACCATCTGGTATTTCTAAATAGTTTGCTAATTGAGAAATACATCATGAGAACCGAAGTAGGGCTAAAATGAATCCCTGCTTAAATCCATTCTGCGTATACATATTTTTTAAACATGTTTTTATTGTTTTTACTTTCCCACAACAAAAAAACATAAACCGAAGTCAACAACATCACAGTGTTTACTTACATTGTAGTTTATTATTCGTCACCAAGCTGAGCCATGTTCCCCCGTGCTGGATCTTATTCATAACTGCTCCATTTCATTTGTTCATGGAATTTCCAGAAAACCTCTCAAACCACCTGCTATCACCACGTCTCCCCTAGCCTTTCAGTTGCCATTCCAGTGCTACAGGCTCTACTATAGTGGTTCCAACATTCCCTGTCTCAATGTCTGTGTGTTGTGTACTATCGCCTGTGCTCTGTGTCTCAGGACATTGAACTTGCAACCCATCCACCACTGAGAGGGGCATTGTGTTCCAGGAAGTGGTGGACTTTGCTAGACCCCCCAACATCTTATCTGTGTTGTGGCGCATTGTCCCTCTGTTGTGTGTGCCACCATAATTCCCAAATATGTAAATGTATTTGTTTCCCATCCCAGAACCAGATTAGACAGCTCAGGTCCATGGGAAGCCAGCTGCGGCTCTGAATTCATCTAATTTTGTCAATAGCTGCGGCACAGAGTCTTCAGGTCTTCCCAAGTAAAAAAGGACGTAATCTGCATATAGGGATATCAGATGTGTGTTGTCATCAGTCTTGATACCAAATTCTTCCTCGTGTTTCCTGAGTTTCACTACCAAGAGGTTCTACTGCCAGAGTAAACAACAGCGAGGAAAGGGGACATCCCTGCGGGATGCCAAGCACCATGGCCCAGTCCGTGGAGATCATTCCACCACTTCTAACTCAGGCCCTAAGGTCACTATAAATGAGCAATACCCAACCACAAAAGTTTGGTCCAAAGCCCATTCATATCAGAACCTGTATCAGTTATTTCTAACCAAGTGTATTGAATGTGTTGTGTGTTTCTTGCATGGCCCATTGTCTTTTTCCTTATGTTAGCTGCATTTCTTTTGCACACGTTACTACACAAACACGCTTACTTTTGTGCCACCTTGTAGTTTCCACACAGAACCTGCCTCTTTTCATGTTCCGTTCTTTTCCTGAGATTTAGTCTGAACACCATAGACAAGGTCACACAACAATGCCACTTGTTATTCTCTCTTGTCGTACACTAGTACCTAGACATAACATGAGAATGCAGTTGCTGTTTGTGAGTAATATAACTAAGGAGGAGAGTTCTAAAAAAGGACAATCTGAGCGAAGGTTCTGAGGCAAGATTATCACGTTAGCTGAGATGTAGAACGTCCATTTATGTAGGCTAAGGACGGGGCCGCCGCTCATCCCAGAGATCTTTGATATATAAGCATTAGCTTTAGTAGAAAGCGGGGGTTTAAGGTAATATGTCTGATAACATGATAGGGCTTTTTATGGTATATGGTTTGTTAACCATGCTAGAAATATTTTTACTATCGATAAGTTTTCTAATTGTGGAGCAAATACTACATCTTAGAGCACAATAGTTGAAACTTCCTTTGTGTCTCTTGTTTATCTTTCTGTTGACAAGTACTAGTGAGAGAGCCAAAGCGTGTGTCCTGTTACAGCGATTCCTGAGAGGATCAAGCGTGTTGTGTACTGGGGTGCCAACCCACTTGTTTCTCCAGAAAGGCTTGGGGCGCAAGTGAGGCACTATAGGAAGTCAGACTCTGGCTCATGGATACTGAGGTAGTATGGTGACTCAGTCCCTACCTGCGAATGTTTATGGTTCCAAGCATAGTTCTGTTCCTGAGCAGAATCCCTGCAACACATTCTTTTACTATATCTAAAGATATCAACACAAGTTCCTCTCGGTTATACTCTACTGAGTGCAGGACATTCAGCACCCTATGTAGATTCATCAATCAATCAGGATTTATAAAGTGTGGCTAATCACCCGATAGGGTATTCAGGATACGGCCCAGTATGAAGCTGAACTGGTCCTCTTAGACCAATGTCTTCCCAACCACAGGCACCCCCCCCCCTATCATACATAACACCTTTATGTTGGTATTAAGCATGGTCAAGTGTCTGAATGAGAAGGGATCTGCTGTTTCTCCTCCTGGTTTAGGCACCATACAGTAGTGTAGAGGGCAACTTTCCCCTCCTCATTGCTTCCCCATAGACCTCTTACAGTGCTTCCATTACCTATGTTGAAATAATCTGATAATACTCCACTGAAAAGCCGTCCCATTCTGCTATTTTAACTCCAGCCATCTTCCCCGGCTCGCCCCTCAGTTCCTCCAGCATGATCACCTCTTCCAACTCCTCTTAAGGGGTCGGCAGGACCATGGGGAGTTCTACCTGTGCAAGGTAGGCAAGGATGGAATCTGTAGTAGTCTGCTGTTCCCCGCTATACAGTCCTGTTACATGGTCTCTGAGCGCGCTATTAATCGCCACTTGCTTTGTTGCCATTGTCCCGTCAGGTTATCTCAGGGTCATGATGGGGGCTATGTGTGCCTCCTGTTTTAGTATCCAAGCCAGCAATTTTCTGGGTTTGTTGCCTCTTTGTGCAGCCTCTGTCGGTACTACAGCTGAGTGAACTTGTTTAGCTTGTCTCACTTCTCCCTTAGGAAACGTCTAGTGTTCACAAGTTGTATCTATGCGTCTGGGTTGTCCATTTCTCATTTCTGTAACTATGCTATCTTTCACCCTAACAACCCGAATTCCTTAATTACCTGTTGTCTAATACGGTAGACTTTATTCATATACTCTTCCCTCATCACTGCCTTCATCACCTCCCATTTTGTCGTTCTAGTGGTCGTTGATCCCCAGTTACTATTCAGGTATCCGTAAATACCTTGCTCAATGTTTCCCCACACGATGAGTCCGATAATGCCTCAAAGGGCAGTCTCCAGCATGTGGGACCACTCATCATCCTCCTCCGAATGAGCTTTAAGAAGCAAGTGTTAATGATCTCATAAGCATTGCTCCAGATATCTGGCAAACTAAACCTCAGTGACCACCGCCACTGTCCCAATGCTCTATCCATTGTACTATAATTACCATGAGCAAGGGAATGGAATGGCATGAATATTTCTTGACTGCCGGGTACGTTTCTCTCCAGATATTTACACATCCCACGTTCTGCATCACAAGACACAGTGGTTCGACCATGCCTGGCTTTGTGGAGAGCTTCGGGGCGACCTGTTTAGTTCTTTATTAAGCACCAAGTTAAAGTCCCCAACTTACAGTATCCAGGTTGCCATGCAATTTGCCGGTAATGCCGGCATCTAAAGGTAAAAGTCTTTGTCATCACTGTTGGGGGTGTGAACATTCAAAATGCATTCCTCTGCAGCATCTACTGCTCCCTGCACTAGGACATATCTGCCGCGTGGGTCTTCCTCTGAGTAGCGTACCTTGAAAGATATCCCAGACGTCTTCAATAAATCATTAGTCCTAATAAATCACTAGTCGCTATTTTGTAGAGGAACTGCTTATGTGGCCTGGGGACAGCTAGGAATTGTCAGCCTTTTTTAGTTTACTATCTTCTTCATCTATTACGTGTGTATCCTATAGACAAGCTATACTTATCCCCTGCCTGCACAGATAGGCATTACATTGTGTCTCTTCACATATCCTCCAAGTCCTCTAATATTCCACATTAATAGCTTATATCAGTGTGTCATTTGAGCGCAGGTGGTGTCTTCTGGGGAATTCCCCATTATCTCCCCCTTGGTCATGTGTTCCTCCTCTCTCTTGGGGACTCCCAGTGTCCACATTTAGTGTCAGAGAACAGTCTTTGATTGCTTCCACCCTTTCCCCTCCCTTCAAATTTAATAGAACAGAAATAAGTTGCCTAAACTTCCCCCTCCAATGCCCATCACGAGGTAAACACTAGGTAATAACAAAACATTGTGCTTGACCATCATGTTAGGTCAGAATATATTTCCTAGCCAATCTCTCCCAGTCCCACAATGCAAAAACTTGTAGGTTTATCAAATGCCTACTCACTAAATGACTGATGAAATGTGCAGGAATAAGAAAATGCCCAACCGGTCTCCAGCCCCAAAGTGGCAAGACACCACTAGGAGCCGCACTCCGGCTGCCCTATATCTCCCTATCAAGTGCTCTCGATGTGACCCACTTTTGCATGTTTGATATGATCCCACTGCAGTTTGGTTCTGCTGATTCTCACCCATCTGCATCCTCCATGTCCTTAGCCCTCCCTCCCACCTCACCCAGTCATTGGTCACATACAGCAGTATTCATAGCATAGTGGCATAGTGGCAAAGTACCTTCTGCAGGGAAGGCAGTTATATGAATCACTTTATTGTTCATCCTCTCAAGCCGCCTTGGTGTTCTCCTGATGCACATTTGTTCTCGGTCATCTGCTCTTTCTCCCCGCTATCTTCTAGCTCCCTGGACAGCTTGCCATCCTCTCCGACCATCACTCTCGGTGTGAGACTGGTCTGTAATGTCTCCAACCCGTAAGACTTTTCATTACCACTGCTTCTAACTCTCATGTTTCTGCCACCTCGGCTAGCTCTAGGTGTCCCCCGCATGTGCCTAGGAACTTAACCCTATAGCTCCAACTAGGGCCATACGACTTGGGGTCTTGGTTTTTCCTTTGTCTATCACTATGAGCCTGGTGGTCTACATCAGCACATATGACAGATTAAGGGCTTGATTTCCTATCTGTTTGTACTTCGCATGAATAATCTGGAAAGATAGCAATTTTATAATTTTCATAGTGCACACCCCCAACTTCTCGAGCTGGCCTCAAGATGCAGTCTCTGTAGTTGAAGATTCTGGCTATCATTGCCTTCGATGGCGCCCCGGTGATGGGCTTACCATCAAGGCCCTATGCGCTCTTTTAACAACAACAACCATGACAAATAATCCTTTTGGTTTTCAGTGTGTTTATGATCAATCCTCAGGCAACATTCGGCCTTTTCTGGGAAGTTTAGGAGTCTTAGATTGTTCTTGTGTGATCAACCCTATGTCTCTAGCCTCTGCTTTTCAGCGTTTGAGTTGCCTTCGTCAGTTGTGCTACCTGTTCCTTGAGTGCTCGGTAGTTTGGCTGCCGAATCAGGAATTGAGTGCTCCGCAGTCATGGCTCTCTCAGCCACCTTACGTAGGTCTGTGCGTAGCAGGCACACCTCTACGGAGACCGGGTCCATTTGTCCCTCCAATGCTGTTCGGAGCTCTGTATGGCCTCCAGGTTGCAGCTCGAGATGGCTCTTCCTCTTGTTCTGTTTATTGGGACCCTGTTTGTCTACAAGTCCATGGGTTAGGATCCTGCAGGGTGTTATACTGCCTTATGGTATTGGCCTGATAGCCCCTGGAGGTCTTGTCTTTACCAATGCCGGGTCCATCAGGGAGGGTCAGGTAGTTCCATCTGGGTGTAGGCTATCCTCTGAGGCACAGGAGGGTCTTTCAAACACTATATAACTGTAGACCCAGTGCAAGCACAGGCATTACTGACTCAAAGTGACTCAATCCCAGCATTGCGTTTCAGTAGTGGGTTCAGGAGAGGTCCTGGGTCACAGCTCTCGTCACACGCTCAAATGAATGATAGAATGTAATGATAGTTACCTGTCAGACATCCACACATAGGGTACTTGTTCTTTATAGTCGGTGCTCAATGTTCTAGAAATCTCACTATTCTGATTACTCAGTGGAGACAGTTTGATGTTAAGGTCACATTTTCACATAGTTTTCCTATTTTGAATAGAGATTGATTATTCATCACTGATTTCTGTAAAGGTCATGTATTGTTCATGTCTGTAATATAATGAGATTCACTGAGGGTTATGGTCACTTTCTTGTCTTGAACGTATTCCAAAGTTTTTGCACAAATGAAAATTAGAGTAACGTAAGGACGCATAGTCAATTGTAATTTTGGATTTAAAAGGTTTGGTTAACTGGTCGGTCAGTCATTATTCTTCCGCTTAACAAACTGAATCTTAAATGGAAATGAAGTTTGCAAGTGTCGTTACTGTTGCTGGCTGCTCTCAAGTTTGTATTCAAAATCGGTGGGTGTTCAATGTTATACATCACATCTGGGGAATCATCAATAACAATCAATTGAAAGATTTTCATTAAAATCAACTGTTAAGATAGTGATACTTTTGTGTATGCTTTTTAAAATGTGCTCGAGCTCTTCGAGCGTAGATTGAGATTTGACCTTGTTCTTTTTGAGTTTTATTCGGAGATAGATACTGGTTATCAAAAGCTATTTTTGCCTTCGTCGTGAAAAAGAACTATTAATATATTTTTTTTTAATTGACTCAATTACGGTGCCTTTCATATGTAAATTGTTATTTTTTAAGGTCGGTAAACCTCCACTTGACCAAGCCATTTTATTTTTTTATAGCAGTATTTTCAAAGGTTATAAAAATTAGCTGGATTAAAAGGTAAGCTCTTCCAGCATTCTTGCAGGCAGACCACATGATGTTCGTATAGGAAGGTAAGTAGGTTTTTGAGCTATGTCATTTGTATCTTGATGCTTGACAGTCTATATATATCCTTTCAGTCAGCAAGCAGTGCTTAGTTTGCCTGGTGGTTGCCAGTGGGGTCTACCAGCCCTTATCTTTCTCTGCATCAGACAATTACGAGAGCAAAAGGGGGAAAAATACAGAAAACAGCAAGATAAAGGAAGATAAAAATTGATAAACTGTCACAAAGAGAGAAATAAGGAGCCAACAAGTGTGAGATAAAACAGACAGGCAGTGTCTAGAAGTGCATTAAAAAGACATGAGGTGGATTTAGGACTGAGTACCATTGGTTTTGGCATGTCAACATTTAATTGCACCAGCCATGTGCTTCTGAGGAGAGCTTTGGGCACTGGCACTCATTATTTTACAAATTAAGCACTGTCAGAACAAGCATATGGCTTCTGATTGGCTCAGAGCCAAGCACACTATCACATCAGCCAAATAAAGTCATTTGCTAAATGTCGGTTAACCCATGAAGCACTCTTAAACATTTAATAACCTCCCCAAAGAGCAAACAGGTCTCTCTCACTTGCATGGCTAGACAGAGAATGAAAAACAACCTTGGCAAAAACATTCAAACCAGCCCCCTCTACCTTCCCATCTCCTTCTTGCTTCACACTTATTCATTTCTCTCTGTCCTTTCCCCCTCTCTTTTTGCTTACTGTGTGAGATGTCATAAATGCCAAGGTGCTGAAGACAGAATCAGTGGCAGCTGAGTTCAAGAATTGGCCTCCAGTTGTTCCAGCTTCCTGGCAAATGCCTTGGGGAATAAACAGCTAATCCAGCCCTACTCTCTTGTAAAACAAAATCCAATATTGGGTCTACCAATCTTTTACTGAAAACACAGCAGAAATAAAAGCTATGCTTCTTTTATTCTATCAGCTATCCAATTCGTTTTCACTGGATTATGTAGTCACAGGCCTTACCTGTAATCTACCCCTGATTTTAGATTATCCTCCTTTCCAGACCAGCCTCAGAGTGGAGCTCTCCAAACTTTGTATCTATTCCCAGAATATTTGTGTTTTGCATACTCTTGATAGTGGCTTGATCCAGCAAATTGGACCTACCCTCTATCATCTATCCTCCTCCGATTGACCTTTCTTATATGCACTAAGAGGTGAGGAGAGTTAGCATTTCATCATTCAATATCAATTAACAGTGTAATCCATTTGGCTACACAATAAGGATCAGGAATCTGAAACTATAGTTAAGAAGGTTTATTACAAGTTAACAATCAAGTTAAGGATCAGGAATCGGAACCTATAGTTAAGAAGGTTTATTACAAGTTAATAATCAAGTTCAGGTACACAACTCTTAGCACCATGCTATAAGGGTACAGAATAACAACGAGAAGCCCTACCTCCGGAAGAAATTGAGACGGACCAATATTAGGCAAATAAGAAATTCAGTCACTGCACTACAAAAGTGTAACACAAGAATTTGATGTTATGTTAGTTATGTTATTATGAATTTGTAAAGCGCACGTTCACCCCAGGGTTTCTTGGCACTGTGTACTGCTGGGGAACCCGTCCTGGCTTTCCCTGTGAGATGGTCCCTATAGGACATCCCCAAGGTGAAGCCAGGCATCCCCGGCAGCGAGGGGGCCGTTGTGGAGATTAAGCAAGCTATTGCCCAGAGTTGCAGCGTGGGACTCATGGTTAGAGAGGCACCGAGGCGAGATTTATCGAGTCCGCTGACATTAGTTCCATACCCTGCCGCGTCAGGAATTGAACCCTGGTCCCAGGCCGACCTCTGCTTCTGGGTCTGCTGCCTCTAACCGGTGAGCCACACTTCTCCACTGTTCAGAGAAGTGTCTAAGGTTTTCTCGTCTATACACTCATAAATCTAACTCTCCTAAATCAGAGCCCAAGCTAAGAGAATGGTTCTCAGAATCCTAAAGAATCTCGAAAATCAGGGGATTTCCATAAAGTAAATTAAGGCAAGGAAAAATCAGTAGGAAAGAATCAGCATTTCAGAACCTCAGTCAAGAATCTTCTTAGGTCAGGGTATAATTTGTAGCCTAAGCCACACTCAAGAAGAATCACAGGGAAGCATAAAGGTCTGAACCTCTCAAAGTCCAAAGGATAGTCTAAGGGTCAGGATAGGTTCTCTGAGAGCAGTCTGTCCGAACACTAGGTTGTAACACACAATAGTCTCCTGGGCAACCCCCTCTGTACACATCATCAGTAGCCCTTTGTCCTCTCCCATTCTCACGGTGCAGATTGCAACATTCGCAAAGTATCTCACACTGAACATGGGAACAACATCATTGTCTCACACTAAGGCTAGTTTGTAGCATTGCTGAATAGGCCTTTCAGTTAACGCTGTGGCTCTCCTTGTTCTTTCGTCAAGGTCTTCTTCTCAGACTCTCTCCTCTATCACTAGTACAGTAATGTATCTGTTCTCAAACTAACAATGCATGAAAAAAACACCTGCAAGAAATGTAATGTTAGCAGAAATTGAAAGCAATATCTTAAGCAGCATGGCAAACAGGCCTGCTAAAGACAATGGAAAGTATTAACTCAATGGTGCACATTAAATATGCATGTGCACATTTAAACACAAACAAATTTAAAACTTCAGTACATTTGATTCACATTACATAAGACATACAGTAAAATCTTAAATGCATACATGTCAGTTTGTCCAACAACTACATCTTTAATACAATATATGAAACATTATTGCACACATTACATAAACCTAATTCGCTTCAAATGTAAATGAGATTTGATAATGTGAAGATGGTTTCGTTTCTACTCAAACATCTGAATGGTAATTGTCAATTGATGCATTCAAGGCACACACCATGAAAGTGAAATTTGTTTCTATAGTGAGTACATGTCTACTAAGCAAGGGTGGTTTATTCATCAAGAATTAAGAGGGTATATCAATTGGTATGGTTAATGCACACAATATGAGTAAGTTTACTAATCCTAGAATGAATGCACTTTAGAAATAATGTCAAGAGCAACACTTAATTTAATATCATTAGAAACATATACTCAATGCACGTTCATGTTATGTGTCTGTTATGAAATTGTGACGTATTTGTGACGTGCAAAGGATGGGCAAAACTGCACTGCTCCAACATGTTTCTGGTTTTATATTGTTTGCGAAAAATAAAAATATGGCAGAGAAGCAGGACTTTTCGATTCCTGGGGTGTTTTGCGCTTAAAGGGTCTCATTGTCATATCAGACAGTTATTTTTTAGTGGATATGTGCATTGTATTGCAAGATGCAGAACAACATCATTCTGATCGAGCGCAGCTTTACTGATGCGCTTACCACTGCCCCAGCCCTCAAGCAAATATCAGCATGTATTATCTGATTGTCAGAAAGCGCCCTCACTGGTGTTATTGATTCTAACATAAGATCCTTAGACCCTGTCTCCTGTGTTGTGATAGGTTAATGCAGTGGCTGGCGCCCAAGCCATACGTTTGCCTGGTTATTTTAAAATGGCTTCCATGATTGCTGCACTAACAAGCGAAAACACTGGTTATTCTTCCAGAAGGGTTATTTAATCAAGAGCCTTGCCTCACCACTTGCCCTTGTCTCGCTAGGAGGAGGCATGTCTTTATTGAGTGTGTACCTGTCATGCATGGATTTTCTGGGCATAAAAGAGCAATGTGTAATGATCGGCCTTGGACATTGCCTGCAAATTATTGCTTTGTTGCATTTTTATGTAGTCTCGATGTGTAATTTGCATCTGACAGAAAGTGCACTGTCTGGTTAAGTGGGAAAGCTGTGAGAAAGAAGAGGGAAGTGAGATATAAGGGAAAGAGAGAAGGAGTATTGCAGCAGATAGAAGGGGGGGATGAAGGCATGTGCAGCGCGGTCGATAGCTCTCAAAAGCCTTATTGTAGTCTGTACACAATACAGTTGTGAGCCAAAAAGTAGCAAGTGGAAGAGTTAGAAAAAATAAAATAATACATTGAAGTGAGAAGGAAGGAGAAGAAAGGCATTAAGGAGATAAGAAAGCAGGGATTGGAAAGGTAGAGAATGAAAAGTAAAGTGCTGTGCAGCAAACTTGTGTTGTTTATGTCATTTTAAAACACACTAATTATTCCCTAGGTTTGAGCGTATTGACTCTTGGAGACAAACCGGTAATCCTCGGCTCTGTTCTGGCAGGGCCCTTTCCAACAATTCTCTGGCTTGTCGTGATTAGGGTTACCACCCTGCAAACTGGTTTGAATTGTGTAGTTTTGAGTCCTGTACTTGGTTCGCAAAACCATAGTAGGCTGGACCACCAGTACATCAATGTCTGATGACATTAACCACCACAGTTGATGTTCACTCAGTACTGGGAGCAGCTCTAGGCTCATGGGGGCCCTGGGCAGGGAGAGTAGGCGATTGGCCCCGGAAGACGGGGTTCGGGTGGTGTGGAGCGTGGAGGCCAATGAAGAGGGGGGGGGGGGTCAGGGTGTTTGGAAGTGGAACAGAGCCGGAGGCCACCAAATCCCTGCCAGGGGCTGCCACGCAAATATGTATCCATCCTCAAAGGATTATTATATTAAGGAAATATATATTGGCGTGGTGGCCCCTGGGGTTTGGTAGCCCTGTGCAGGTGCACAGCTTGCACATGCCTAAGGCCGCCCCTGTCAGTAGCCCCTGTGGCACCATAGAATGGCATCTGCACCTACCGTTTTTATAAAGATTAAAATGTGCCCTGTGCAGGGCTTTAAGTGGGCCAGGTCTCACCAGTGCAGTTTTTTTTATTTAAAGGGGGCCTCGAAGCGGGTCTCTATCAGGCTCGGTTTTGTGCCCTGGCACAGGCGGTCCGTTTTTTCCGGCCTGCAGCAGTGACAGCACGTACATGGATGTGTAAGTTCTCACACTTCTTACATTGGAGAAGTTACAACATGACCTCATACCAGGTGAACGTTGTAGGGGAAGGGTAATTTTCTCTCTGGATTTCCCTTCTCTTTTTGAAACTCAGGAGCAGCAACATCGTCACGGTGTCACCAGGGCTTTAAATGGAAGATTTCTCAATATTAAATACTAGCCATAGTTGCTGCTTATTTATCTTATGCAACTGACAACCATCGACAAAGCCAATAGTCCTGACTTGTAGGCATGATGTTACTTGCGGTATCAAATATCTGGATGCAATGACAGAAACAGCAAAATGTAAGTCGGGCGGCACACTGTGCTAAGCACAGATTTTTAGTTTACCTATTTTAAGCCAAGCCCTTAATTACATTGGCCACGCCCCTTACAGAAACCCCCAGGTTTTTTCATCCCATTTAAAGACCTGGCCCTGTGAAGAAGAGCTGTGCCCTTCGGCTCTTCCATTCAATGTTAAGGGAGCTGTGTGCGTTGCCAGGCGCGCGGTAGTGAATCCCCTGGCGCGCGCGTAACCTTTGAGTGAGCCTCCGCCGGGCCGCCCGGGCCCACGCGACGGGGTCAATGATTCACGGTACGTTTCCACCGGACACCGTTTTCCACTCAGAGTCAGCAGTTCCGATAGTGCGCTGCGGGGGGCGGTTTCACGTTACTTCTGGGATGCTCATTATGTCTCCGGGAACGAAGGAGTTATCTGCCCTATCTGGCAAAAGTTCAAAGCCTAGTTTCAAGAGTTTCCTCCTGGCTGGGAGTATTATTTTTCACTATCGAACCGCGGGCCCGCATCGCCATCCACAGATATCCTAGAAGGTCAAGGCGTTGTCGCCTCCCTCTCAAAACAGCCACGGCAGAAGGAACAGGCCTTTATTTCTGGCCCCGCGGCTCAGCGGTGTATTAGTGAAAAATGAACTCCTCTCGCCGAGGCCTCCAAGAAGTATCACGTTCTGGTACAGCGTGAACACAATAACAGCTAGTAGCAGAGGACGTTTAGGGAGCGCCCTTCCCCCACGCCTCTTATCGCCTCAGACATTATCGCAGGCCTGCTTGTTAGAAGCGCCGAGCTGCTGCTCGCTGTGGGAGTTTAGCAATCTCTCATTCCCTGGGGAATGAAGCAATATACGCAGACCCATTAAATTCGGGCTGAGTCACACATCAAGTCTCAAAGGTTTGTTGATAGATTTATTTTCATTTTGTAGCAGAAGCTTCATACAGTGACTGGTGGCTTTCAGGGTCACCTGCAGTGTTTTTGTCTTTATTTTGGGAACATTTTATCTTTTCAGTGCTTTGCAATTTAGGCTGTGACCTTCTCTGGGGGTGACAGGTTGTTGCTTTAAAAATACAAAGACGGAAGTAAAAATAAATAAATAAAACAGCGACCTGCCTGCAGGCAATTTATTTAGCTCGTGGAATTTAATAACCTTTGTTATAAAAATATCGGAAATGGGTACACATTTATACCCAGTGCATTAAAACACGTTTATGCAACAAATAACTGCCAGATGGAAAATGCTGCGAATGTTAAAATTGGTGGCGCAGTAATTGTTTTAAATGACAGTTTGGATAGAACTATTAGTAAAACCTTTCTCGTTAGCTATAATATTGTTTGTCTTAGTTCAAACCCTATATCTTTAGAACTTGTGGGGCATATGTACAAGGACTTAACGCCGCCGTAGCGTACATTTTTTGATGTTAGGGTGGCTTTTTTTGATCGCCGTATGTACAAGTTGCTGCTAATTGCAGTAAGTAGCACTTTTCCAGCGAAAACGTGAATTTTTAAGATCACCACTTCTGTTAGCGGGACTTAACGAAAATGAGATGCAAGGTGGGCATGCCAGTGCAAAAACTGCTGCTAACCCCTCTTCGTAATATTTACAAGGAATTCCTTGTATGGTGCAAAGCGCAAAAAACTGCCTCTAACTCCAGTTAGAGGCAGTTTTTTAAGACCAGAAAAGAGCTGGTCTTGAAAATGGTGCAAGCACTTGGGGCCTCATTTCAGAAGGTTTTGGTGCTGGACAGCGCTGCAAGGAATGTTGCTGCGCTGCCTTGCGACAAAACTACAGAGCAGGAATGCCCACCATCAATCAGATAGGGCACATTTCTGGGCCTCATTCATGAAAAGCGTTGCATTGCTGGGACAAAACAGCGTTGCAACACTTTTCACTACACCATGGGTGTGCTGTATTCACTGTACGTCGCTCCATGTCGCAATTAATGACCGATACGTCTGGAATCCTGACGCATCTGTCAGCGCTAAAGTCTTGCATTGCTGCAGTTGTGGCACAAGCATGACGCAACTCCAAGCAATGCATGGGACCAGTTTATCCCTGTGGCACTGTGTCACCCTTACGCATACCATGAGGCAGGCGTAAGGTACTGACGCAGTGGCGTCCTACAATTGTTGCAGTGGAATCTTATGGATTTCACTGCACCACTGGTATGAGGCTTTGTTGCGTGGGAACGCCCACCCTGCATACATCATACCTGATGCAGGTAAAATGTGGCACTTGCCTTCACAAGGTTACGTATTTGCCTCGATGCGTCACTCTGCAAATACGGCGCAACGTGATGCAAGAATCACGCTGCAAGTATGTTAAGAAAATTACGCACCAGCAGGGTGAAACTGTCAGAAGGAGCTCATGAATAAGCCCCCATGTCTTTTTCCCCTACATTGGCGCACAATGGCTGCCATGCACCAACGTAGGCAGCCTTGCGCCATGGTGCAAGGGTGGCCGTGTTGCGTAGTTGATTTATGTTGTGGCTCCATCTCTTCTCGAGATGTCTGCAGTTGGGGATAGACTAGTGGAGGGCGGGAGTGAACCAGTTGGCCTTCTTGGAGTTTTGTTTGCCTGGTCTTTTCTTGAGGGGTGCCTGTGTGTTGGCACAGTTGGAGATCCATCGGTGGAGGTTGCGCACTTCAGTGTTGGCTTCTGTAAGGGTTGGCGGAGTGGTGGTGCTGAGGGAGTTGACAGGAAGTTCTTCAGTGGCCTTGATCCAGCTGTGACGGGGGGGCATGATGGCGCTGGTGTATGGTGGGCGTGGTGACGGTGTGAAGTAAACAATGATGGTCAGTACAGGAGAGTCCTGTGGTGTGGCTGTAGTTGAAGTTCCCGCTGGTGGAGAAGACAGGCTCGAGTTTGTGTCAGGCTATGTGGGTTGGTGCAGCGACTAACTGCTTGAGTCCAATGTTGGTGAGATTTCCCAGGAGGGGGTGGTATTCTGGTCACTGGGGTTGTCCAGGTGGAACTTGAGGTCTCTTAGTAGGATGTAGTTGGTAGATGGGAGAACCAGGGGTGCGATGAGGTCTCCAAGGGCATCAGTAAATGGGGGTTCCTGGCCCGGGGGGCTGGAGATGAGGGCGCCGCGGAGGGTGGTGTTGGGGTTTGTCTGGATCTGGAATGGAGGTGTTCCATGGTCACCGTCGGGTCATTAGAGTGCATGGTCAGTCAGAGTGTGCATTTTTTAGACAATGGCAATGACTCCTCTTGGCCGCTCAGGGTGGTTCGTGCATGTAAATTTGTAGCTGTTGTGGATGGTGATGTCAGGTCCGGAGCAGTAGGTTGGTCCAGGTTTCCGTGAAGAAGACAATGTCTGGAGAGGTGGTTTCGAGGAGGTCCCAGATTACTGTAGCGTGTTTGTGGAGGGACGCACATTGAGGAGGATGCAGTTGAGCCAGTCGGCTGCGCTGTTAGCAGGCTGTGCGGCAGGAGGCGCTGGTGCGCTGATGTGACAGAAGGTACGTTTGCCGTTTCAACAGGCGCAGGCTACAGTGTTGCTAAATGGCAGACGCTGTTACATCCTGGGTTGATGGCGAGGAGGGTGCTGGCGTCATAGCGGTGGAGTGTCCGAGAGGAAGGGTCCTTGTTGCTGGGCGCAGTCCAGGTGCAGACGGACACAGACCGGCTTGCCTTTGGCACACCAGTGGTACGCCCGCTGCGCATGGCCGTACAGCAGCCGCCATTATGTAGTGCTGCTGGGGGACTTGACAGCTGGCAGGCGGGAAATTTGGAAAGGACACTGGAGGGGGTGAGGATGCCGGGAGTTGTGAATATATTCTTTTTTAATTCTTATCTCGAGGCTGGGTCCCGTGTCTTCTGTGCTCCTGCTTGCCTGAGTCTGCTTTCAGGAACAGGATGCAGGCAGCCAGGCTCCCTAACTTAAGCCAATCACAGCGCTGCAATGAGGCGTTGTGATTGTTCTTGAGCACCGTGACAAGGCATTCAGCCAAGGGCAGGACGGGTGGGCATGTTCTCTATACAGGCTATAATGCAGCCTGCACTGCGAACAGGGATGTGTGCATGACTGCTTTGTGAGAGCTGAGAAAGCCGACCAAACAGTCACTGCGCACTTGAGTGAGCATACCACTCCACCCCTGCTTGCCCCGTAAGTAGAGCAGCACTCCTGCAAAGGAAACATAGCATGAGTGCATCAGGAAGTTATCATCATGTTATGTTTCCTCTTGTTGCACTGCTTGAAAGCAGTGGGGCGATGCTCTTCCGCCATAGCAGATGAGCCGCCACTGGGGGTGCGTCACCCACAGGTGCTAGGCCTGGCGCCGACTCGACCCCCGGGCCTCCTCCGCTACCCGCCTCTTCTTCTCCTCATCTGGACATTGACACCGTAGAGCAATCCGCTGCACTCTCTCCAAATCTGTGACTCAGCCAGCAGGAGCCTCAGCAAGGTGGGAATTCACAAGTCTGGGTACAGCAGTCGCCACCAAGTCTGCTGGGGAACCTCCTGATGCAGGTGATTCAACAGGGCCCCCTTAGGCGTTAAGTCGCAGCGCTCCCACCACACAAGCTCGGCGCAGCTCAGCGGCCTTACCCTCTACAGTGCCCGGCCAACGCAAAAACCTCCAGCCTGTGATGTAGAGAGGTGAGGCCCACCATTGGTATTCTCCTCCGTGCACCCCGGTGTATTGGTGGTGCCTGGTATGCGATGCAGACCTCCCTATGTTGGTGCGCAGGAGCACCTCTACCGTTCACAGCTCCAAGGGGCACCAGGCGGTCTTCTCAAACAAGTGAGCAATGTGTCACCATGCGGCCTGGCATACTTCACCACCAGGTAAGGGTGATCCCATACGCCTCTATGTCTACCGCCATGGCCCAGCAACTCCACAGCACCTCCGTATCACACTCTGGGTCCCAGACTCAGACCCAGCGAAACCTCTGGGCCCCGGGGACTGTCTGCGCTTTCAAGGTTTTCGATGACACGGTGATGCAAGGAGTGCACAATGATAAGTGATGCATCACTGGTTTTGCCCAGCAATGCACCTCTTTTCATGATTACAGCCCTGAATTTCCTCTTCCCCTGGAACTCTGGCTGGTCATCCTGGCTGTTGGGGGGCTTGGGGCGGGTTGTTGATCTGTGCTGCACTTGGCCCTGGCTGCTCCATTCAGCAGTCCATTGGTTTTGTTGCCTATTTTTCATTGGAGGTGGACTTATAGGCTATTTTTGCCTCTAGAGGCAAAAAATGTCACATTGGGCTGACTAACATGAGTTTTTTTTGCCGCTAATGGGCCTTTCGTCAGTTTTCACATGCTAACGCCAGAATTTGTATCGCCTTTCCCACTAGTGTTAGCAGGAGTTTACACTGCGGCTACCTGAAACGATCGCCTTGTAGCGACGTATTGTAAATACATTGCTAACAGGTCAATAGTTTTTGGTGATAGGCCGCATTAAGAAAACTGCCGCTAACTAACGCTAACGCTAGTTAACGGCAGTTCTTGTACATATACCCCCGTATTTTTAGAAGAAGTACTTAAACCTTCTTAACTGAAGACATTTTATCTCTGTTATTTTGGGTTATATTCCCTTTTTCGGACTGCTGTCAGTTAATTATGTGTACACTGATATTATTAGCCCGTTTCGTGCGTCGGATGGCCGTCTGTCGTCACAGTGGGCTTGTGCGGAGGACGGACAGGGGCTGTCCGAAACATTGCCACTCATTAATTCTTATTAAGTCACTGTACCTCACAAGGCTGACGGAAGCAGCCTTGCTACTCCAAAAGGCGGCGCGCTGTCCCGCAGGATATTTATCGACATTCTGGCTACAGTGCATTGTCACTGATTAACATTTACCAAAGACATTTCCCCCGCTACAGCTGTAGCGAAGTACACCCTGAGCCCATCTGGCCGCATTCCAATAATTTTACTGGCAGTTTTTCCTCATATTGAGTACCTGGACGGGTTCTCTTGTGAGTAACTTCTTTTCTTCTATTTTTCCACGTGTGGCACACATTTCATGAGACTGCCCAGTTACATCCTCAGATGTCCCTTCATTGTTAGTCCTGAAGAGACCCTACACTGACTATAGGGTCGTAACGCCGTTGACACACAGAAAAAGCGAATCATTACACAGCGCATGTCATTGCATATTGGTGCTGTCTACATAGAGAATATTCTTGTTAATGGTCGACTTAAAAAATAGTGGAAACCTTGTATATCGAAATTCACACTGTCACTTAACTTTGGGTTCCCGTTCTCACTTGGGACACAATGCACTAATGTTTTTTGATTTTCAAATTATGTTTATATTGCTTTTGGTCCAAAAATGTATAAACATGTTACATGAATTCTCCTGTGTTTGTGTTTCTTTCACTCTCTGTCATTGAGGTACAGTCTAAAATATTGCAATTTTGCCTCCTTTATTAAGACAGCATCTTATCAATCCACAGGAACCGTTGATTTTCATTATATAACTATTACCCTGGTTCTATAGTGAGTAGGGTTCCCCTGTTTTCCTTCCTCGACTCATTAATTCCCCAGCACCGCCGTGGTCAAGGGGTTAAAGTGATCATATTTTAATTTTTTGATAGTCAATAATTACAGCATATTATATAGTGTCTCACTAATTCCTCTCTTTTCCTCTCTTCTTTCCATTTTTTAGGTGGAGCCTGGAATAAGCATCCGAAGGATGCGTCCAGGCGGAGACTTATAGCCGCCTCACTCGGGGGAATGAGGGACAAGAGGGTGTTACGAGCTTTTCTCCAGGATTTGGGTGCGCGATCGTGCACGTTCCGTCCCACGCCGCGCAGTGCACATCCCTCCGATTTCTTCAACTTGCCACACATGCGCTCGCATATACACACACAGCCAGACAGACACTCGCTCACACACACCCCCTCCCCCCCACACACACATACACGCAGGCAGGCACACACACAGGGACAACACACGCAGCGCACCCCCCCAAGGGCTTACATACATACACACACAAACGCGCACACACACACTCCCAACCTTGCTCACTGGGCACATGCAGGGCTTCCATCACTGGGGGGGGCGGGCACCGTCAATGTGCCCAAATGCCCCCCCTCACCGGCTCCTCTCGTCCTGTCCCACCGTGTCCAGACTCCGCAGCCCGCTCCGTTGTTTCTCCGCCCCTTCAGGAAGTTCGTGCGTGTCACGCCTCTTCTTTCTCCCGGCCAAATCCTATTTGCGTGTCAGGCCTCGTTCTGAAGAGCTGTCATTCAGAGCGCTGCTCCAGCGACTTCCAGCCCCCTCTGCTGAACGCTGGCTGTAGTGCACTTCTGCAGCCTCCCTCTGGAGTTTAGTTCTCTGAAACCATCTTCGATTTCTACAGTCAAGTACATAAAAGCTCATAAATACTTCTATGAGGAATGGGAGGGCCAAGGGCGAAGAGCTGTTAAATGCCACAGGTCCCGTACACTGAGGCAGAAGCTGCGGGCCGCAGCGGGGTACTCAAATTGAGTGGGAGTCTTCACCGCGGCGAGCTGCACGTCACTTCGTGTGCAGCTGAGCGCCGCAAATAATAACCACGTTGGCTACCTTGAAAATGAGCTGTGCAGAAGGGTCGCAAATACTTCTAGGATTTCATGTACGTGCTTTTGTATACTTCTTATTGTGGATACAACTCAGTCTAAGGTTGCGCTAAAAGGAGTTAATCGAACGCTTTAGCCCATGATAGGTACAGAGCAAAAGGAGCACACCAGAAGGGAGCGACGTGGCTCCCTAAAGAGCTTGCAAAGGAACGACGTGAAAATGACACGTGAAATGTAGCACTCACAGAGTGACCAGCGGGGACTCAGTCAGTGACCCATGAGCCCGAGTGAAATGTCACCGGCGCGGCGACAACAGTGCCAGGAGGACACACAGACAGTGTCATTCGTCGCTCGCTGCGCAAGAAGTGGCATTGGTGGTAATCGCGGGCGGTGGCAAATTAAACTACGGGCAAGTGAGGGGACGAGGAGTGTGCTACGGGCAAGTGGGGAGACGAGGAGTGTGTCAGCAGCCAGTGTCTGGGGGTCGCCGGAGAAGAAGACTGATGCAGTCCAGCACAGTGCATCATGCTGCCGAGCAGTCAGTGCTGCATCTGAGCTGTGCGGCCTCGGTGGGGACCGGGAAACGTCTCTGTACTCTTCTAGTTCAAGTAAGTTTTTAATTATACTACTACATCAATGAGGTCGCATCTGAAAAATATATTAATTTAACGCAATGGCATCTCATCGACAGGGCTGCTCACTCTAGTCATCCTTCCCAGTGAGCCTCCTGATTTAAATCTGCAGTCAGTCGGATCATTGTGATCATTACAGTAAATGCACGCGGACCGCAGTCTGACTGTCTCAGATCTGATCATAGGGGCACCAGTAAATTTATAATCTTCACGGTGCACTGTGCGTGACAGTAACCACCAGGCAGGGCTCTCTGCACAGTGGCGGGGGAGAGCGAGGCAAAACACGAACACAGGTCAGTCATGATATAGCTCACTGAAATCACATCTGGTGAGATAGTCTTATAAAACAAGATTCCCTAGTAGCCCCCTTGAAATTTTTTCATGCGGCTCTAGAATGTTGAGAGTTTCAGAAATAAGAATAATGACTAAGGGAAGCTGGCTGTTTGTTTTTTACACAGCCTCTCATACGGACACACACACGTTTTCATGTAATAATATTCTGTTGGAGCGGAGTACATGAAGATCGGCTGATTTGACTAGGATTACACTATACACATAAGTGAAGAGACTGACTACGCTTATAACACTGAGGTCTCCATATTCTATGTAGGGCAGTGTATTCTTAAGGCAAAATCTTAGAGCTATCTTGCTCAAATGGGTCATTTCATGTATTTATGTGTTTTCCTAGTCTTTGTTACGTGATTTTGCACAGGAGAAAACACACAGCTTATCTGTAATTTTCTTCATTCATTGGAAAGTTTACTCCCTTTAAGATCTGAACACAGCTGCCTGGTCCTGTTTATGGCTAATAAATCATGTCTGCAGGCACACTGCACCCTCACACACACCGCACCCTCACACACTGCACCCTTACACACACTGCACCCTCACAAACACTGCACCCTCACACACACTGCACCCTCACACACACTGCACCCTCACACACACTGCACCCTCACACACTGCACCCTTACACACACTGCACCCTCACACACACTGCACCCTCACACACACTGCACCCTCACACACACCGCACCCACACACACACCACATCCACACACACACCGCACACACCCACACCCATACACTGTACCCACACACACACCGCACCCACACCGCACCCACACACACACCGCACCCACACACACACCACACACACACCACACCCACACACACTCTGCACCCTCACACACACACTGCACCCTCACACACTGCACCCTCAGACACACTGCACCCTCACACACACTGCACCCTCACACTGCATCCTCACACACTGCACCCTCACACTGCACCCTCACACACACTGCACCCGCACACACACTGCACCCGCACACACACTGCACCCGCACACACACTGCACCTGCACACACACTGCACCTGCACACACACTGCACCCGCACACACACTGCACCCGCACACACACTGCACCCTCACACACTCTGCACCCTCACACACTCTGCACCCTCACACACTCTGCAATGGAACATACACTCCAAATACCACTCAGTGCCACATAATTATATGCAACATAATTGCACACCTCATACTTACACTCTACTCAATGCAACATAAATATACTTTATCTATCTGTCTATCTATCGCCCTCACTCTATCTGTCTATCTATCGCACTCACTCTATCGTCCTCACTCTATCTATCTATATATTGCCCTCCCTCTATCTATCGCCCTCCCTCTATCTATCTATCGCCCTCCCTCTATCTATCGCCCTCCCTCTATCTATCTATCGCACTTACTCTATCTATGGCACTCACTCTATCTAGCTACAGCATCACTCAGCACCACCACAGCATCACTCAGGGGCACCACAACATCAGTATGCGCTACCAAAGCATCACTGAACGCCACAGCATCACTCGTCACCACAACATCACTCAGCGCCACCACAGCATCAATATGTGCAACCATTCAACAACAACTCGTTCAAATATGTTCTCTCAATGTTTCAAGCTTTATTACAAATGTCACAAAAAGATGTTAATATTTCACTTCTGTTCTTGGATTTCCGTCACAATAAAATACAATGAACATAATCTTTAAATATTTACAAAAGCTATTGCCATTATAAATTACAATAACTTTTATTTCAGTATTAATTCTTAAAAAAATTAAAAGCCATTTTTATTTGTA
The DNA here is from genome assembly GCF_964263255.1 of Lissotriton vulgaris. Classification (NCBI taxonomy): domain Eukaryota; kingdom Metazoa; phylum Chordata; class Amphibia; order Caudata; family Salamandridae; genus Lissotriton; species Lissotriton vulgaris. The sequence goes on along the minus strand of NW_028253447.1, from coordinate 392,892 downwards.
ATATCAATACATCTAGGTCACGTAAATACAACACATATTGCATTACAAATGCTATAGGTGTCACATTTGCGAAAGTTAAAACTATTGCCATTGTAAATGACAAAGCTATTAATTTCGCTATTTTCAAAACCAACACATAAATAAAAAAAATTGTCATTACAGTACCAATAGCTCAAACTTTCCTAATGCGAGACCTATTGCATTGCAAATGCTTGTTCTTTCCTTTAATGTATTGTTAATCAATTTATTTTACTTTTCAAGTAATGTTATGAATCATGGTTTACTTGTTCATCGATTAGATAGCTGTTATTATTGTCAATATATTTATTATTATGATGATATTTTGTAGTTAAAAATTCTCTCTAAACCAAGAGCAAATATTATATTCAACATAGTTTCAAACTTAAAAAATTATATGTTCATTCATTATCCAGCCTTGATTCATCTGAAAAGTGGGATAAGTACATGTCATGTGACCAGTGACCTCAATCAAGCAATATGGGAAAGTGCTCCACTCAAATTGAGAGAATAGACAAGGACGAAATGCATTAAGCGAAGCATCCTTTTTGCAAGACCCTCATGAAGTGGCAGGAAGTTCAACAAATCTCTAAACAGTCAACACTCTTTTTGACCAGATAACAGCTCGTGTTTCAAGGTGTAAGAGCAGAATAACTAAGACCTGTGGCACAACATAATTGAGACCTCTCAATAGCACTGGGTGATGTCCGTACATGTTTCCTTTTTACCTGTTTCTTTGTTTATTTAGAGAAAATGTTATGATAAAGGGAGGCAACAGCTCACTGACAAAAGACATAGAACTGCTGGAAAAATGAAGCAAAAATTGTTTGTCCAGTAACAGCATTGGGAAAAAAGTGATACCATTTGCTTACAAGATATAACAATATACTGAGACCCTTAGGTTTTTAGCCTCAGTGGAAATCATGGATTTAGGATTGATCATTACTTTCATATAATTGGGGCACACTTGTACACAGCTTCTAAATTTAGATGCATTTTCACAAACTGCACTTTGTAGTTGTTATTTACTCTCCTGAATCCTCTACTAAGTTTTTTAGGCAGAGAATTCCACCAAATGTGCTGAGATTTCTGCACAGATAGATCTGTTTTAGTAGTTATGTGGGAGGGACATCGGGAAGGGTCTGTAAATAGGAACTAATTAATACTAAATGGGAGGGGAATAATAGAGGGGTAAGGAAGTGTTTAGGGAGGGGCATGCACATACCCACCACAAAAGAGTCACACAGCCAAAAAGGACCCAAAACTGTAGTAAATGTACTACAGCCCAGCCATAGAGTAAGCCCTTTAGTAAGAGCATCACCACTCATGGCCCTTCTCAGGTACTGCCACACACTGTAATATTTGATTATTTTAGTTCTTTAGTTCTGGGTTAGTAATTATTTTATGTTAATTTGCATTACAATAATCGGAGTATATATTTAATAACTATTCCTAAGGTGAGAAGGCCTCTGTCTACTTGTGAAAAGTTATGAGTAGTAACTTTTCATTCACAAATCCTGGTGCCAGAGGCTCCACCATGGCTGCAGAAAAATGTAAGTTTGCACCTAAGAGTAACTTTACACTCAGAAAATAGTGATTAACAAAAGGAAGTAGAGTTTCACCCATGTGTAATAGTAACTTTTCACATGAATATACATGTGCAAAATTATCTTTGTGAATAGGCCCGCAATCTAGAATGTTCTTGTTAGATGCATTAGAGAAGATGACAACGAGGTGTGCCATGCTTTGTTGGAACTGATGCCGACACCGAAATAGGAGCTGTGCTGCTTCATGGTCCTGCTGTCCTGCTGCCGCAGAAAAACTGCACCGCCTTGGGTGAACTTCCCTAGTCTCACCCATGGCTCTTTCTTGCCAGCGCACATCGATGTTGGCTGGAGCTGGAGCCAGCGCTGATTGGGAACCAAGGCTTGGCGGTCGCTGCTTTTACAGCGGCTGCTATTAGGTGGCACCTGGTACCCTGCCGCTCGTTTCCTGCTGCTCCCCCTGCCTCCGGCAGACTCAGTCGTAGGTGCCTGCCAACATTGGCTTGTTACTACGTTTACTGTGTTTGATTCGCAGGCACCATTAGACGGCACCTGGTACCCGGCTGCCGATTCCCTTGTTTCTCCCACTGTCTCAGACAGACTCTGCGGGTGCCTGAAGGTGCCTGCCAACGCTGCCTCTGATTCTTTATGCCGGACTGGTCTGGATTGGGCTGAACATTACCACACTAAATACCCTTGGCCATGGGGGTCTTTTCTTTTGTTGTCTTGTTGTGCAATGGTAAGCCTGCCTTGATAACACCAGTTGGGTTGTTCTGGGGACACAGTATACACTGCTGCCCTTTTTTGTCTTTGTCAGGCCTGTCTTTGGCTTCCTTTTCCATGGTTTCCCTTCCCCCTTGCAGTCTGGATAAAAGGATAAATCAAGGAGGGATTACGTGTGCAGCCAGTGAATAATGCCACACCAACTGTCTATACACTGGAGAGAGGTGAGCACAGTGGGAAATGAGAGAAGAGAAAGGAGGAATGTAATTGACTCAAAGGGCATCAATATCTGTGGTGAAATTGACTAAGGTTTAAAGCATTTTATTAAGACAAAAGAACACGGGGAGAGGGAACAGGAGGTTAGGGTTACATACAGTACAGTAGAAGAAAAATCATAGTATCAGGAGCGTGCTCGTGGAATAGTTCGTTAGGCCAGAGGAAAAGCAATAGCAGATGAAAAAAATGAAATGCAATTTATATCTCCACTCTGCGCATATCCAGCACCCCAAATCTGATCAAAGAAGGCAATGAAATTGACACAAAAAAGCACAGCCCCTCCCCCTCTAGAGCCCCCGCCCCAAAGAAAAAAACAACTCCCCAACTCCCCCCAACCCCCCCGTCCAATGTCCCATTACCAGTACTACCCGCCCCAGAGCCACACCCCCCCTCACTAAGAACCCGCCCCCCTCTCATTCTAGTCTGCCGGAGTCGCCGGCGGCGTCAGCCTCAGAAGCCTGAGGTACCTCGGGCAGGTGAGCTCCCTGAATTCGGTGGTTAACAGCGCAAGGAAGGGTTGCCACAGCTCATCAAATTGATCTATCTCCCCCGCCACCGTGAGCGACAGTTTCTCCATTCCCAACACGTGCCAGAGTCTATGTAGCCAACTTGTGATGGAGGGGGGAGTGGTAGTGCGCCAATGGATGAGGATATTCTGGACCGCAGACCCCAGCGCGATCGCGATCTGCCTACCCCTGCGGGACTTCAGCGGATACATCAGGCCATTAGGGAGGCCCAGCAATACATACGCCGGAAAGCGCGGAAGCTCAATTTCAAAGTGCTTATCCACCTCATCCAGAACCTCCTTCCAATAGGCGGTCAGCAAGGGACAATCCCAAAGAATATGTGAGAGGGTCCCCACCTGCCCGCAACCTCTCCAGCACCCCTTATCAATGTGCCTATTCATCTCATACAGTCTCTCTGGGGTGTAGTACCAGTATGTGGACACCTTGGTAAATGTCTCCGTAAGGCCGGTATGGTACGCAGAGTGTCTTGCCCGGTGTGCGATCTGGTCCCATTCCTTGTGGCTAAGTGTCCTGCCCAGTTCCCTGTGCCATCGTTCCCTCCCCGGGTTATAATAGTGGAACGGTGGGGGCTGTAGATGCTTATAAAGATCAGTAATCAATTTAGCATCAGAGGTACGGGTCACCAGCCACCGCTCAAACGGTGTAATGTGGCGATCAGCGGTGTCCCGCACCTGGGGCTGGAGGGCCCAATGTCGGACCTGCATGTAACGTAGTCTATCCAACTCCGTCAGGCCGAACTCCTGCTGAAGCTGCTGAAAGGGGACCACGCCTTCCGGCCCATAGACCTGAAAGAGCGCCCGACAGCCCGCAGTCCTCCAATGGGAGAAAGCTCCCGGCTCCATCCCCGGGGAGAAATCAGGATTATCCACTATGGGTGTAAATGGTGAAGGGAAAGTGGTAAGGTCTCGGGCCTCGCAGACTGCGTCCCACACCCTCAAGGGGACCCGTGTAACGAAAGAAGCGTAAAGGTTGGGTGGGCGGTGAGCACGGCGCAAGAAAGGAACCTCCTGTAGGGTGCGGCCCGCCACCGCTTGGTCCTGAAAAAGCCAATGTTTATCGGACTCCCACCTGCTCCACTCCACAAGGTAACGTAGCTGCGCCGCCTGAAAGTACTTACGGAGGTCCGGAATACCAAGGCCCCCCGCCTCCGGGGCAAGCGTGGAGAGAACCCTCTTCATCCGCGGCTTGCGGCCTTGCCAGACAAAGCGGGAGATGTCGGCCTGCGTTTGTCTAATCCAGCCCACTGGAGGCTGGAGAGGTAGGGCTCGAAAAAGATATAGTATCTGAGGCAAGACCGTCATCTTAACCGCCGCAATCCTTCCCAACTAGGATAGTAGGCCCTTACTCCAGCGGCCGAGCTCCTCTCTGATCTTTTTACTGAGAGAAGTGTAATTAGCCGTCACCATCGCCGGCAACGTGGGTGCCAGTAGGATCCCTAAGTATGGTACAAGGGACGATGACCACTGCATAGGGAAGAGTCGCTGGAGGTCCCTCCTAGTGTCCGCAGCCAAAGACACATCTAAAGCCACCGACTTGCTCATGTTCCTTTTAAAGCCGGCCACACGTGAGAAGGCATCCAACTCGTGGATGCAGGCGGGCAAGGACCTCCTAGGGTCGTCCAGGGTCAGTAGGACATCGTCCGCATAGAGGCTGACCGTATGGACATACTGGCCCATCCTGATCCCAATAGCATCCGGATTGTGGCGGATCCTCTGGGCGAATGGCTCCATGTAGAGAGCAAAGAGGAGTGGAGAGAGGGGGCAGCCCTGCCTCGTACCGCGCTCGATTGCAAAACCACAGGAGCTGCACCCGTTGACTCGCACCGACGCTGAAGGATACTTATAGCAGTTGAAGACCATTGTGCGGAATTTATCACCAATTCCCAGTTTCCTGAGGACCAGCTCGAGATACGGCCAATGAACTCTATCAAATGCCTTCTCAGCGTCCACTGCTAGCAACATCCGCTCCCCCGGGATCCGCGAAGCCTTCTCTAAAACGTGTGTCACCCGCTTGGTGTTGTCGACCGTCTGCCTGCCGGGCACAAAGCCAGCCTGGTCCGCCTCAACCAAACCGGGGAGGTGCAGGGCCAGCCTGGACGCCAGAATCCCTGTGTACAGCTTGAGGTCGACTTTGAGGAGCAAGATGGGCCTGTACGAGCCGCATAAAGCCCGGTCCTTCCCGGGTTTCGGAATCATCGAGACCGTCGCACTCAGGAGATCCGGTGGGATGGCTCCCGGGTCGGAGAAGGAGTTAAATAGCCGAGTTAAGACAGGGGCCACAACCGGGCAAAAGGTCTTATAAAACAGGGACGTGTAACCGTCCGGGCCCGGGGCCTTCCCGTGCTTCAACCTAGCTATAGCGGAAATCACCTCTTCAACGTGAATATCCCGCTCCAGATATTCCACCTGAACGGGATCCAGTGCCGGAAGGGGCACCGACTCTAGATATTCCTCGGTGTCCCGTGGCGAGGAGGGCTCCCCAGCATACAGCGCCTCATAGAAACTGCAGAAGGTTTCCGCCACGTCCGCGTCCCTGGAAACGGCCACTCCGTCCGTACTCAAGAGTTCCTTTACTACGTTACGCTGTTGCGCGACCCGAAGCTGATGCGCCAGGAGCTTGCCGCACCTGTCCCCCCCTGTGTAGTAGGCATGTTTCAAGCGCAAGGCAGCGTATTCCGCTCTATCCAGGTCCAGCGCTGACAGGAGCTTCCTTGCCGCCTTCAGCTGCCTCCAAACCCTCGGAGCACCCGTACGGCGGTGGACCTGCTCAAGCTCCCGAACCTGAGTAGTCAGTTCATCCCTCTTCCGTTGCCGCTCCCTATTTTCCGCTGAGGAGATGGAGATGAACTCCCCCCGAAGAACCGCCTTCAACGCAGCCCACTGTGTCGCTAGTGAAGTGTCTGTATTACTGTTGTGTGTCTGATAGTCCTGTATGACCTGTATGTCCTGTATGCAAAAGGGTGTCCCTAAGGCGCCACACCCCCCGAGAGGGGGAGGCCGCCGGCCACGCAAACGCGCCAGTAACCGGCGCATGGTCAGACAGAGTCAGGACCCCAACGTCCGCCGCCGTAGCAGCGGCGCGCATCGGCCCACTAAGCAAAAGATAGTCCAACCGTGCGTAGGTGCGAAAAATAGGAGTAGTCCCTATCCGTGGGATGCATGGAGCGCCAAAGGTCGTGTAAATCCATGTCCGCAATCCGGGCCTTCACAGCCTGGGAAAGTTCTCCAGTCTGTGGAAACCGCTGCGCTGATCTATCCAATATTGAGTCAAAGACAATATTAAGGTCCCCCCCTAGAATAACATGTCGGTCAGGCGAGGCAGTGACATCCACCAGTACTGAGTTCAAGAAGCGTTCCTGGTGGTCATTCGGGCTATAGACAGAGCCAACTGTAAACGCTATACCTCCCAGGCGGAGGCGATATGCCAGAAGCCTCCCCTTCTGCTCAGCATATTTATATAGCACCTCCCCCCTGAAGGAGCTCGCTATGAGAATGGCCACCCCCGCGGTTTTGGTCGCTGCAGAGGAGAAAAACTGGGTGGGGAACTTAGCAGAGCGCAATCTATGGCAGTCACGGGACAATAAGTGGGTCTCCTGCAAAAGGCAGATGTCAGCCTGCGTCCCCTCAAGCAGAGACAAAATCGCCCTGCGCTTAACCGGATTATTCAGTCCCTTAACATTAAGGGTCACCACCTTCAGGGACGACATGTCTTCCAGGGACCAGGAACGCTATGCTGCGGGCAAGGAACCAGAGGGGGGGGCGCGGGGCAGTCGCGCGGAACAGGCCAGAGCAGGCCAAGCTTGGGTATGGACAACGTCGGACGGGACTTCCCCAACTCTAGAACAACACCCAACCCCACCCCAAACACACCCACGGCAACTAGCCAAATGCCAACTCAAACAACCCATTGTCTCAGTCAAGCCCCAAAACGGGCAAGTCCGTAGAAAATAGAAAAGTGGACGTCCGGCCACTCACCTCCACCCGCTCCCCCCGACCCCCCCCAGCCCCAAACCTGGCATCGAAGAAGCTATGTTCATCTCCCCCCGGAGTGAGTCTAGGCTGTCAAGGCCACGCCGTTGGTGTCGGCCAAGTCCCTGGCCGCCGCCCTCAAGGCACTGGCCATGTCTGCCCTGATGGTAGGGGAATCAGGACGCCCAGCGCTCGCCGTCGATCGTCTCCTCCCTGACCTCCGTCGGCCCCCTCTCTCCGATCGCCTCCAGGACGGCGTGGCTCCGTCCTCCTCTGTAGCCGTGAGCCCCTGGACACCGCAAATGTCTTGCAAGGAGCATAGCTGATGTAGCACTCCGTTCCAGCAGAAGATCAAGCGAAAGGGGTGCCCCCAGGAGTACGGCATCTCATGTTCGCGCAAGAAGTCGGTGGCAATCCTGAAGGACCTGCGCTTCTACAGCGTGATGGCGGACAGGTCCTGATAGAGCGCCACGGGCCGCTCCTGGAAAGTCAGTGGCTGTTTCCTGCGGGCTTCACTTATACACGAAAAACTTAGGGGTCTAGGAGCTAAACCAGAAGAGTGTTTGCTAATGTAAAACCTATGTCTAATTAGTACTATAGGAATACTAAGTGTAACAGACCAAATCGCCAATAAATGAAACACCTGTAACCGTGAGTCACCCCAGTTGTTTTGGATTCCCATCAAAGTCTTACAAGATCAATATTATCATTTGGTAATCCCTGGCGGGTATTGTGTCTCCTGACCATTGAGATCACATGCATACCCTCTCGGATGGTTCGGGGTAGCGACCACAATCACACAGGTATCACAAATGCTGTTGATTCAGTGGGAAAAGTGCAGTGCAAGAAGAAAGAGTGGTGATTTAAAATAGGATAGGGAACTAACAGAAAAACTTTTAATAGGCGTTGGCCCCTTCCTGATTAAAAACAAGAACAGACTGGCAAAATTATCGCATTGATACGGGCTTCAGACATGATGCGCTCCTTCAGCGGGAAGTCGGGCAGGAAAGCTAAGATGTCCGGTGGGGGTGCCGATGACTGGCGCTGTCGTCCAACTCTGTGAGCTCTATCAATGCAGATAGGAAAGCCCGCGGCCTCCCCCAGGATCACCCGGAACAAGTCCTGCAGATAGCCCGCCAGGTCAGTTCCTTCGTCCGCAGACTGCGCCCCACGCACTCGAATGTTATTTCTCCTTGACCTGTTCTCAAGGTCCTCGGAGTGGGCCTGGAGCTCAACGCATTGCTCCCGGAGACGGAGAACGTCCTGTTGTAAGTGGACAATCTCGTCGTCCCGGCGTTGGGCCGCCGTCTCCACTGTCTCAACCCATTCACCGAGGCCCTCCACCTCTCTGCGGACCTCACGGACCTCACTAGCCACTTCCCGCTTCAGCGTCTGGAAGTCCTCCTTAAGGGAACTGAACAACTCCTCCATGAAAGATCTCGTGACAGGGGGTTCTCCCCCGGGCGCGTCCGCCGAGGCCCGGGAAGACCCCGGCGACGGCTGTGCTCTGTCCCGTTGCTGCTGGGCCCTGCCAAGCATATCCGGCAGGGTGCGGTCCCCCTTCCTCGAACCACCTCTTCCAGACATTCCAAGCGCCTCAAGTGAAGAGCGGGCACAGGCCCGACCGCTCCGGAGAATGTCCAACCACCAGCAAGTACTCGCTGTGGGGAGCTCCCGGCAAAACCGGGGACCTGCGCCACAGACGACAAAATGGCGGGTCGGTCCGGGCACTACAAGCCGTGGGCGCCCAGTCGAGATGGCAGCCGGGACCCACGCTGGGGGGACCCCGGCCAGTACGCTCCGCCACTGGGAGATAGCTGTGTAGAGGCGGAGGGTGCAGGAAACTGCCTTCAAGGGACTCGGGAGGAGGCCAACGACACCGACCCCTCGAGGACAAAATGGCGGCAGGGTGGGGCCAAGCAGATCGCCCGAGCCCGGCGACACCACCGGGCCACAACAGAAACCAGGCAATCTGGAAAGTTCCACAACCGGGGCCGCTCGGTTACTTAGAAGAGTTGGCAGATCTGGCCCCGGTCTCAAGTCGATCGTCCTCCAACCCCGGGACCGGGGTCCTCGCCATACAGGAGGCCACCGCCTCAAGTCCAAGCACCAGGGCACGCACTCAGAGTCCCCCGCGTAGCGGGCCCCCCAGCCGATAGCCCTCCTTCGACCTCCGTCGAGCGCCGGGACGGTCCTCACCCAGATCACCAACTTTCAGCACTAGGCCCAGCCAAGGCGCATGGACCGCACTCCGATACGCTCCGCCTCCCGGGCGCTCCGTCGTCTCTTGATCTTCAATCGGTCTTTTGAGGTGCTGCCGCCGGAGTGATCAGGGCCAAAGCCGCATCAATGCGTGCACCAGGGTCTCCGCCGCACTTCTCTCAGCCGCTGAGCATCAGCGGGGGGAGAGAAGCTGAAGAAAAAGGGCTCGAGCCTAGCCGGGCTGGAGGAGCTGCGGGAAGAAGCGTCCGCTCACCCCGCCATCTTGGCCACGCCCCCGGTGAAATTGACTTAAAGTGCATATATATCTCACAGTACCTTCAGCATTCTATACATAAATACTCATTCAGCACTGGTCTTCAGGGATGTTGGAAGGGTTTTTAGTGCTCTGCTCCGAGGGTAGAGTCGGCAGGCTGCGGAAGTGGCCTAGCTAAATCTGTGGTAAGGCTTGCACTCCGCTGTGTATGTCCCCATTCTTGGCTTTCACCTGTGAAATAAGGATGACAGCCCTGAGATTATGTTCAGACAGATTGTAAAAAGACTAAATCTAACCCACTTAGAAACAAGGCGGCTACTTCAAATTTGTTGAAAGGCTCAAATTCGATCTTCTCCTTTTTTCAAAAAGAGAGCATCCTGCACGAGGCTAAGCATGCTGACCCTCTTTCTAATAGGGAGGTTAACAGGGAGGTCCTTACTACTCCTGTAGCTGCAGAGTTAATCTTAAATCATGCTCCAGCCCTCGCTCAATAAACCATAAACGTGGCATCTCAAGAGTCTAGTAACCCTCTCATTGAGGACTTTACCGTACCAGATGTAGACATCAACGTAAGAAGCCCTATACCTATGACATGTGGCTCCCCAAAGACCCAGTTTTGCCCTTTGCAGCTCACTGGCTTAAAGCTGCATACTAGTATTCCATCAGATAAATCATCAATAGTACTATGGACTTCTTCTGCACCTGACTTAGAAATGCCTGGGATTTTGTCCTGCAAACTTTCTGGACAATATGTATTATCTATGAATCTCTCATGTGTATGGAAAGAATCCTGTTGTTCATCCTAGCACTCTTAGAAAAGTCGGTGAATAACTCGGAACACATCCAAGACATCTTACTGATAATCATGAAATTTCAGAGAAGATCAAAGAATGAGGGGCTGCTCCCCACTGAGGTTCTTCAAACAGCTACAACTGAGACCTGTGAAAAGCTAGGCCTTTTGGATCTTGGCTCATCTGTGGGGGCCAAGAAGAGCCAGATGTATGAAGGTGCCCACCCAACTATCTCAAGCCACCAACCGGGTGACACAGGCTGGTAAACCTCAAGTTATATCAGAAGCAGTCTCCAAAAAGGAGCATCAGAATATGGAAAGTTGCATTTATTCATTAAAAAGTCTCTGTGACTCAGGTTCACCCAGCCCTGTTGCTTCCAATCCATCAGTGAAATCCTTTTGCCCTGGGCTTGAAGCCTTTGCTATCTTCAGATCTCAGGACCGGGCAAAAACAAGCTTGGTTGACCTTACTGTTCTGACGCCTCCAAAAGGAAAAGCTAAAGCAAAGAAGTAAAATCTGCAAAAAAAGAAAAAATGGAGAACATTTAAGAAAAATGCAAGAAAACTTTGCTTCCAATAATTGGGAGACTGTGGTGCCCCTGCTACAAAGATGGACTACTGTACTATAATAAATACTCTAGTTAGTAGGGAGGCCAAAATGCCCACAGCTGGTGTCTTCGGAACTGAATCCAAGGGCTGATCCTTTTTTTTTTGCTGAGCAAATGGGAACCTTGAACCCCATGCGATTGAGTGGAAGTACACCTGCATCCTCTTATGTATCCTCTCATGTTTCTGCAGACACCATTAGGTTAGATTTCGAGGCTTTATTTGACTCTAATTTAACTATGAATTGTACTTTTTATTATTTTGTTTTGTAGAGATTGAAAACCTGATGATAAAACCTGAAGATGATACAAAGTATTGACATCTTTCTTATGTACTCATGGCACTCTTATGGAGTGCAGACAACAAGGGTCCAGTTCTATGAAAAAATTGTTGTAAATCTATTTTTCAAAACTGTGATTCGCTCCAACGTAGAGCTTAGATGTAATCCCTATTTTTGTGGATAAATGAATCTCTAATTTGCACCATTTTACCTCAAATTCTGCAATATCAGATTATAAATCGTCACCTTTAAATGATTTAAAAAGCTTGTCTGTCTCCGTAGTGAATGTAGAGAGATTAGTAAGACATCTTGGGTCTAGTTTCCCTGGTATTTTTCCTACCCCAATAGAGGATGAGTATATGGAATGGAATTAGTTAGCCGGTACAGTTAATGGTACCCAGGCATCGGGCCATGAACCAAAGCCCCCTCATTAGCAATAGCATAAAACTGGTTGCCTGGAATGCAGCTGGTCTAATGAACATTCCAGAGAAAATTGAATTCTTAAACAGCTTAAAATCAGATTTGATCTACATCCAGGATACCTGGTATGCTTCGGATTTTTTGTCAGATGGCTATTGTGTCTTAAGTTGTAATACCGTCGCTCCTAATTAAACTGGGAGTATAATATCTTTAAAGACCCCCATAATCTCTTCCAGGCTATAATGAATGTTCCAGCTGTAGATGGAGGTCTGAGAGCTCCATTAATAGTGTGAATGCTTATATTCCCAACGCTAAAACCTATAATAACATGTTTCTTGATATATTTTCGTTCTTATCAAAAATTGGGAACAATGAAAGGGATTATCAAGGTATGTTGGTTGGAGACCTAAACTGCAAAGTATCCAACCATTCCATTAATTTATTCTCTAATTTAGGGAAAGAAGCTGCAATTAATATCTCACTTTTACTTTTTCCATTAAACATGACAACTGACAAAAGAGGGTTTTCACTCCTTGGCCATCTAAGAAAGAATAATTATGTGATTTAAAATGGTAGATTCATCCAGGATTTCCCAGCTGAATTCACTCATAAATCTCACCAGGGAAACTCTATCATTGATTATTTTATTACTTCCTACACTACATTTCAATTTTTAACAGAGTTGAAACTTTTAGATTCCCCACTCAGTGACCTCTGATTACTTGTTCTTTCTCTAGAATTTATTCAACCTGTCCCCAGTAGGGCCAGGGAAATCTGATGGACAAAGTACTCAATTTGATAGGACACAGTGGCCCCCTTCTAAAATCTCTAATTTAAAAGGCCTACTTGAGGGGATAATCCTTGATTTAGACATTTGGAATGCAGGTATCTTTTTATTCCTTTTCTCAATCTATGAAACAGATTATAAAGGATGATCGTCCGATATACCCCAAGTGTTCTTGTAAAGTGTTATGTCACCCATTGCTTTCCCTTAATAGGGAAATCAACAGGTTGACTCGCAGAATGCCGATTGTAGGTGGGTCGACCTGACAGAAGCAGCTTCTATGAAAAATGCTAGGAAATTTTGGGTGATCAGTGCTGATTGATGCAGTACTAAAGTGAGGTCTTATCCATCTCACATTCCTGAGGGCATTTGGAAAGGTTTTATTCTTTCTTTATATGCAGAAAACCCAGAGGTTAAATTTAATCTTGCAGATACATCTGGTGACCTTAAGATGGTAACTGTTAGTTTTGGCCCTCCTTTGCTGGGTGAAATTAAGACCTCAATCAGAGCACTGCTATCCTCAGGTGCATTGGCCCTGACGAGGTCCCAATCTCAGTTATTGTTACATTTATTTTTTAATCAACATCTCTTTATTGATACATCTGTAGAACAGAAACAACAAAGAAAGCCATGGTGCTTTAAATACAGCAAGGCTAAGGAGTTAGGTCCATACAGTGCATGGGGTAGGCTGGACCCTATTATATCGGAGAACACAAAAGTGTGCCTGCACCCAACCGATTTTCAAAAATAATTTTTAGCAAATAGGGCAAACACAGACTTCTTGAGTTTGACCCGGTGTTTTTATTTATACCTGTCTATTTTGAAATTTTTAAACTCTTTTTTTCTTATTTCCGCAAAAAAGGAAAAACTGTACATTCAGTACATTTCAATTACTATACCCAACTATTAACAAACATATATTTACATTTCATAATACTCTCTATATATAATCATCATACATCCCACAAGAAATACAATATACAAACAACATGAATTGGAATTTTTCAATTGAATCAATCTATATCCAAAAAGAAAGGACAAAATCAAACAAAGGAGCACAATCCCCAAATGAGGATAACTTTACAACCAGCAAATGCCAGTTCAAACACTTAATGATTTGGTCGCTCCCTCAGGTGTGCCGACGCGTTTCAAGTCCAGGTAAACCAGTTCCCGGACTCTCATCATGGCTTTGTCACTTTTCTGTATGAAATGCAGAAAAACAATACAGTTTTATTTACCAACTAGAAACCTCCGTTCTGACTCGTATTGCACTGCAAGATATAAATTGTGTACCTGTCGAAATCTGGTGTCCTGGCCCTTCTCGATATCAAAAGCAGGCTCAGGTAGAACTTATTTCACTCTTTGTTTTGGAAATAATGGCTCATATTATACATCAGGGCTTTTTCATTCCCTAAAATATGAAAAATAATATGTGTGTCAAGACGCTGGTTGTTCTACAAATGGACAAAGAAGAATATTTGAGAGGAACTGGGAGAGTATAAAATATTCATACCTCTGCTCCACAGGTCTATCGTATTCTACGATATTTAAGGCGAATTCTACCAAAGAAAATTTGTAGTACCTATTATGGCCATGTCGCTACTTTGCAGAGAAGTATTATGCACATTTAAAAAACACTAAAAAGCCACGTACCTTCTCAGTGCTGTACGCGGCAGATACTCGATCTTTTTGATGTATTTTTACAATCTCAATTAAAGTGCCCGGCTGCGTCCAGAAACAAAATAGCAGGGCAGAGAAAGAAACAATACATTTGTAGCCTACTTTGGTTCAGGGCTTGCAACAATAAACACAAGCTCGCGTTTACTGCAACGACCGGCGTACCTGGTTGTAGCTTGACGCTCGTACCCGGTGAATGCACTGGCACGATTTCAATTTTCAAGCGGCTCCTATTGACATTACGAAATTCGTTTAGCTCATGCGAGCAGATAAATGTGAATACAATTTGGATGCTCCACTTCTGGGGTCAGCGGTACAAACGAGAGCTTAAAAATTGTTTAACACAATACCTTTTGCTGTAGCATGCATGCAAGTCGGATCTCCCTCGGCTGTGGCCATTTTGAGACGCCTATATTTACTTCCTCTTTTCCAGAAGGAGGATTGTGGGACACGTAGTGTTTAGCAGATGAAGCATCAGTACTATTGAAGGGAATGAATTTGAACATCTGGGGGTAAAGTGGAAACACCTAGGTTTCACAAATTGCAAGAAAAAAAACGTAATTACGTGATAGTATGTCCATGTAGGAAGATCTACATAGGTAAGACTAATCAACAAGTCAATTTGAGAATTAGCCAACACAGGTCGCGCATTAAAAAGAAAGTCATGACAGCACCAATGGTTGATCACTTTGTGGAAAAAGGGCATAGTGAGAAGGACTTTAAGTGGTCCATTTTATTCACTATGAATCAGATAAAACGCCATCCTGATGTTGACAGACTGTTATTACAAAAAGAGGCATACTTAATCCTGAGATTTAATAGTACGCTGACAGGATTAAATAGCCTGTCAGAATTATCAAGATTGTAAGAAACAGTACTCTAATTGGGCCTTTGTAAATACCAGCACAAATATTTGCACATAATAAATAACTAGAATAGCTGCTTCATCTGCTAAACACTACGTGTCCCACAATCCTTCTTCTGGAAAAGAGGAAGTAAATATAGGCGTCTCAAAATGGCCACACCACAGCCGAGGGAGATCCGACTTGTATGCATGCTGCAGCAAAAGGTATTGTATTAAACAATTCTTAAGCTCTTGTTTGTACCGCTGACCCCACAAGCGGCACATCCGAATTGTATTCACATTTATCTGCTCGCATGAGCTAAATGAATTTGGTTATGTCAATAGGAGCCGCTTGAAAATTGAAATCAAGCCAGTGTATTCACTGGGTACCAGCGTCAAGCTACAACCAGGTATGCCGGTCGTTGCATTAAACGCGAGCTCGTGTTTATTGTTGCAAGCTCTGAACCAAAGTAGGCTACAAATGTATTGTTTCTTTGTCTGCCCCGCTAGTTTGTTTCTGGACGCAGCCAGGCACTTTAATTGACATTGTAAAAGATACATCAAAAAGATCGAGTATCTGCCGCGTACAGCACTGAGAAGGTACGTGGCTTTTTAGTGTTTTTTAAATGTGCATAATACTTCTCTGCAAAGTAGCGACATGGCCATAATTGGTACTACAAATTCTCTTTGGAAGAATTCGCCTTAAATATGGAAGAATACAATAACCAGTGGCATAAAGAGAGACCTCGACCTGTGGAGCAGAGGTATGAATATTTTATACTCTCCCAATTCCTCTCAAATATTCATCTTTAATCATTTGTAGAACAACCAGCGTCTTAACGCACATAATATTTTTCGTATTTTAGGGAATGAAAAAGCTCTGATGTATAATATGAGCCATTATTTCCAAAATAATGGGTGAGATAAGTTCTACCTGAGCCTGCTTTTGATACCGAGAAGGGCCAGGACACCAGATTTCGACAGGTACACAATTTATATCTTGCAGTGCAATACGAGTCCGAAAAGAGGCTTCTAGTTGGTAAATAAAACTTTATTGTTTTTCTGCATTTCATACAAAAAAGTGAAAAAGCCCTGATGAGAGTCCGGGAACTGGTTTCCCTGGACTTGAAACGCGTCGGCACACCTGAGGGAGCGATCAAAATCATTAAGTGTTTGAACTGGCATTCGCTGGTTGTAAAGTTATCCTCCTTTGGGGATTGTTCTCCTTTCTTTGACTTTGTCCTTTCTTTTTGGATATAGATTGTTCAGTTCAGTTCATTAACTTTTATTCGATTATCAATTGTATAATCATAAAAAGTGCATAGAAAATAAAAGCTTTTCAACACAAAAATGAGTTTAAAATGAGACAGAATAAAAAGGATAAGTTTGCAATTTTAAGTGTTTCTGATTAATTTAAAACTTCTTGGCGTAATGTGATGACTGCTTTAAGAAAAGTCACTATAAGTTTTGCTTCATAGGGAGTATTCAGAGACTGCAAGAAAAGAAAAGCGGAATGGCATTGTCTGTGTCCACTAGATCGAAGAAGTGGAATAATCCATGTATTGCGTGGGAGTTTGTAATATTTACAAAATAAAATAACGTGAATCGTTGACTGTGGAGAAATTCCATCACAAGGGCAGTTCATCAGTTTGCGGGACCAGTTTTGAGTTTCCGGAAAAGAAACTAAACGGAAGAAAATGTTAAAACGAAGTCTTGTTAATAAGAACTTTTCTTGGTTTGACAGAAAATAAGAGAGATAAGGTTGTATGCCTTTGAAGGATTGTTGTGCACAAATTTTCTCATTGGAGGGTTTTAAGATCTCAGCTTGGTTTCGAAGCTCTCTGAGGTGACCCAAGCACATTGATTTTAGGTGTTTCCCGGAGATATCTTCGATCGTAGCGGGATCTTCAAAATAAGATTTGCGGCCCAGGTCATTGAAAAAGTTCCAAATGTAAGTCAACCATGGAATTTTACGCCAGTTTGACAAGGCTAGGCAGTCTGTAATAAGGGAACAAGTTAAATGGCACTCAGGGTTGGTCCATATTCGGTGCCACAATAAAATTGGTTGGGAGCGAATATTGTCTACAATGTATTCCATACCGAGCTCACAGTGCGATGCAAGTATTGGGGAACTTTGAGGGAGAGCCAGAACATATTTGATAAAGCCATTCTCCGTTACTTGTAGTTGATCTATGCGCCCATGTCCCCATACGCCAGCTCCATAGGTAGCCACACTGTGGCACTTGGCGTAATATATGGTCAGAAGTTCGGGTGGCGCTGGTTTCCCCAATTTCCTCGAAAAAGAGATCAGGGCTGATGTTGCCCGACGAAAGTGAAGGTTTCTGGCGTTGATTGCCTGGCGCCAGTTTACCGCATCGTCCACTAAGATTCCCAGGTAGGGGTAAACTGAGGTTTTTTCCAGCTTCATTTTGTCCACCATTATCGATTTAGGGTTTTGAACCCTAGGGCCAATGTGCATTGTAAAGATTTTCTTTATGTTTATTTTGAGGCCGAGTGAGTCCATAAATGTGGCATATTTATTAATTTGCTTCTGGAGTTGATTCAAAGTCCGGGCTAAGATGACTGAATCATCAGCATAGAGCAGTGTAGGTATCGGACGGTGGTTTATCTGGGGTAAGTCCTGGCTCCCTTCCAGCATAGCCTGCTCAAGCCCGTTTGTGTAAAGGTTGAACAGGAAGGGAGCCAGTACACATCCCTGTCTTACTCCCTTTGTTATGGGAAAAGAACGGGACAGCTCACCGTTGGTGCCAAATCTTACTCGCCCTGAGGCATTGGAATAGAGTTCACGTTGGAAGACTATTAATGGAGGGTCCACTCCAAGGTCACTAAGTATTTCCCAGAGTTTCGCATGTTGGACGCAGTCAAATGCCGCGCTTAGGTCGACATAGACGAGGAAGATGTTACCTCCTTTGGCGCCAACATATTTCCCTGCCAGGAGGGCAAGGTTGAGAGCCTGTTCAACAGTCCCAAGCCCCTTCTGGAAACCGTACTGTAGGCCGGTTATGATGTTGTTCTCCTGGGCCCAAGATTGTAGACGGTCCAGGAGCACTCGACCCGCAATTTTGCCCAAGGAATCCAGAAGGGAGATTGGTCTGCAGCAGGCTGGGTCGTTGCGGTCCCCTTTCTTGAATATGGGTAAGAGGGTTGATGTCGACCAAGACTGGAAAAGCCCGACCGAGGTTACAGCTGACATGACCCGGGTGATTAACTGTGACCAAAAATCTACATTGTGGAGGAAGATGTCCATTGGAACTCCATCAGGGCCGGTGCCTTGCCTGATTTTGATGCCCTGATTGCTTTGATCACTTCACTTAGTTGGAAATGGATATTTATCGGATAGATGTTATTTTCTGATGAGTGGGCTTCATTTGTTCCTGCACCATTATCTACTGCAATTTCAGAAGGTGGACCAAAGATTTTTGAAAAGTGCGTGACCCAATCTTCTTCGGTTACTGCCACGTCTAGATGTTGACTTTCTGTGCTATCGGCCAGAAATGGAGATCTTATAACTTTCCAGAATAGGGCGCTGTCCTTCCTTTGGGTGCTGTCGTGCAATTGTAACCAGAGTTCTTGTTTGATTTGTTTTTTACGTTCCCTTCTGGCAAGATTATATGACTTTCTTAGATTAGAGATTTCCACAGGGTCTCTCGTGGATCTGTGTAAGGCTTCTTTAAGAGTTGAAAGAGCCTTCCGACAAGCGGTGTCAAACCATCTCATGGTAGGGGGCTGTTGTTCTTTAGCTTGACGAATAATTCATTCCTTATTGTTTCTTGGATATTTTGGAAACTGCTAACGATTATTTGAGGTGTCGTCTCTGAGGACGTACATTCAGATATCCAATGCTTGGATTTTTCAAGGAACCTCTGCGTTGTGTCTACCGGGTCGATCTTGGCCCATTTGACCGTGTAGCCATTCAGTTTGTTCATAGAAAGTGAATGCTGGTTTAAAAGGCTCGGCTTTGCAGGATGACCATTTAGCAGTTTGGTAATAATTCTTACACTGAGTGGATAGTGGTCACTCAGTACGCTTGACCCAATTTCGAAGTTTGCTAGTTGCCCTTTAAGTGAATGGGAGGCTATTATATAGTCTATGGTTGTAAGGAAGCCTCGTCCATGGAAAGTTGGCAGAAAATCCTGCTGCGGGTCCACTAGTTCATTCGCAAAATCCAGATCTAGGGAGAATATAATGTCGTTCAGTTTGCTTCCGCATGTCGAGTGCGCAAAGTGGGGTATGGGACTGCCAAGTTCATTTTTCAGCCCACAAATTTCTTTCTTATAGTTTGGGCACAGAGAGAGATTGAAATCACCACCCCACATTAAGTGTATTGTGTTTTTGTTGTTATCATTTTGCAGGGTTGTTAAGAATGTGGCAATCTCTACTAAATCCAGCCAACAATCCGGATATAGATTGATTCAATTGAAAAATTCCAATTCTTGTTGTTTTTGTATTGTATTTCTTGTGGAATGTATGATGATTGTATATAGAGAGTATTATGAGATGTAAATATATGTTTGTAAATAGTTGGGTATAGAAATTGAAATGTATTGAATGTACAGTTTTTCCTTTTTTGCGGAAATAAGAAAAAAAGATTTTAAAACTTTCAAAATAGACAGGTATAAATAAAAATATAAAGTCTGTGTTTGCCCTATTTGCAAAAAATTATTTTTGAAAATCGGTTGGGTGCAGGCACACTTTTGTGTTCTCTGTTAAATACAGCAAGGCCACAATATTTCAGTACATTATATTGACGGAGGTCACCACAGCTAATGAGAGTAGTTGCATAGTTCACTTATAGCAATAAGGAAGCCTAAGCGTATAGGAAAAACCGAGGAGTACCAGTGCATCACATTTAGAAACCCTCCTCTTAACAACATAACTGGGAGAGGAAGAAGAATTTAAAAAACTCTGCGCAAAGAAGGAGCATATCATTGTAGGCTGGAAACTACCACCCATTGTAACCCCACATCCCTGGAGGGGCCAAATCACAGGGCAGGTGATGGGGAGGAGAAGGTGCCAAAGGCTTCAGACTAAGAGTGAAAGCTCAGTCAAAGAGCTGGAGAGCTTTAACTCTAGGAGGCGTAAGACATTTGCATTCTAAATGGGAGAAATATTGTAGAACAGGTTGCCAAATACGGGTGAACACCCCCTCAGTGTGGGTTATTCTATGTGAAAGCAATTACATCACTAGGATTTGCCACAGACGTGTGAACCATAGAGCTGTGGAGGGGGTAGAAGGCTGTTTCCAGTGCAATACTAAAAGTTGCTTGGCAGCCCCCAACATGTGAGTGATGAAGTGCCATTCCACATGTGCCGCATGTGCCGCATGTGCCAAGAAGGACTGTCAAATAGGGGTCCATTATCTGGAAGCCATTTGTCCCCCTAAAATAGCTGAGGATTTCTTTCCAGGTGGTAATTCTGGGGCATAACTGCCATATGGGTAGAAAGTCTCCTGGTGCTGAGGGGGGCTGAATTCCCGGTATCCTGGCGGGGTGCTGTCATTATACCAGTATACAAAAAGGGGGATCGTGCCCAACCCTGTAATTATCGCCCAATCAGCTTAATAGACACGGTCCAAAAAGTGGTAGGACGTGTAATCATTAATAATCTGCTTGATTGGGCTGAGGAGCAGAATGTCCTATCCCCTTTTCAGGCTGGTTTTCGCAGAGCAACTAGCACCGTAGACCAGGTCTTCCGCTTCCAACTGATACAATGGCGGACAGTGGTCCTGGGCGGATGCAGTCTCTACGCAGCTTTTGTTGACCTACGGGCTGCATTCGACCTGGTGCCGAGGGCAAAATTGTGGGAGGTGTTGGCAGCCCTGGGGGTCCCGATGATTATTTTAACCTTGATCATGAGACTTCATGAGGGCACTTATGCTAAGATCCAATGGGGTGGCTACGGTAACGATACTATTGACTTCCCTGTCGAGCGTGGGGTTCGGCAGGGTTGTTCAATGGCACCAACATTGTTTACTCTTTTTATAAATGGAATTGTTCCCCTTATGCAAGCTGAGCCCGTAGATTCTCCCTCACTCGCTGGTGCAAAAGTTCCTATTTTAATGTTCGCAGACGACACCTTAATTTTATCAAAATCCCCAAGCGGTCTGCAAAAGGCATTGGCACTTTTTGATAAATTTTGTTGTGATCATGGTTTGGAGGTAAATGCAGCCAAAACAAAACTCATGGTTTTTAATCCTTGTAGGAATTATAAATCCAAAGTAACCATGAGTGGGCGCTGCCTTGAAGTTGTGAATTCTTTTACTTATCTGGGGATACATATCTCAAATGACAACAGATGTAACCACCACTTGAATCTGGCAGTATTAAGACACAAACAGCTGGCTGGTACCATCATTAAGGAGCACACGAAATCTTTAACTAAGCCAATTAAACCGCCACTAATCATATATGAGGCTAAAGCAATAGGGTCTGCACTATATGGGGACGAGCTGTGGGGGCAAGAAAACCTCCAGGAGCTACAGAGGTCAGAGAATAGTTTCCTCCGAAAACTAACTGGCACCCCACAGAGCAGTCCCCTCTTGCCACTCAGATATGATCTTGGTAGGAAGGAAATCTCGGCTATGTGTAAACTTCGACCGATACTATATTGGCGTAGAATTTGGACCACCCCCGAGTTGTCACAATATGCAGAAGGATTTGCTGATGTGATCAAATCAGATCGATTTCATGAAATTAAATGGTTTAGATCATTGAGAACTGCATTAAGTGAACTAGGGTTAAGTGAATTGTGGTCTGATCCAACCGGGTCATCCTTTCCATCAAAGTTGTTTATAAAAAACCTCTATTGGGAACAGGTTGAAAATAAGAGTCTCCTTAACAATAATAATGGGTCTATGACGACTGCCTTCCTTGAAGCTAAACTGTTTCCATTGTTTGAAATGTACTGGGATATTATAACTAAACCCATGGACAGGAAACTGTTTTTCCAAATGAGGGCTGGCTCTCTACCTCTTGGTAATCTAACATCTAAATGGAGAAATGGAGGTCCAGCAACTTGCCCAGTTTGCGGGGAAGGCAATGAGACGCTGGGTCACTTCTTGTTTATCTGTCATGCATATTCTGTTCCTAGACGTGTGTGGTTGGCCCCCATGTGTAGAAATTTGGGTACTAAAAGCTGCATGGTAGCTCTACGCATTGTTTAAACTACCTCCTTAAATTGGATTATCATAGCGACCGCAAAGTATTTGGGGTGGGCGTGGGTAACTAGGCAGAGATTGATAGTAGGGTGACTACTCTCTGCCTAGCTGATCAGAGACTGCTAGTTTATCTATTCTCTGTTCCCATGCCAGGTGTCCATCTGACGAAAAATTTTATATTAATTTTTTAACTATGTAATTGGACTGTTTTTAATATGACTTTATAATATGAACTTTGCACCTCGATGGTAAATAACTGGATGTAATGTTATTTTAAACCTCTTTTTTAATGTGTATTGTGCTTAAAGTCATGCTGACTTAGTAATTTAATTGTATTTTATTATGTGTTTGTTTGTCTGCTTTTATGAGTAATACTCGAATAAAGCACTTTTGAATTGTTTTGCTGAGGTACATCACCAGCACAGTGGAGAAGTTGAGCAAAAGATGGTGTGTAGTCGGGTGGGTGTAAGGCACCCGTACCTCATTGCTTTTTATGCTGTCTTGTGTTGGGCTATGCTTTTTAAAATCCATGGGATGTCTCACCATAAGTGCTTCCATTGTTTCATAGGTAGCTCATCCCCAATTTCAGCATGCCTTTGTGATTGGTGGGACGTGGGGGGATGGGGTTGGAGTTTTGAAGGAACTTGTATGTGCGCAAGATGAGCCCACGGGATCCACTGAATGACCGAACCAAAGTCTCAAAGGTAGTTAGTTAGCAGGTAGCCCCCTGAGCATTGGGTGGGGATAAGAGCCTAGTGTTGTAGCTGATAATATTGCAATCTGGTTTACTCTGGGAGAAAGAACTCCTGTCGAAATTGATCGAAAGACTTGAGGCAGTCCCCCTCAAAAATGTCCTGAAGATTGAGACAGTCACCCTCCCTTCTATGGCTATATGAATGGTGCAGCAAGGCGGGAGCAAAATCGGGTTGCACTTCAGGGGAGTGTTGGGTGGAGGAAAAGTAGTAAGGCCTCGTTTTTCCGCCACTTTTCCCCATACTTCTAGGACCATTTTTTGTGGGAGTTGTAATGTAAGGGCTTCGTGGACTTGCCTATCTGTGGAGCCACGCTAGGTCCCAGAGGGTGGCAACAGTGCACAGCACAGTCCATTTGAAACCAATGCTTGTCGCTTTCACATACTACCCACTCCGAAATGAAGCAGAGGTATGCGGCCCAATAATTTTCAAGGCGGTTAGGACATCCAAGACATCCCCTGTCGCGTGTGAGAATCAGCACTGTGTTAGAGAAATGGGGGCGCTTCGCTCCCAAATAAAGGAGCAAATGTCCCATTGGAGGCACAGGATCTCATCTTGAGAGATCGGGCTAGGTAGGCATTGAAAGAGATATAGAATATTTGGTAAGAGAGACATCCTGATCACATTTAAACAGCCCAGCCATGAAACCTGGAGTGGTTTCTAACGGCAGAGGTCTTCCAGAACAGATTTCCAGCTTTCAGGCCAATTGGCCATCGATAAGGTAGTCAAAGTTGAAGTAAATCAAAGGCCAAGGTATTGGATGAATCAATGGGCCCACTGGAAGGGTGTGAGGGGTTGGATCACTGGTCCTATCTGCTGGAGAACAGCCTTTAAGAATGGCCAGCTGATCCTGTCAAAAGCCTTCTCCACATCAAACGAGAGAAGACAAGCCGGGGTAGCATGACGGTGGGATTTCCCCACTAGATGGGCTAAGTGGCGAATATTGTCCGCTGACTGCCTGTTGTAGATGAAGCCAACTTGATCCGGGTGGATAAGACCAGGGAGGTAAAGCTCCAGCCTGTTGGGAAGTATTTAACTATACAGTTTTGTATCGGTGTTCAGCAGCACTATAGGGCAGTAGGAGGTACAGAGCGAAGGGTACTTGCCCCTTCTGGAACAGAGAGATTTCAGACTTGGACATGGTGGGGGTGAGACCCAAAGCAGCTGTGAAGGTTTGAAATAGGGCCAGCAGTTGTTCTTACAATTTCAGGAGAAAATTACGATAGGAAGCTACAGGTATGCCATCAGGTACAGGAGTCTTCACAAGAGGGAGAATCTTAAGGGATCGTTGTAGCTCCTCAGAAGTAAGGGGGGCTTCAAGCAGCTCTGCGTGAGAAACATCAAGGGGGTCCCATTGACATCTCGACAGGTACTCGACAGTGGTGCCAAAAGGAGCCTCCTCTTTTGTATAGATGGTCTGATAAAAACCTAAAATGCCTACCTTTTGGCTGTTTCAGAGGTTGCCCATGCACCTGATGCTGCCTGAGTGCTCTGAACATGAGCATGTGCCCATTGCTGCTGGAGTTTCTGTGCCAGGAGGGTCCTCACTTTATTACTTCCCTCACAGTACCGTTGTTTGAGTGCCGGGAGAGCTTGATCCGCGTGCTGTGTCCGCAGTTGACCCCGCAAGAGGGCAAGTCATGCTTGGTGCGTCTGTAAAGTTCAGCATGGTCCTGGCTGTTCCAGGTCCTTGATCTCTATAGCGAGGCCCAATTTAACCAGCTTGTCTTCTCTCACCTGGGCTATTGAAATAGAAGTGATTTGACCCCTGATATTTGCATAAAACCCACCTCAAAGGTGTGTGCAGAGACATCCTGGTGGGTCTTAGTCTAAAAGTAATTTGTTAGCGCTGTGCTGATTACCTCAATGCCCACTTGGTCGGATAGTAGTTGTAGGGGAAAACACCATTGTGGAGAAGGACGGGCGAGTCTCCCAATCTAGACCAAGTCAGTTACATGTGTGCATGGTCAGAGATCAAAATGTTTGAGATGAGGGAGGTGTTGAGGTCTTGTAGTAGGGAGTGAGTGAGGGAGAAGTAATCAATACGTGAATATGACTGGTGGACATGAGAGAATAAGGAGAAATCCCTGGTGTCTGGATGGCGGTATCTCCAGGTGACTACTGGTCCCAGATCTGCTGTTTTGTGCTTAAGAGCTGCAGACATGGCACCTGTCCCCTATAATGAGGCCACGCTACGATCTAGAAAGTTGTTCCTGATCAAGTAAAAGTTCCCTCCCAGCACTATATCTCCACCCTCCAGGGACAGGCGTTCCTTAAGCAAAGTCCTAAGGAATGTGCCATATGTATGTAGAAGTGTGAGGGGGCTCGAGCCATGCTTCAAAAAACGGCCCTCCCTGTCCCTGACCACCTTCAAAGTCTTAGAGCAAAAAGAGACCTTGCAGAAAATCACAACCTAAGCTGTCTTGGTGACTGCAGAGACCCATGACGAATGGGATAGGTGGGATGCACTACATGTGGGGTGTCCTGCTGGAGGAGATGCATCTTCTGCAGGAAAATTATATCAGCATCCTGCTGCAGGATGTACCACTACACCTGTTCCCGAATTGAGCCCTCGCACATTGGGTGTAAGGAATTTAACACCGATGACTTTTGTAATTGGGATGGGTAAAGGGTTGAGGTAAGGCATCCTGAGTGTGTAGGTAGTCTAAGGAAGCAGGGGAGTGGGAGGAAGAGGGCATGTGGGAAGACGCTGCAAGTGGTAGATTGGTCATACTCTGACCTTGTGGAGTGTTGCACATAGAGGAATAAAGGGAATATGTCAATGAAAGGTAACCCAGTCCCAACTGGTAAGAAGATGGAGGGTATCCCCAGGATAGCATGCAACCTAGATGAAAATAAGTGCACATTACATAAAAGAATAACATCAGGCCAAGTGGGCCAAAACAGTAGATCAGAGATAAAGGAGGCCAGCACATGACAACGCCGACCGGTCAGGCAAAGTCACTCCCCAATTGTCTGGATCCAAGGGGCAGTGCAACAGTAAGGGCAGGTTTGAAGCTCAACAAACTCCAAAGGCCCATGGTTTTCAGGGCCAGCAATAAACCACCAGACCATATTGGATTTGTTGATATCCATATGTGTAGCCAGGGAGAGGTGGCTTACGGTAGAAGGTGTTGGCCACCGCTTGGCCCGAAGACGGTTGATTAGTAGGCTGTCTCTTTAGCCCCGGAGGCAGCCCAGAGTACAGTCTGTCAGTAAACATCTAGGCCTGCAGCAAGTGTAAGGTGTGGCATGTCATGGCAGGTTGCCATGCGCCCCCCATATGGAGGAGCGGAGAAAGGTAAGGCAGATCAAACAGAGTCTGCCGCCGAGGGAGGGTGGAGGGTGCCTCCAGGTTAAAATTCTCAACTTTAACACAGACAAACAGTTAAATAAACCCCTCTTTTCCATCCGTAGAAACAAGACAATCAGGAATAGCCTCGTCCATACCTACAAGCCAGTTAAGGAAACCCAACTAACCCTAACTGGAGGTATCGCATCAGACAACTACAAATGTGGGACATGCTCTATATGTCCCCACTGCATCACTGCAAACAATCTGGAGTATAATGGCATGATACTAACCCCTTCCACCTTCAACAACTGTCGAAGTCAAAACGTGATTTCCTTACTCCTATGCCCCTGTAATTTGGGGTATGTCGGAGAAACGGGTAGGGAGTTGCGGAGCAGAGCGCTTGAGCACAAATCAGCAATACGGACTAAAAAACCTAATGCCCCACTAACTGAACATTTTCAAACTCATAACCATTCATGTGACGATCTAAGATGGTTTATCCTGGAAAAAATTAGAATCACCCGAAGAGGAGGAGACATTGACAAAATTAGAAAGACTAGGGAACAGTGGTACTCTGCCATCTAAATACCATTTATCAAAGACTTAACAGTAGGGAATATTGGACAAAATGCCTATAAGTAACTCCCGAAATCTGTTAATGTAGAGACCTTTTTTTCCTCTTACTTCATTATGAAGTAGTAAACGGGGATCCCTTTTCCCCTGTTACCCTTCCGCAATAGTTCTCAACTTGATAGGTACATGCGATCAAATCATGATACACTTCCGTGACCCTGTCTTATTGCAATCGCATCTAGACAGCGGGTTTCTTCCTTTCTTAAAACAACCGAAAATATTAGTCCTAATATGGGAACTGACTGCCCACTTGCAGGGCCAGGCCCATTTTAACCCCACAGGCCCACATATACCAAAAAATGCCCGATCCGAATAATATTCCAATAATACCGGAAGAGAACTTAAAAGGCATGCGATGAAGGCACGCCTCGTCTTCTGCTGTAAAAATAGTGTATTTTTAATCTTATGCCACGGGTACAGGGCTGATCGCTAACACTCGTCTTTCACTTATAAACAAACGCGCTTATAGGCGCGTGCGGCAAAATATGTATAAATCCCAAAATACCCAATACTGTTAAAAAAAACGCCCCGCATTGGGAGCGTTAGCGATAAAAGAGGTGCGGACCAGATAGGAAACTGGCCTGTCAACACCGAGCGCGTCCCAATTGGCTAATATTAACCAATACGTGAGGGGGATTCGTAAGATACCAATTTACATACAAGCATTGGAATCCTCATCACGCGATTGGCTGATAGAACCTCGTCCTAAACCAATCATACTGCAACCATGGGTTCTTAACAGAGAATTGCCCGAGCTGACCTTGCATTCAAGGCGGACCCCCACAGTGTATAGTGATGCCTGTCTTAAACTATTTGCAGGTACTTGAACAAAGGCCAGGATAGACTAGTAGATGGACATTGGAATCCCGTGCCATCCGAGTAGGCGAGCATTAATTTCGCCCCAGTTTTCTATATACCAGTCTATCATAATATACTAGGATAGTATCCTAACTATGGTCCTCTTCTTTTTCTAAATAAAGACAATTACTGAAATAGCCAAGAGGGAGGAAGAGACCATAAGGGACCCACTCTAAAAACAAGCTGCCTTAGCTGGGACTTCACGAACACCCCAAATGGTATACTCTTTATGTTATTGATGTCAGTGCGCCAATCTGTGAACATAAGATTCTGTAACCTAAAACCCAGGCGCTTTTCCCCTTTTTCTACCTTCAGGCAACTCTGGCCTAGTCTTCAAATAAACCGAAAAAACCTATCTTTTTCACTTCGCCAAATTAACTTGGAACAGTGAATTAAGGGGTACTTATTCGAACGACAACAGGTATAACAGGTGAATGTCTGACAAAATATCGAAATCAAAAATATCGAAATACAAAAATATCGGAACAAAAATATTGAAGTCAAAAATATAGGAATCCTATCCCTAACAAGGTAAGTACAAAAATATTGAAAAAGTAATATCGTAGTACAAAAATATCGAAATTAAAAATATCGTTTTTTTAAATGTATTAATAATAATGTAAAAATAATTATAAAATACATATAATGTTACAAATATTAAATAAAAATATTAAAACATAATAAAAAAATTAAAACTAATACATATACATTTAAAATAAATTAAAAACTTAATAATTTAATGTCATTTTATATTTTTTTATTTCATTTAATTGATTTAATTTAAATTTATTTTATTTTTACCCTGTAAGACTGTACCCCAAAAACCCAAAACTGACCCTGAACCCTAAAAATACCCCTTTACCCAAAAACCCAAAACTGACCCTGAACCCTAAAAATACCCCTTTACCCAAAAACTGAAAACTGACCGTGAACCCTAAAAATACCCCTTTACCCAAAAACTGAAAACTGACCCTGAACCCTAAAAATACCGCTTTACCCAAAAACTGAAAACTGACCCTGAACCCAAAAAATACCCCTTTACCCAAAAACTGAAAACTGACCCTGAACCCTAAAAATACCCCTTTACCCAAAAACTGAAAACTGACCCTGAACCCTAAAAATACCCCTTTACCCAAAAACTGAAAACTGACCCTGAACCCTAAAAATACCCCTTTACCCAAGAACTGAAAACTGACCCTGAACCCTAAAAATACCCCTTTACCCAAAAACCCAAAACTGATCCCGAACCCTAAAAATACTCCTTTACCCAAAATTAATTAATATTATTTAATTACCAATTAATTATTAATTAACAATAACAATAAAGTAAATATATTAGCACATTAGCTGTAATTAAATAAATGTAATAATTAATATTATTTTTTCCCAATTAATTAATTAACAATAACAAAAAATTATATATATATAAAAATACTTTAATTAATGTAATTAACTAATTCATATTAATTAATTACCAATTAATTATTAATTAAAAATATGTACAAAATTATATTAATGAATTCACTAATTAATATTAATTAATTACCGATTAAATATTAATAAAAAATATTTACAAACATATATTAATGAATTGATTATTATAAAATTACTTCCCACCCTATTCCCCTATAAACCCACAACCCGCTACAGTACTAAAAGACAATATTTAATTAAATTACATTAAAAATTACATAATAAAACATAATAAATACATTATAATATACACAAAATGTATTTAAAAATCGATATTAGTAACATCGAAATTATTGATTTCGATATTATTGACATCGATATTTCAAACTTCGAAATTACTGATATCATACTAATATCGATATTAAGACTGTCGATATTACTTACCTTCTATATTATGTCCCATCGATATTTAAACTTCGATATAATTGTATTTCGAAATTTAAATCTCGATATTTTGTCTGTGTACCATAACAGGTAGGCATCTATCCTTCGTACAATAGAATAAGACAACCACACTTAACTTTTAATGATACTAATCTAGTAAACCTGGTCCAACAGGACAACCCACTGGTAGCAGATACTTTAGAAGGCTCAAGTGATACTGCTTTCTGGTTTCAAGAAGTTAACTCTGAAGACTACAAGTAGTCCATCTTTCAACTCAGGGTAAGGTGACTTCCTTCTCATCGCCTCAACTTTCTCCCTGTGAATTCTGGGTGCTCCACTAAATAGACAATATGAAGGTAGCCCCCTGTCTTCTCCTTTCCATTTATGTCTATAACGGTCCATGAATAAGCATGCGGCTATAGATTAAAGCGACAATCGTCAGCATCCCAGATCAAAGGGACACGTTTCTATGTGTTAATAATGTCATTTGTGTCCCTCTTTACCCTCTTTAATCAATAAGCAGACTATTGTGCAACTAGGATTATGTCAACCCTATCAAGAGACTGTATTCTGTATACTACTGCAATTGCTACATCTCAATTCCAAAGGAACATGTAATGTAACAGAATTAATAGTCAAGTATCTGAGTTAAAGGGAAAGTATTATGATCATATGTATGAAAGGGACCATAGGATAACTATAGGAATCTCATTGTTTCACTAGGAGGGAAATATGGAGATAAAAAACTGTATAACTGTTTACTTAACCTTTAAAATCATAAGATCTGTGTATTATGACCAGCCAAAGTACATGTTTTTTGGTGTGCAATTGTAAAATTCAGCCATTATGCAAAATGTTTACTGCATTAGTTTGACGTATATTATTTGTACGATATCTATTTCAGGGCGAGTGTAAACATTCCCTGGTGAGGACAGAATAAATCTTGTCTTGATAAAGGTGGTAACCAATAAGAGAACCCACCGAAACGCGTTGACGCTACTTACCGTACAATTCAAGTCTCCAAAACCAGATTTGATATGCCGATGTCGTAGCAGAACAACACTGGTTGCTTAACCACGGAGCAGGAATGTACAAGTTGTAACCAACAATTTTTATGTTGTACCCATTTTGTCTGTTCTCAATAGTGCGGGTCATTATTGAGTGAATTGTTTTATTGTGTTTTATTCTTAGGGATCTAGATTAGTTTGCCCTATTGTGTGTTTTAATTTATTCAAAATAAATGAATTTTTAACTTTCATATGTTTTTGTTGTATGTACCTTTGACACTGTAAGGTTTAGTATTCTAAACCTCCACTTAGCTTTGTCTCAAGGGAATCCTCTTCTTTCCTTGTGCTTAAGAGCTGCAGACATGGCACCTGTCCCCTATAATGAGGCCACGCTACGATCTAGAAAGTTGTTTCTGATCAAGTAAAAGTTCCCTCCCAGCACTATATCTCCACCCTCCAGGGACAGGCGTTCCTTAAGCAAAGTCCTAAGGAATGTGTCATATGTATTTAGAAGTGTGAGGGGGCTCGAGCCATGCTTCAAAAAACGGCCCTCCCTGTCCCTGACCACCTTCAAAGTCTTAGAGCAAAAAGAGACCTTGCAGAAAATCACAACCCCAGCTGTCTTGTTGACTGTAGAGACCCATGACAAATGGAATAGGTGGGATGCACTACATGTGGGGTGTCCTGCTGGAGGAGATGCATCTTCTGCAGGAAAATTATATCAGCATCCTGCTGCAGGATGTACCACTACACCTGTTCCCGAATTGAGCCTCGCACATTGGGTGTAAGGAATTTAACACCGATGACGTTTGTAATTGGGATGGGTAAAGGGTTGATGTAAGGCACCCTGAGTGTGTAGGTAGTCTAAGGAAGTAGGGGAGTGGGAGGAAGAGGGCATGTGGGAAGACGCTGCAAGTGGTAGATTGGTCATACTCTGACCTTGTGGAGTGTTGCACATAGAGGAATAAAGGGAATATGTCAATGAAAGGTAACCCAGTCCCAACTGGTAAGAAGATGGAGGGTATCCCCAGGATAGCATGCAACCTAGATGAAAATAAGTGCACATTACATAAAAGAATAACATCAGGCCAAGTGGGCCAAAACAGTAGATCAGAGATAATGGAGGCCAGCACATGACAACGCCGACCGGTCAGGCGAAGTCACTCCCCAAAAGTCTGGATCCAAGGGGCAGTGCAACAGTAAGGGCAGGTTTGAAGCTCAACGAACTCCAAAGGCCCATGGTTTTCAGGGCCAGCAATAAACCACCAGACCATATTGGAGTTGTTGATATCCATATGTATAGCCAGGGAGAGGTGGCTTACGGTAGAAGGTGTTGGCCACCGCTTGGCCCGAAGACGGTTGATTAGTAGTCTGTCTCTTTAGCCCCGGAGGCAGCCCAGAGTAGAGTCTGTCAGTAAACATCTAGGCCAGCAGCAAGTTAAAGGTGTGGCATTTCATGGCAGGTTGCCATGTGCTCTCCATGTGGAGGAGCGGAGAAAAGTAAGGCAGATCAAACAGAGTCTACCGCCCATGGAGGGTGGAGGGTGCCTCCAGGTTCTGAAGTTGGATAATGTCTTTCTTAGCTTCAAGGGCCTGGAGGTCTCTACTGCATTTAGAGACATTTCTGGAGGGCACTGTAGACCACAAAGGGTGTTGGGCCTGCCAAGCAAGCGAGCCAAAAAAGGATGGGCTACCCCCCGCCCCCCCTCCCAGAGGATGTCAATATGTTCAAGAGACGTTGGGCTTCTTACAGTTGTCAGACTAGCACACTAGAATTCCATCGAAGCCGACGATTGCTCCCAATGCTCCACCACCACAGAAGCCGCCAGAATATTAATCTTGGCAACTGCTGAAGCAGCAGGGAAAGGGGAAGTGGACAGAGAGAGAGACGGACAGGTAGAGAATACGCTTCTCTGGTCTTCAATCTTCGCTGGTATAGTGAAACTGCACCTGTAGAAAGACAACACTTAACACTTGCACTCTAAGTGAGACTCTATATCTAATACCCCATGGGAAACTTGTGTTACCTGCAAAGCCTGGCTTGTAGCTTCTCTCCCATGTAGTCTAGACTGACTTCTACACACAATGGTTGTGATATTCTGCATCTGTAAATACACATGAGGGTTATCTATATGAACTACACTACTTCACCACCCATTCCCAGCCCAGTAATCTTGACTTACCAATTTGGTCTAGACTATTGCAGTAAATAAGGGTCCAGTAGAATACTTCTTCTACTACTGAAAATGTTCAACTGAAAATACTGTTGCTGCGGTCACAAAATGATAACACACCAGATAGCAAAGATGCATGAACAAGTCTTTGAATATAACCTTCTGAATATTGCTCTCAAATATACAATGTCTTATTTTAACCAGCTGGTGAAGCTCAGGACTAAACACCCAACAGCCGGTAAACTCACGGTTCCCCAAGTTGCTTCTCGACTCAAGGAAAACTCGTTTGCTGCTGGACAGTTCTTACTCCCTCGTCGCGCATGCGATAATTCTCTGTAGATAGGTGACTTGACTCCGTACGAATATGTTCTAAACAGCTCTGAATTCAAATTGCTCCAAACAGGAACCGCAGACTTCAATAACGCACGCTCCGGGTGCGTAGTTCAGTTGAAGTGCGCAGTTCCAAATTCCTCCTCAGTTCTTAAGCGGATCGGCAGTCGCGCGACCACTACCGCTAGACTGCGACTTTAGGATTGCGTGTTCTGGACATTTGGCGGCCGTACTGGTAGTAATCACCAGTGACCGCAGACACTGCCTAAACATGAATTTGGACACTATAAACCCTTTCTTCCAGCGTGGCAACATTCTTAACCTTCTAGCTCTTGGGCGCTTAACCTGTGCCTTACCCTTTAATCTGGTAGCTGCAATGAGGTTCCTGACAGTACCTCCCTCCAAAGGGGGCCCTCCCAATTTTGGTTTAGTAGGATAAGTTTTATGAAAAAGTCTCACTAGTCTTGGAGCATGGACATTAATTGAGGGTTCCCACGACCTTTCTTCTGGACCGAAACCCTTCCATTCAACTAAATAATACAGCTTTTTCCTAGAAATCTTGGAGTCTAAGATTCTGCTAACCTCAAATTCCTCCTCAGACTCTATTCTAATTGGCGCTGGTTTCCCTTTATACCGGACATGTGGGGGATTTCTTTTTAGCAAGGAAATGTGAAAAGCTGGATGGATTTTTAAACGATTCGGAAGTTGTAGTTTCACTGCCACTGGATTTATGATCTTTTGAACCTTAAACGGCCCGATAAACCTTGGCTGAAACTTCCGATTACCTTTCAGCCTTAAGTGCTTGGTGGATAACCAAACCTGATCTCCAACTGCAAACTTCCCGCCCACACGTCTTTTTTTTGTCTGCCTGCTGTTTATATGATAACTTTGCCTTGGTAAGGTTTGCTTGAGCTTGCTGGTAAGGCCTTTTAATACCCGCTATCCACTCTACCACCGTAGGACTCTCCTCAGCCAGTTTCCCTAACATTAAAGTTGGATGCCTACCATAATTCAAGTAGAACGGAGTGAACCCTGTGGATGCATGTATGGCATTGTTATACGCGAACTCTGCCGACCACAACAGGTCAGACCAATTCCCTTCCTGTTCAATCAGATACAATCTTAAATATTGTTCTAACTCCTGATTTACACGTTCGGTCTGCCCATCAGTCTCGGGGTGGAAACTGGTGGAGAGACGAACGTCCACACCCAGACTTTGCATATAGTTTTTCCAGAATTTGGACACAAACTGAGCCCCTCTATCAGAAACTATGATTTGTGGAACGCCGTGAACACGAACCACATGCTGACTGAATAATCTCACCAACTGGGGAGCAGGAGGAATTTTTTCCACGGGAACGAAATGACTCATCTTAGAGAATGTGTCCACCAGTACCAGAATGGCTGTATACCCTTGACTGTTTGGCAAATCAACTATCAAATCTAATGATACTGTGTGCCAGGGACCTGGGGCATTAGGAAGTGGTTGTAATAATCCCTGTGGGGACTGTCTGGTTGGTTTACTTTTTATGCATAACTCACAGGTTGCGACATACTGCCCCACATGAGCTGCCATGCCAGGCCACCAAAAATATCTTCGTATCAACTGCAAGGTCTTCTTAACTCCTTTGTGACCCGCCATCGGATCATCATGACAACCTTCTAAAGCCTTTTTCTGCAGTTCACTGGTGGGTAAATACAAGGCATCATCGTAATACGGCAGTGAATTCTTAATAGATTTTCTCTCATCATCCGCAGCCCATTTTTCGAGATCCTGAAGAGGACATTGCTGCCGAATTTCCTTAGTGAAATCTTTCAAATGGATTATTCCTACAATTTTCTCCAACAGAATTATTGGCTCCTCCACTGGAATTCTCTTGTCCCCCGAACAATTCATTCGTGACAAAGCGTCTGCTTTACCATTCTTCACACCCGGTTTGTAGGTGATAACAAAATCGAATTCGGAGAAATACAAAGACCACCTCAATTGGCGTGGGGTAAGAGTTTTGGCGGACTTCAAAAATTGCAGGTTCCGATGGTCGGTATACACTGTCACCTTGTGCTTAGCCCCCAGTAAATAGTGACGCCAATCCTGGAAAGCCTCCTTGACCGCCAACAGTTCCTTATCCGCAATCGGATAATTAAACTCTGTCTCTGAGAGCTTTCTTGAGCGAAATGCCACCGGGTGGAGTTGTCCAGTCAGTTTATTCCTTTGTGACAGAATTCCTCCAGTGGCGAAGTCGGAAGCATCTGTTTCCACAAAAAACTCCTCCTCAGGATTTGGATGCATCAAAATTGGTGCTGAAACAAACGCCCTTTTCAGAAACTGAAAAGTTTCCTCCGCTTCGTCTGACCAGACGAACGCCTTCCCTTTTTTTAAAAGTTGCGTGATTGGTTGGACCTTGGCCGAGGAATCTGGAATAAATATCCTGTAGAAATTGGCAAAGCCAAGAAAACTCTGGATGTCCTTTACATTTCTGGGTGACAACCAATCCTGAATTGCTTGCACTTTTGATGGATACATAGCCACCCCCTCAGCCAACAGTATAAATCCCAAAAATTCCACTTGGTTCACACGAAATTAACACTTCTCCAACTTGACGTACAGATGATTCTCTAATAGCTTCTGCAGGATAGCTCTCACTTGTGAAATGTGATTCTCGATGCAATCTGAAAAAATCAATATGTCATCAATATAGACGACTGCCACACAATCCAAAAATTCCCTTAATACGTCATTCACAAAGTGTTGAAAAGCTGCCGGAGCATTTCTCAAACCAAAAGGCATCACCTGGTATTCATAGAGGCCATAATTGGTGCGAAACGCCGTTTTTCACTCTTCACCCTCTGCAACTCTCACCAAATGATAGGCACCGCGCAGATCCAGCTTCGTATAAACCTTCGCACCCTTCACTTGATCCAACATTTGAGAGATAAGAGGTAGAGGATAATGATTTTTGATGGTCACAAGGTTCAATGCTCTGTAATCAATACAGGTGCGCAAGGTGCCGTCCTTCTTAGGCCGGAAAAACAGCGGCGAGGAGACTGGCGATTGCAATGGACGTATGAATCCAATTTTGAGATAATCCTCCAAGTATTTTTTTAAGAACTGATTTTCCGCCTCGGTGAGGGCATAAATGCGACTGCACGGCAGCTTGGCACCGGGTTCTAATTCAATCCTACAATCAAACTCCCGGTGGGGTGGAAGTTTCGCAGCATTGCCCTTATCAAAAACACTCGCCAAGTCTTGATACTCCACTGGAATTTCTTTGGTTTCCAGAACACACACTTGACGTGTAAGTTGGGCCAGTTCTCAAGCAGGTGAGCTTACTGTTTTTTGTGGACAAGTCGTATAACAGTTCCGACAACAATGTTCTGAGGTCATCTCCACAGATCTGCTTGCCCAATCAATTTTTGGGTTGTGCTCAGTAAGCCTCGGCAATCCCAATATTAATTGAAATTGTGGCGCATCAATTAAATTAAAACGCAGGAATTCATGATGACCCTGAAGTCCCACTAGCTCCAAAGTTTCCGTTTCTTCTGTAATAAGTCCGGACGTGAGGTTGGTGCCGTCCACAGCCTTCACTATCTCACTATGTTTTTTCTTTAATGCATGTATGCCCATTTCCTTTGCATAAGACAGATCGCAAAAATTTCTAGTAGCTCCAGAGTCAATCATTACTGATACATCTTTCACCTCCCTGGTTCCGAATTTCATGACAAATGATACAGTTAAATGTGGCGCTGCGAATTGAAGAGTGTTTATTAACTGTTGTATTTCAGGAGCCGATTTCCCTGGATTTCCCACCAGAGCAGCTCCCTCTACTGGTGGGATTTGGCTTTTAAAGCCACACTAATTTTGGGTTTCTTAAGGCAATCTTTCACAAAATGTCCTGATACACCACAATATAGGCACAAATTATTGGCGCGTCTTTTCTCTTTTTCCTCCTTGGACAGAGGTCCTCTAATAGAGCCAATCTGCATGGGTTCTTCCCCGACACCATTTTCTTTTTGGGAGACTTCGGATCTTGCTCTATCAAGCCGCGGGAAGTAGGGCCGAAATTCTTTCTTCTTTTCGGATTTTCTTTCACACAATCTATGTTCAAGCTGCAAGACCAGATCAATAAGTTCTGATATCTCCCGTGGCCGTTTTGGATCTGCGCAAGAGCGTCTTTTAGTTCATCTTTTAATCCTCGGTAAAAAATTGCAGCATGTTTACTCACTGGCCACTCTGTCTCCACAATTAATTTGTTAAATTGAGCGATATATGCTATCAATTCCCGATTGCCTTGTTTTAGATCCAAAAGTTCGTTATCTGTAGCTTGTTCTGCCGTTCTTCTATCAAAAATACGTAAAAATTCCCTCTTAAATACATCAAAATTGTACAAGGCTGGATCATCTCTGGAAATCATCGGCATAGACCAGGCAGCGGCATCACCACTCATGTAAGACAGCACGAACGCAACCTTAACCCTGTCATCCTTGAACACTACAAGTCTGCACAGAAAATGCAATATCTGTGCTTTGTGTGGATCCCCCCCAAATCTTTCAGGATTAGCCAATGGAACAACTGGCGCCACAGAGTGAATTACTTGCGTAGCCGCCTCTGAAGCGGAACCCCGACTGGAGTCCAAAGAACCACCGCCAGAAGCTCCTCCATTTTAGTTTTCATTATATGATTCTCTTGTTGGGACCTTTTTATTTCTTCCCTCAGTGCCCTATTATCCTCTGCGGATTGGGTTAACTGACTTTGCAGTCCATCTAAAATTCCCGCCAGAGTCTTAAGGTCTAACCCCTCTGCCATCGTGGCTCAGACGGAAACAGTGACACTTCAATCTGTCAGACTAGCACACTAGAATTCCATCGAAGCCGACGATTGCTCCCAATGCCCCACCACCACAGAAGCCGCCAGAATATTAATCTTGGCAACTGCTGAAGCAGCAGGGAAAGGGGAAGTGGACAGAGAGAGAGACGGCCAGGTGGAGAATACGCTTCTCTGGTCTTCAATCTTCGCTGGTGTAGTGAAACTGCACCTGTAGAAAGACAACACTTAACACTTGCACTCTAAGTGAGACTCTATATCTAATACCCCATGGGAAACATGTGTTACCTGCAAAGCCTGGCTTGTAGCTTCTCTCCCATGTAGTCTAGACTGACTTCTACACACAATGGTTGTGATATTCTGCGTCTGTAAATACACATGAGGGTTATCTATATGAACTACACTACTTCACCACCCATTCCCAGCCCAGTAATCTTGACTTACCAATTTGGTCTAGACTATTGCAGTAAATAAGGGTCCAGTAGAATACTTCTTCTACTACTGAAAATGTTCAACTGAAAATACTGTTGCTGCGGTCACAAAATGATAACACACCAGATAGCAAAGATTCATGAACAAGTCTTTGAATATAACCTTCTGAATATTGCTCTCAAATATACAATGTCTTATTTTAACCAGCTGGTGAAGCTCAGGACTAAACACCCAACAGCCGGTAAACTCACGGTTCCCCAAGTTGCTTCTCGACTCAAGGAAAACTCGTTTGCTGCTGGACAGTTCTTACTCCCTCGTCGCGCATGCGATAATTCTCTGTAGATAGGTGACTTGACTCCGTACGAATATGTTCTAAACAGCTCTGAATTCAAATTGCTCCAAACAGGAACCGCAGACTTCAATAACGCATGCTCCGGGTGCGTAGTTCAGTTGAAGTGCGCAGTTCCAAATTCCTCCTCAGTTCTTAAGCGGATCGGCAGTCGCGCGACCACTACCGCTAGACTGCGACTTTAGGATTGCGTGTTCTGGACATTTGGCGGCCATACTGGTAGTAATCACCAGTGACCGCAGACACTGCCTAAACATGAATTTGGACACATAAACCCTTTCTTCCAGCGTGGCAACATTCTTAACCTTCTAGCTCTTGGGCACTTAACCTGTGCCTTACCCTTTAATCTGGTAGCTGCAATGAGGTTCCTGACAACAGTGAGCGGAGGATTCTGTGCTTGCCCTCCCTGTCAAAGGGGATGGCAAAGGGATGGCCCACTGGTAGTGGACATTAAGTTCCCGAAGCCTCCTGGTGATATGATGGAAGTCCCTGTGCCACCGTAGGGTGGACGGTGCAAGATCCTGGAACAGTTGAATTGTATGACCCAAATACACCAAATCAGCCTTCTTCCATGAGGCCTGCAGGATTGCTTCCTTTTCGTTATAGAAAGTGCACTTGTGTGAGGATATCAGGAGGGGAGTCCAGGCACCCCAATGCTTTGTGTGACCTGTCTACCCCTGGGGACGGAGGTATCCGGATCTCCCCAGATGGCAGGAAGCAAGTCTGCTATAATGGACATGGTATTTGGACCCTCCATACCCCTCGGGGTGCCCCTGGTGAAGTTTTCAATGTCTTTGTGCTTCACTTGGAGGTCAATTTGCTGGTCTTCCAAGGTCACCATCCTCCACCAGAGGGCTTCCAGCTCTTCTGTCCAAGAATCTAGCGTTTATTCCATGTTGTTGACTCTCTCGCCAAGCCCATCAACAACGCGTTTAATTTCGTGAATGCAAGATTTGAATTCTGTCTTGAGAAAGCCGATCTCTGCTTGTAGTTCCTGGAGCAAGTTATCAGTGTATACTTGGGGGAGGGGAGCTAAAAGAGCTGTCGCCAGGTGAGGGGGGGGGGGGGTGCTCAATGGTCATGGTGGAGGACTTCATGGGTGTCAGATTCATTTTTTGCGACAGGGAGGTGACAGAGATGTCTTTGGCCACGGCTCCAGACGTGGTTTTGGTGGATCTGTCTCAGGGCATGTCAGGGAGCCCACAGCAAGTCAGGGGAACCTTCTACACTGCTGACCAGAGAATCAGGACACAGCATTTTTCCGATATTGGGATGCCCTGACCCGTGGAGGGAGGCATGGATTTGCAAGCAAATGTCAAAGGGCGGTGAGGCATACCCCTCTGGCCAGCAGCACTCAAAGTCCTCAGGTCCAGCCGACCCAAAGTACCCAGGCCCCATCAGCTCAAAGATACCCAGGAAGGTTTAGCCTTATCACAGGTGATGCCGCTGGCCTCAAGCTCCTGATTTGCCCACGCGTCCCAGCTGGCAGAGGGGAAAGTTGAGGCTGCCTATAGGTGCTCCCCTTGAAGATTCTGGTCTCAACAGTTGCCTCCAGACCCTACGGAGCAGAATCTTACTGGCTGGCAGAAATGACACCCACCAGGCCTGGGGAGGGTACAGGCTTCAACACATGCACCCTTGAGATATTCACGTTTAGGGCCTCACTCAAACCCTGGTCCCGCAAATGTTTCCGCATGGTGAATCCACAAATTACCCCAGGCTGCCCCCAGCTTATTGCCAGTAAGGTGCAGGGGTTGTCTTCAGCACGCAGAGGCTCCATTGCAGGGCCCCACTGGGCTGACCCCAGCACTCAGGGTATCAGGGCAGTTTGCACATGCCAGGTGGTGGCCTCCAACCAGAGTGAAGTCCAGGGGTGCCTCCATTAAGTATTCTTTGGGCCCCCACTTCTCGGTATCACCAGCCACGCAGAGCAGGTTCAGGCATTCAGTAGGGGCACAGCCCAAGGCCCCAACCTCATGGGCGCAGCTCCCAGCTGGCACCAAGGAGGAAGGCAGCAGCACCCACCACAGTTCCAGGCCCCCTGCTCTCCGGGGACCAGTGTGGTCCCCCCCTTGGCAGCACAGCCCGCAGTAGGCTGATCTGGCGCCGCTGTGTCAGCCGCATCAGGATCGGGCCACACTTACCGGCGGGACGCTGCCAGGGGCCGGCTGGGTCCACGGGTGTCAGCAGCCATGGGGTTCATCGGCTGCTGAGTATGCCACACCACAGAGGAGGGCGCAAAGCAGAAGTTCCAGCTCGGAAGGCCTTTTGTTGCAAATGGCCAGTGTTGGCCCACTCCACCGCCGATGACTCTTCGGTCTTTGGTCCCCTCTCTCATGTTGTGTGGGGGGCCAAGAGATAGCAGGTGTTGCAGTCCCTGCTTGCATGGCAAAGGTGCACTCGCCAGGCATCAGACTTCACAGGCGGTAAGCTTTGTGAACATGGGCAGCCGAGATCACAATACTCAGCCAAGATGACAGAGTTGCTGTCTCTGCCCTTGTCTCAGAGCAGAGGCACAGTTCACAGCCCTGCCGTGGGCCCCCACAGGCAATAAGGTCCCCCGAGGCCACCCAGATGGTCACACTGCTATTCTGCTGTCGGAGGTGCGGAATTGCAGCCGATGCAGTAGATTGCAGCAGGAAAGGCTTCAGGGGTAGAGAGCTCGGAGACAAGACGTCCTACACCATCTTGAGTCAAGCCACATCCCCTAAAAGTCAGTTATTAAACAGGAGCCCTCCCTCTGGGCAATGATTCTTCAACCAGTCTTTGAATATTGTTATATTAAAGGTACGGTCCCCTCTTCTTGGGTTGGAAGTGTTATTATACCATTATATAAAAAAGGAGATAAAAAACTACTCACCTGCTAATTTCCTTCAAAATGCCCTGTTAGATGTAGTCGGTAAGGCTTTTACCAAGTGCCTATTAGATCACCTTAATACTTGGGTAGAGAGCCGTATAATTATCTCGTTGGAACAAACTGGCTTCAGGAAATGCCACGGCACTCTAGATAACATTGCTGCTTTTCAGCTCATATATGAAAAATATGTAACAAACAGGGGCTCTTCAGTTTATGCTGCATTAATAGACTTCTCATAGCCTTTGATAAGGTTGGTCATCCAACATCGTGTGAGATGCTATTTAAGCTCGGCATTCCAACAAGCTTGCTCTATTTAATTATAGCTTTGCACTCCTCAACCTGGTGTAAAGTTGTGATGGGAGGTGATCAGGGCCTTTCCATCGATTTCTCTACAAAAAAACGGCCTGAAGCTGCAATGTTTTTTTTGTTATACATACACGATCTTCCCAGCTTCATATCAAAAGGTAGGGTTTCCACGAAGTACTGGAGATCGCTTCTAACCTGTCCACTTTATACAAATGATATTGCAATTATCGCTCTTACTTCAAAAGGCTTAAACAGCAGCTTGGCAGCTCTCAAACAATATGTGGACCTACATTACTTGAAGAAAAACTAATGAAAAAGTCAAACATTATGCTTCCAGGGGAAAAAAAAGTGTGTAAATATATTAAGTCCTCGTGGTATCTGGGCTCCTAAAAACTAGAGAGGGTTAAATCATATCACGTTCTAGGAAAAGATATGTCTCGGCCCCTCAGTGACTGTGGACTTATATCAAACAATGTGGGTAAAGCGTTGTCTGACGCTAAAGAGTTAGATGCATTTTTAATACAGTAGGCAGGAGATATTTTTCCCATCTTCTCGCCGTATATCAGGCCAAGATCCTTACTACCTTAATGTATTCAGAGAAGGCGGTAGATGTGGCAACCTGGGGTTTTCTGAATAAGACCGATGGTCGCATTTTAAGACGACTGGCCTTGTGTAATACTATAGCGATGGCACTCTAAGACTAGAGTTTGGGATTAAAAGTTTTTTGTACAAGGCTTGGTAGAAGCGATATGATGGGCTTCTTGTCGGATGCGAAGCAACTCTTCCTCACTAAGGCACTTTATATATAAGAGAGTTTTGAATTAAAGAGAGAGAAGTCTCTGTTTTTCAGAAATTTTAAGTACGCTCTAGAACAACTGGAGTTAGGCCAAAATGTAATATCTTCTTTATCACCAACTCAACTAAAGCATGCCTAAAACATGTTTCTATAAACATTTCATTTTATTAAGGTTGGACATACGTCCATTGAAGGGTTTAGTTTACAAATGTATGGTACGTCAACTGTTTGTAATCTATGCCAAAATGGAATCCAGCATTTGAAACATTATTTGCTTGTCCTGCTTTGTTGTTATGTCGACGAAAGTTGTGAAACCTCCTATTTAGAAGCATTGCATACGAATCACAGCAGAGGCTCTCCAATTGCTATATAATCCTCATAATGAAATGTTTTGCCATCAAGTTTTTAACTTTTTTAAATCTATTTATCTATTTTAAATTTGTACTAAACATCTTAATATGAATTTCTGGCTTTTTGATCTGTTAATTTGATGTTTTAAAATGTGAGTAGCAACTCAATCTGTTCTTACAAATTATTTTCTATGTGTTTTATATTTGCATGTCTCTGTTTTATGTGGACCTCCTAGGAGTTCCAAATCATGAAATAAAAACCTTGAAACCTTGAATGGTGTGTAGCGGATGCTTTGCAGTTTGGTAATCCTCATTATGATTTATGTTTTACACCACCACATAGATTTGAAATCATACTGACTCTGAAGTGAGTAGTAAGGGGATGTCTTCATAGCACTTACTTTGCCCTTGCTGCAACTGATCCAAATTGAAGGTTTACATTTCTGCTCATATGCTGACGACCTTTAAGTCTGAATGTGAATAGCCTATCTTCCACTTGTGAAGGGCTACGCCATAAGCTTTATTAAGATAACTAGTTGGCTGTTAGACAGTGGGTTGAAGGTCTATGCACGCTAGCCTGAGCTGCTGTTGTTGGGATTGATACAGATGTATGCTTTCCCTTGGGTAAGCCCCTGCCACAAATACATTTAGGGTTCATTCTATACTCACCAACCAGGTAAGAAATTTAAATGATATCTGTGATAGAGACATGAGATTCAATCCTCACATCAAATGCCTCCGGACTGCTGAATCAAAGGACACTACCTGCAATGGATATTGTATTTCCGATACCAGTTACTCAAAACATGTGGCGAGTGAACTCAATAGCTGAAAGCTCTATTATGGGAATGCTATATTTTGGTCCAATTCAAAACACAGCTAAATCGACTGTAGCAGTTACAGAATTTTAGTCCATTTAATCTTTGGATTTTCTAGAAGCAATCATGTTTCCTGAATAGGAACTCTATTTACTGGCTACCCATAAAAGGGATGATGCATGTTAAAAGCATGAGACATGTTAATAAATGACTTTAGGGCACTGAACCACCCTATCTTACAAAGAAAATGCTGTCTTATCAGCCAGCAAGGGCAATACATACTGGAAGCTGTTAAGAATTGACTCTTCAGCTTCCCATGGTCCATTACTTTTGCCTGCCTTCACTGTTCATTTAATGCCTAGGTGTTATTCAGTCCAGGCTACATGCTTCAAAAGTGTGTGAGTAGCCTTCAGAATAATTAAATCAGAATTCAAGATGAGAATGAGGATGTGTATGAGGCACTTTGAGAGGGAAGCCAGGAGGATTGTGGTACAACCTTGATGTGGAGGTCCCCATACTGTGTTACTGTTCCCCTAAATTTTGGACCTGAAAAATCCTCCACTGGACCAGGGCCACTCCCTCCAAATTTCTAAACCTGATCTGTTTTTACCGTCTCTTGTGCGTTTCATTAACAGAATGACATTTGTCTGATGTAAAGAAGTGCAGGGAAAATGTATTACTCCTATTTGATCTTGACTATAATGTTAGTGCTTTCTGGTAGATTGCAAAGCCCTTGTTATAGTCCAACCGGTAAGCCGTATTCTATCCCATTTTACATCTTAGATATGATAATTTAGAGCCTTATTTAGAATTTGACAGATGGTATTTGTCTTTAAAATTGGCTGACAACTGTTTTCTATATCTATGGTTTTGACTCTCATGTCCACTGACC
This sequence comes from Lissotriton vulgaris, assembly GCF_964263255.1. NCBI lineage: Eukaryota > Metazoa > Chordata > Amphibia > Caudata > Salamandridae > Lissotriton > Lissotriton vulgaris. Next base: position 348,254 of record NW_028253447.1, on the reverse strand, counting down.
ACAAAAGCAGAGTTAGCTCCATCAGCAGTACTTCCCTCTGCCATTGATGGTTCAGCCTCTCCCCATTGGTGGTAATATGTCCTTGGAAGTGATGGAACTATTTCTGCCATATTTGAAGATCTATGACACCTTGGTGTGATGCACAAGGTGTTGTGACGGGAGCTGGCAATGGCAGAAAGGTAAATTTATGGAAGACGTCCATCAAAATTGCCAAAATACCTAGTGTAGATCTAACAATTCCAAACACCTGCTGCCTCCCCAACAAAAACAAGGCCTCAGAAACCAAATCATTTACCATGCACAACCCAGGCCTGTGCTGTTCTGCAATTGAAGCCATGGCAGACAGGAGAGAGCCATGTTTTTGTGAGAATGAGCTGACTATAATGATGGATGAAATTATGAGGGTAGAATGACAGTTGTTTGGATCTCAAGTGCGGAGTACAACCATGAGTTAGTGTAGGGAAATGGGGACATGAACAGTCTACAGTGAACATGGTAAATTCTATATGCGGTGCTCTCGGGATGGCAAAAGGTGAAGTGAAATATTAATGAATACATTTGAATGTGGTTTTGGATTCTATTGGTTTTAATGTTGAATCCTAACGTGATTACTGCTTTATTTAGGCAGTGACCTCTTGACAAAGCTAGTAGGCCTGCTGTATTGTAATGTTGCATCTGGTGTAGGTGGAGGTGGGTTGCTATTATTGGGGTCAAGACCCACTAGGGGTCAAATATGATTTCACTGTATCATTAACCGTATTTACAAGTACTGGATGTAAAAGTTATAATTTGTTGCATTGTATTTAATGGTGCATATGTAATAAATGTGCTTTGCCTTTTTAAAAGAAAAAAACACTGAATGGACAATATTTTATTGAGTGTTGATGTTGCGTGTGAGCTAATGGAGATTCCCTCCCCTGAGTAAGCCTTAACATGTTCTACCTCGCTAACCTAACAGAGGCAAGTGCTACAAAGGAGCACTTTGGTTTCCAGTAGAGAGATAATTGTGACTTATTAATTGTAAAAAGATCTTACTTTACGTTTGAAAAAAAACCTAGAAATTCTTTAAAAAAACAAAGGTTAAAGTTGTCAAATTGGCCGTTCTTCCCCAGGATCTGCACGAGATGCTACAAGGACCCTCCTCCTGGCACTTCCTACTCAGCATGCTATTATAGCACAGAGTATTAGGCTCGCCAAGTGAAGGGAAGGGAATAGGAATGGAACAGCAGGGAAGGAGACCTGCAAAAGAAAATAATGTACAAAACAATACATAACATTAATCTGATCACTTGAAACCTCAGGTATGAACCAATCAACCAGAGTCATTATGAAGGAAGGAAGCACTTAAAGCAACATATAAAGTAATACTGTCACCACCAAAAAAAACACGAATTTTTATATATTTTTAGGATCTTTAATGTTCTTTCATAAACAACAAAATATTTACATAGTGATGTAAAATGCTGTTTGATTAAAGGTTGCCCATTAAATTATTAGGATAAACCTCAACATCTAAAAAGCTTCACTTCTCTATTGCATTCTTGATAAACCATAATATGCAGAACTGTTCATATGTGATCCTATTGAACAGTCACCAAATATCATTAACCAAAAAAAAATGAAGCACATCAATTTATAGCCGCAAGTTGTATTTCTAGAATATTCTAATCTTACCGTGTAGAGTAGGACCTACTCTGACTAAGAGTTTTTCTACTGCATCTCGGCCGAGAACTGCCGAAGCCAGCTGATGTATCGTAAGCCTGCGGGAGCCAGCTACTTCACCGGAAGACTGCAGGAGCAGGCTGCTTCACTGGTAGCCTGCTGGAGCCTGCTCCTTCACCGGTAGACTTTGGGAGCCAGCAGCATTACCGGAACACTGCGGGTGCCGGCTGCTTCACTGGAAGACAGCGGGAGCCGGCAGCTTGAAGACTGCTGGAATCAGCTTAGATGGCTATGAGAGCCGGCAGCTGATCCTCAGCTCCTGCCATGGAAGATCACGCTCATTGTCGGAGAAGAGACAAAGGAGTCGACTCCCCAGCACCGGAACAGGACGGCACTCTAAACCTAAAGCGCGCCAACTGAATAGTAAGAACTGAAACTAGGGTGTGGCTGGCTAAGTAGACCTGCCACACCCAATATGGCCACCACTAGGACACATGAGTAACATATTCCAATGACTACAACAGTTAACAAAACCACAAAAAAAAGATCACCTCAGCACTCTGGCACTCCACTGTGTAGGGGATGAACCCACACAGGCACAGATAGGAACACTGAGCCCACCAACAGGTGGAAAAAGCCGCTATATGCGCTTTACCACACTGCGGTTTTGCACACAGTGGGAGAAATGTGCAGGAACGCACAATAGAGATGTGTTAGGCGAGCCCTAGACTTTGCACCGCCAGTAGTTTAACAAAAGTGATGTTGTAGTTAGGTCTGGTAATAATTTTTTGCTTCACTGTTAAAAAATTCCTCAGCAATTCACTGAAAAAAACAAAGGTCAAAGTTACATTATAGTTAGGTCTGGTAATAATATCTTACTTTTCTTAGAAATTCACTGTAACACAAGTTAAAGTGATGTTATAGTAAGGTGAAAATGGCAGTTTAAAAATACAGTTTTAAACTAAAAAAAACACACTGAAATTTACCAGTTACAGTCCATTGAGTTAACTATAAGTTATACCCACGTCATGCACTGCTTATGACCTCAAATATTATGCCACTCTGACATGTTTAGTGACATCATTTATAACACCACTGATACCTTCCCAAATTATATAATTGATGACATGACTGTTGACATCACTGAGACATCATACACTAATTTACTGTTCAATCTTTTTATTTTTAAACAAAAGTACTAAATGGTGCAGTCATGTGAGGCATGAATTACATAAACATATGTGTTTATATAAAATAATTACACTGTAGCCCTCTCCTTCTAGACACGATAGCTCCATTAGGGGGCCTTGTCTCTAATACGCACATTCCTTATCATGTGCACAGGTTTTCACAGAGAGTTACTACACTCTAGAACCATTAAGAGTCAAAGCCCCTACTATGGACATCCTTCACTCTGTGCACAGATCTTCACAGAGAGCTCACTCCCTCAAGACACTCAAGCCCCAATAGGTGATCAAGCCTCTACTACACAGAACCTTCTCCTTGTGCACAGGTCTTCTAGACACACACGTCACATTAGGTGGCACGCCCCTGCTATGCACAGCCTTCACCCTGTACAAAGCTCATCATAGAGGGGTCACTCCTTCCAGACACCCAAGCCTTCTTAGGTTGCCAAGCAACTCAAACGACAGGTACACTGAGTAAACAGATGTGGGAAGAGGATGCTGTACTTATGCAGCTGTCTCTGTCATAACTATTATTAGGACACATAAAAATACATTATGCCTCAAAATTACAAAAAATCCATACTTCCCCTCCCATGCTTAACTCATTGGTTTCATGCCTGCATTACCATCTCAGTGCTCATTTATTTAAAGTTGTTCCACAGGTATTAAATTCAACAGCTCCTGCTCCAACTAAATGGCTTTCAAGATTTACTCACTTTTGTCTTGAATACAAATTGTGAACGCTCTGGCTGTTCATTAGAACTTGGCGGTGATACTGCAGTTGATTACTAGGCAGTTAGATGAAAGTATGTTGCTGATGTTGGAAGTACCTGCTTCACTCTGTATCTCAGAATGTTTTACTGAAATGGATGAGGAAGATATTTGAGAAAATGTTTCCTTGTATTAGCTTTTTTGAGCACTAACCATAATTTCTATGACAAAAACAAACTCCTCCTTTTATTAATTCCTCTGTAGGAAATTACTTTCATTTTTACAGCTTCTATTCCATCAAGATGACGTTCACATCTGACACATGTTTGGCACAAATACAAAATGTTAGCACTCTAATTGTTCATCAGAATACTGTATGAAGTTGCAGGGGCATCTTAAAGACGTTGGTCTGATCATTGACAACTCCCTTTGCAGGCCCCAAAAGTTTTAAGGAGGCCCCAGTCTTTCAGTTTTTGAATATTTATGAGATATTGGAGACCTGGAAGCCCCTTTTCATATTGTGCAGGGGGCCCCATCATTTTTGCATTAAGCCCTGTCTGAGACTGTCCTAAAAGCTTAATGATGGGCCCCCTAGAAAGTTGGGGGTCCTTGACCAGAGACCACTTTGCCCATTCCTTAAAAGATCTCTGGGAAGCTGCAGTTGAACACTGGGAAATCAACTGACAGGCTGCTGCTATTGGGGAAAACAAAGAATATTAGACTTTTTTCTCACATGACCGAGGAAGAAATTGGGAACTTTTAGAAAATGTGCTCTTATTTGAGCGTCTCGAGCACCTTCCATAACCCCTATGAGGAAATCATGAGAAAAAACTGTTTCCTCCCAGACATGGTTTATTATTCTTCAGCAGAGAATCAATATCTCAAACAAATAGGATACCCTTTGCATGCTAATGGTTCTAGTACCAACGCGAATAGCAGTGGAGACAGGGGGCATCCCTGTCTGGTCCCCCTGCCGATCACTAAGGGATCCGAGACATAGCCGTTTACCCTTATGCGGGCTGAGAGGTCCGTGTACAGCATTGATATCCATTGTATAAACATTATCGGAAAACCCATGCGTCTCAATACTGCATGCAAATACTCCCACTTGATTGTGTCGAAGGCCTTCGCGGTGTCTAGTAGGATCGCCGTGGCTTTGGTTTCAGGTGTTAAGTAATGGGATAGTGCAAGCAGTGCTCTCGTATTGTGCGTCATGGATCTCTCGGGTATAAAACCTGACTGATCTGGTCTAACTAGTGACGGCAACAAAGGCTTAAGTCGCGTGGCTAGCAAGCACGCGATGATCTTGGTGTCTACGTTAATAAGTGACAGTGGCCTATGTGAGTCACAGGCTTCCAGATCTTTTCCCGGCTTCAGTAGTGCTATCAGCACCGCCTCCCTAAGAGACGCTGGGAGGATTTGCTTTTCATGTGCCTCCGCATACATTTCTACCAGGTGTGGGGCCAGCAGATCTGTAAACGCCTTATAAAACTCACCAGTGAAGCCATCGGGCCCTGGCGCTTTGCCGTTAGGGAGGGTTTTAATGATATCAGTCACTTCCTCAACCGTGACAGGGCTGGATAAATATTCTCTATACCTATCTGATAACCATGCAATTTCCACATCAGCCATATAATCTTGCATGGTATCTGATGCCACATGTAGGCGTGATTCGTACAGCTGGCCACAAGTTTGTCTGAATTCTTCCAATATCCCCTTCATGTCATATCTGTTAGTTCCCCTTGAGTCTCGCACTGTGTGAATGTGTTGTGGGGCATGACCTGAACATATCTTTTGAGCTAGTGCCCTTCCAGGTCTAACTCCCTCCCCGTATACTCTCGCCCTCCCCCGTTTCGAGACGTATGCAAGTTCAGCAGTGGCATAATCCTGATGTTCAGTCAGGATCGTTTTTATATCCCCATGTATGGTGGCGTCCTGCGTGTGTTCGTAGCGGCGCTCCACTTCACTCATTTTAGATTCCCTAATTCGTAATTGCTGTCTAATGTCTTTCAGGATTCCCGCTGTGGTGCTATAGCACTTCCCCCTTATCGTTGCTTTAAATGCTTCCCACAATAACCCTTTGTCCTCAGTCGTTGGAACATTGAGTTCGAAGTATTCTACTATAGCTTTGTGCATGGTGTCTGTGTATGTGGCGTCTAGAAGTGCTGTGGCATTGAATCTCCATGTGAAGGGTGGTGGTACATAATGAGGCAGTTGTAGTGACAACATTACCGGGCTGTGGTCTGAGAGCATGCGTGGTAGATGCTTAATATCGGTCGTCCATAAGGATACCTCACTCGATCCTAACCAGTAGTCGAGTCTCGACCAACTATTATGTGCAGCAGAGATATGTGTGGCTTCTGTGTGGCACAGGCTTCGTGTCCTCCAAATGTTGCTTAGTTGTAACTCTGCTATAGCATCTTGTAGCTCTGTTCTTGCCCGTTTGTGTGGTTCTACAGTGTTAGGTGATCTGTCCAACCCATCTCGCAGGGCTATATTAAAATCGCCACCCCATATCAAGTGTGTTACATTTAGATCTGAAATAGTGTGCCATAGCTTAGTGAAGAATCTGGGGTCATCCGTGTTTGGCCCATACGTGTTTATTAAAGCTACATTTTGATTCCTAAGAAGACCAAGTACTAGGACATATCTACCTTCTGAATCTTTGAGTACCTTCGAAACCCTGAAATGAACACCCCTGCGAATGAGAATGCTTACACCACGTGCATATGATGAATAATTGGACCCGTGTACCGCTTCTGCCCATCTGCTACCTATGGTTGTCAGTGCATTTGCTGCGATGTGCGTCTCCTGAAGAAATGCAATATCTATTCGGTGCCTAGTGAAATATGCAAATATTTGACAAATTTTCTTGGGGTTACTCATGCCCCTTACGTTCCAAGTGATAAGGTTCAGGCTAGCTTCTTTTATTACTTCAGTATGGAACCCGGTTACATCTCATTCTCTCGGCGCCCTTCATCATATATGTTTTGCAATTTGGCCTCATATCATTGACAAGGAAATCCACCATGACATACAGGCTATATAATTCGGAGTTTGCAATGCTTCTCAGATACAGTGATTTGTAGTAAACATCCCCAACTGCCCCGCTCCTCCCCCCACCCACTTCAGCAACCCAATCCTGCCAAAGCCATATCCCTGAACAAAATAAACTATAAAACCAATATGTGTTGGGGGACACCCGTGTAGGGGGTCCACCAGGTGCACACTTCTCCACCCACATTGTGGATGTGGACGGGTAGTCTGTTTCAATTAACAATCCTGAACATAGTGCTACTAGTCTGTGTACTTTCTACACTGTCGCTTTAGTGTTCCATATGTCAAGGCCTCATAGTCTGTCATTTGAACTAATCTTGCATGTACTCCTAGAGTACTGCTGCCCTTCTCAGTATATGTCAATGTGGTTGCACTAACAGGACCCAGCGCAGCTACCATATGAATCAAGGGTAGTATAGAACGTGTCAAGACCACATTTTTGCATATTAGCGAAGTGAAGTGTTCGTGAATCTGGGCTGCATGGCCCGCCCTATGTGCCTGCGTTTCTGAGCTTTCTAATACAACGACGAAACTCCATTACCTGCTACAACTAGAAGTACCTTCAACTCTTTCGTCACTGATCAATAGGTCACAAGACCCTACAACCTTACAATGGTGTAGTCTTAAACTGGCGATATCATCAAGAAGCCACCGCTCCTCCTCAGTCTATGGTGGAGTAGCTCTCGTATGAGGCACACCTTGTTCGCCCATTAACCTATGACAGTTCACATGGTAGCACCATCTGCTTTTCATTTCTGATTTTAGTTTAAGCGGCTCCGGGACCGTGCACCTTGGCCTATCCAATGTGCAAATCATTCCGCCTTCCAACAGCACAGATTGTCTTCGTCTTATTGTTGTGTGAGCGCTGTATCTCAGTGAAAAAAGATAAAACTGCCATAGTTTAGCCCGCCCAATTGTAATCCCTGTGCACAGTATACCATCAAGGCATTATAAAACCTGCTACGAGGTCCATACAAAAGAAGTCTACAAAGTCCGTGCTCTTCTTGTATCAATACTGGGACACCATTATCTTATCATGGCTGCTCAGCTTTCGTCGTCTGGCTGTTCTTCCCGTCCTGACGTTCGTCTCCGCCTGCTTAGTTTTTTTATATATTCATGTGCCGCCTGGGTGTGTTTAGAACAGTGGACCTCCCCGCATGAGTTACCTTGAGTTTTGCAGGGTAGAGCATGGAATACTCCACACCCAGATCTCTTAGCTTCTTTTTCGCCGTCTGCTATTCTTTGTGGGCCAATTGGACAGCCATGGTGTGATCCGGGTAGAAATCGAGTTTGTTTCCCTGGTGAGTGATGTCTCCTTTTTCCCGCGCCTGTCTGAGGACCGTATCTCTGTCTCTGTAGTTCAGCAGACAAGCTAATATGATGCGTGGGGGGCCCCCGGTTTCGGGCGCGGCGCTAGGGAGCGATGAGCCCGTTCCACCAGGAACACCGACGAGAATTCCTCCGCTCCAAAAAGCTCTTTAAGGAAATTTTCCACATACAGTTCCATCCTCCCCGTGTTTGTTGACTCCGGAAGACCTGCTATGCGAATATTGTTGCGGCGGGACCTCGCTTCTGAATCCTCCGTCTTATTACGTAGCGCTTCCAGCGTTTTCTCCATGGTGGCGCAGGTGTTGGTGTTGGTACTTGAGACATCTTTCACCGCCGATATCCTTGTTTCTGTCTCTACTAGCCTTTCCCCATGTTTGTCCATCTTGGCGGCCATGTAGTCAACTCTTTGCGTAAGAGTATCCAACTTCCCGTTCATTTCTTGCAGGCTTCGCTGTATGGCACGCAGTACACCCTCCATACCAGCTCCCTCATCGGCGTCATGGTCCCCCTCCGTCTCCAATTCTCCAGTCGCCCCCTTGGTCTGGTTTTTTTGCTTCGAATTGCAGCTTCATTTGCTGCTTCTCCGGCTTGCCCATCTTGCCTGCTGTATTGGGTAGGCCGCGGCTTACACGCGGTATACTGTGAACGGCGTGCACCCTCTGGTCGTCGTGGTCATCCGGTGGCAGCGGGGCTTTAAGATCGTGAGATGCGGTTATAGTGGCACCAGTGGCAGGGTCAGTGATAGTCGAGGCAGTCCTTTACAGCGTGACGGTCCACAGAGATAGGACGGGCAAATAGCTGTGAGCGTTCATACAGCCTCTTCAGCAGTGTTGATAGCCATCTTTTGCAGCTCAATCACACAGCACCTCTCAAATAGAGCGCTCTCATACACCCCCTCTTGTGGACATTACAGCCATCGGGTGTATATCCGCTTGTTGTAGGGCATGAGCAAGCCGTCAAGTGCAGGTAGTGTTCATTTATAGGCGGGGACGTCCTTTCCTGCTTTGTACCTTCTATGCAGTGCCATCATGCTTGCAGGTCTATCCTCGTGCCACCCTGTTTATGCCGACTCCTCCCCTCTACCACAGATTTGTGTTAGGCAGATCGCCTTGTGGCACGTCCTGTGTGCATATCTGGAGCGGCTGCTGCTCTAAGGACATCGACCCGGCAAGGATCAAAAGCTCCGCGCGGACCTGTGCCTTGCGATTCTCCAGTCGTCGCCTTTTTTTGTTTGGAGTAATACCTAGAAAACCAGACCTCTGTGCGTGTGTTTCGGCAGGCAGCTTCAATCGGCACCGTTGAGGTCCGGGCGCTAGCGTGGGGCTTGTAGGTTGCTAGGGGTCACCATACCCAACGAACGATTATAGTAAAATAGTGTTTTGATGACCATTATACATAGAAAGCGCGCTTAGTTATTTTGCGTTCCACCAGGGCCGCCATTTTACACCTTGTCAGCGCTCCGTGGAACGCACATCGCATATTACTCACAGTTCCCCGCTCACACTGTTGGGAAGCTATTGTCCGATTCCGCATGATCTCCGATTACTTCAAAGTCCCGACGAGCATTTTAGGGCATATTTCGACGATCTGGGATGCTTGTCTTTGCTTTCGCCTCACTTCGCGGTCGCCGCCATTTTGAAGGTCCGTCCGCAGCCCACGTTGTTTTGCCTCGTAATTTCTTATTTAGGCAGTTCCAGGCACTAGAAACATCCGCTTGTCAGTCCGTAGGTATTCCGACAGCTTAATCAGCAGAGTCGGTTCATTTTATCTGCAGTAGCACTTTGGTATTCACAGCAACAGCTTCCCGTCCGGCGGAGCTGCCTCAGGAGCCAGCCATCCCGCAGTGCACCCTCTAGCGCCCCCCCCCCCCAACGAACCCCTCGTTGAAGGTAAAAAGAAGATGAAAGCTGACCGTTTATGAGCACTGAGGCTTTAGGTGCAGAGTATAGCAAAGATATGAAGGATATGAATGTGAGACCAAAACCATACCAACGCAATAAGGCAAACAAAAAGGACCAGTCAACTCTATCAAAAGCCTTTTCCACGTCAACAGAAATAGCAGCAAGGGGTATTGAAAGAGATGGAGCTTTATTTAAAACGTAAGAAAAAGACCAGAATTATCAGAGGTGAGCCTTCCTTTAACACATCCGCATTGCTCCTTTCCAATGAGATGAGGCATAAAGGATTCTAAACGCAGTGCAATTAATTTAGCAAATAATTTGTAATCAACATTCACTAAAGAAATTGGACGGTAATTTTTACAAAATTTGGGGTCACGACCCTCTTTTGGAATAAGACAATGGTGGCATCTTGGAAAGTGCCAACTGCCTTACCGGATGCTTAGAATGATAGGAAAAGCTTTAAAAGTTTGGGTAGAAAAAGATCAGAGAAATGCAAATAAAATTCCACACGGAAACCATCGGAACCAGGTTTTTTTGCCCATAGTAAGGGATGTAAGAGCAGCTGAAAGTTCGTGGAATGAAAGCTCAAGTTCAAGATCTGGAAAGTTGAGATGAGAATTAGAAGGTTTAGGAAGTTTCTCCAAATAATTTTGAATAAGATAGGGGGTTGTAGGAGATTCAGGAGCATAGAGGTGTTGATAAAATAATTGAAATTGGTCAAGTATTTCTTTATCTTTATGTAGGAGAGTGTTATCAGAAGAATAAGTACTTTCTATGAAAGTACGTTCTTTACGAGATTTAAGATTGTTAGCTAAAAGTTTTTCTGATTTATTAGACCACCATAATAACAAGCACTACTGCGAAGGAGAAAGGAGGATACATTATCAGTGGTAAATTGATTAAAGTCTAGTATTGCTTGCAAAAAATCTGGTGGTATACATTTAGTTGAGGAGGTATAAAATGTATGTTCCAGAAGTTTTATGTGTGTTATGGAATTTTTACGTTTCTGAAGATATAGCTTCTTTTTCTTAGAAACAAAATCGATAATGAATCCCCAGTGGCTTTAAAGGAGTCCCAGAGGATGTGTGTCGGAGTATTAGGGTCAGAATTCAATAGAAAGAATTCATTAGCAAAGGAACGAAAAGAGGTAGAGAAATTTGGATCTGTGAGAAGTGAGCTGTTGAAATGAGAGAGAAGAATATAGTCAAGGCGAGAGAAGGATATATGAGGAGGAGATAAAAAAGAATAGTCCAAGGTGTCCGGATGGAAAAGTCTCCAAGAGTCAGTAAGACGTGATTGTGCAATAGTGTCATGAAATTGTTTATGTGGTTTGTGAGGAATGAAGCGAACAGTGGATTTACGATCCAAGAATGGATCAACAATCTGGTTACAATCTCCTCCTAAAATAAATAAGTCATCTTTATGTTGAATACATTTTTTCGTGATGAGAGGCCAAAAAGCGCAGTCAGGTTGAGTAGGACCATAAACTTTAAATACAGTTAGGAGAATTGAGTCAATAAGTAATTTAGTTAAGATCCATCTACCTTCAGTATATTTTTCCTGTGATAAAACTTACACTTCAGTTTTTTATGACATAAAATGGCATCTCCGTTCTTTTTGTTATTGGAGGGGGAAAATAAAACCGTACCGACCTAACCTCTCTTTAACCCTTTGCCTGCTGATGACGGAACCGCTCCGTCATCAGCTGCGGTGGCGCTGTGCTGATGACGGAGCGGTTCCGTCATGGCCCGCCCAGCGCTCCTGCGCGGCGCGAATTCCACGCCTGCGCTGAGCGTTCTATTGAGCGGGGGGGGCCATGACGGAACCGCTCTGTCATAAGCACAGCGCCACCGACGCTGGTGACGGAGCGGTTCCGTCACCAGCATGTGGCCGCCCCGCCCCCTTAGCACTGCTGCGGAATAGCCGCCGCAGTGAAGGGGTTAATTTAAGGGATTTAATTTCAGTAAGGTGGGTTTCCTGCAAAATGACTATAACAGGATTATAAGAAGCTAAATGTGAAAGTACTCTCTGACGCTTAATTAGGTTAATAAAACCCTTTACATTCCAGGAAACAACTCAAAATGTACAAATTGCAGAAAAAAATACAAATAAACAGTGCAAAGAGGTATACATGCAACATAGAGCCAAAAAAAAGGATAAGTAGAAAGAAGAGAATAAAACAGGATCAAAAGGAAAGGTAGAGATGAAAACAGGGAAAGAAAATGGAAATAGGATAAGTGGGGAGATGAAATAGCAGAAGAGGCAGTACTAATCCAAAGGACGACTGAGAGTAACATACCTGAGGGGAACATACAAGAGGGAGATGGGTCAATAGCCACACTCAACAAGACGAACTGCTCGGAGAGTGGGAATCCAACCGAACCAGGACAAGGGAGTCGAAGATAAGGAACCACACGAAATGAAAGAACAAATATCACCAGCCTGTATAAGGATATATAAAAGAGAAAAACAAATGACAATAGGGAAACAACAATAGATATGCATAACAAAATGTATATAACAAAGAAAATTACATCATAACATATTCAAAAGAAACATCCAAAGGTAAATTAGAAAGTAGAAACACCATCAGAACCTCTCCAGAAGTACTGTAAGAAGCAAAACAACAAACGTAAATGTCAAGTCAGTCAGCCACTAAGAGAAGTAGAAGTTTCCATGCCACTATTAGATTGAATATGAATAAAGTTCTTAAGTTCTCCAGGGTCTTGAAAAGTCCATGTTCGATTCTGATGAGTGACCTTGAAAATGCATGGGTGAAACAGGGCATATCTAGCTCCAAGAGAACGTAAGGGCGCACCAAGATTGAGAAACTCCTTTCTTCTGGCTGCCGCGGCATTGGAAACGTCTTGAGAGAGTAACACTCTCTGGCCCAACCAAGAAACTTGACGCTTGGACCTAGCTGCAGAAAGAACTGAGAGAAGATCCGTGAATTTCAAGAAGAGAATGATGACTCCTCGTGGTTTCGGTGAAGTAGAAGAACGTGGACCAAGTCAGTGCACCCTTTGGATGATAAGAGAAGTGGTGGGTGGCATGTCCAGTAATTTTGGGAGAAAAGAGGTTAAGAATGTAACAGGATCATCACCTTCCAAAGATTCAGGCAAACCATAAATATGGAGATTATTCCTCCTATTTCTATTTTCCAAATCCTCAGTATGTTGCTGAAGGGCAAGGACCGAATTTTCTAGAGGAGAGATGCTTTTGAAAAAATTCAGTATTCAATTATCCAAATAGATATCAAAAGATGCAGATATCCAATAGCATAAGCAATATAGAGTTGCATTAAACAGGAGACAAATAGTCCTTAGGAAAACCATTTATCATTAACATCTCATAAAGAAACATGTATGGCAAATCATCAAAAAAGAAAGTGAAAAATGAAGCAGGAGCGTTTAGTTATCTTCAAAATATTGCAGTCTTTTTTAATGAAAAAGCAAGCAATAGCCACAAATGCCAGAGGGAAGCCAAAAATCCAAAGCTTAGCGCTTGAATGGACCAATAGATCAGTGAGGAGAAGTGCCGTAGACAAAAAGGCGGACGAAGCCTACCACAGATGCTTTGGCGCCAAAACGTGGTGAAGCGCTAAAATTTGAATGAGATAGGCAACTCACTTGATGATGGATGTGCTTCAGAGTGTGCCAGTCATGAACGCCATAGAAAATAATGTAGGCATTAAGCAGCTGACCATCAGGGTGCAGAAGATGCCATTACTCTGTGAGACATCAAAAAGCACATAAAAAACAGACACCAAAATACTGAAGAAAAGTAAAAAGATCTCCACTTGTGTGGCAAGCATAGGTAATAGAGAGAAAAGGTTGCTCAAGTCACAGGGGAATCGTCGTGTCACAGCGTGACATTTTTGGAGATGTGCACAGGTTCGTGAGGAGAGACGCTGTCGGATGCCCACAAGAGCTACCTTTGCTTGTGAAGCGATTTCGCAGAGACGACAAGAGCCACCGCCCCTGTACCCACCTGACCCATGCGGAGATTTGGTACCCAGCAGGGATGAGATGGAACCAGGGAAGGGAGCCAGAAATGAAATGAAGAGGCCTTGCCGCTTGTGGAGCTGGGTAGGATATTTTGGTGCCAACTGTGGAGACAAGAAGGCCTAATTAGAAAAAGACCACACCACCCACTTAATCGCAGACCTCTAGACACATACAGAAAGGATTCCTTTAACCATGAACTCACCAGGGCTCGTGTAGACCTCTGAACCAAGGAAGTTATGAATGCTCCAATGAATAAAGGAAAAAACCAAGGCAAGCGCTCCTGCGCGGTAGAAAGCAACCAAAGTAATGTGCTCCTGCACGGCAATGTGCAACCAATGAATAGCGCTCCTGCGCTGCAATAAGGAACAAAGAATAGCGCTCCTGCGCGGTAGAAAGCAACCAAAGTAATGTGCTCCTGCACGGCAATGTGCAACCAATGAATAGCGCTCCTGTGCTGCAATAAAGAACAAAGAATAGCGCTTCTGCACGGTAGAAAGCAACCAAAGTAATGAGCTCCTGCACGGCAATGTGCAACCAATGAATAGCGCTCCTGCTCTGCAATAAGGAACAAAGAATAGCGCTCCTGCGCGGTAGAAAGCAACCAAAGTACTGTGCTCCTGCACAGCAATGTCTAACAAGGTAAAGCACTCCTACGCTGCCACTGCTTAACCACAAAATAGCGCACCTGCGCAACTAATGAAAAAACAAAGAATAGCGCTCCAGTGTGGACACAGACCTGACAACAGGGCAGATACGTTGCCCAAGTCCTACGGCAGCAAGTGTTCTTTATGGCACAGCAAGGAAACCGGGGAGCAAGGTGTCCGTGGTATCCCTGGTGTTTGGCTCCGAAGGTACCAGGCGAATCCGGGTAGCAGGATGAATCTGAAGCACAGAGCCAGCAGGAAACGCAGCGTTTAAGCGTTTCCCCCGGAAGTGCTTCGGTGGAGGCAGGTCGAGGAAGACAAGACCGGGACTCGTCTTCCGCCCGGAAGTGAGTTCCCGATCGCCCGTATGTGTCTAGCGGCCCCTCGGGAACGGCAAGACGCCGCAACATGACAGACGCGCTCCAGGGAAATGGCGGGTGCCACAGCTGATAGACGCGGCAGCTCCGGAACTGGCAAAGCGTTGCGCGCCAGGTGTAAGTAAACAGCTGACCCGCTAGCTGTCATATTCCGATGAAGAATGAGTATTGTTGCAGCTGAGGGCATGCCGTGGAAATGCAGCAAAACTTCACAAAAAGGTCTGGCTCAGCGGAGATGCACTCTCAAGCCACCATCTTGCGTGGTGCCATAGCCATGCCCTGTGTCTGCCATCTTTAAACAGAATATAATTTGCGATTAAAGTATGAAGTATGGATGTACACTTCCAATCTATCAATAATGTTTGTTTATTGATATCTGACAACCATCCTATATTTCCATTAGCAATGGGTCAAGTAATATGTATTACCTAATTGTATGGGTTAAAGAACCATGCCTGTCAATATTATCCATCATTGCAAGATGGCGCTCGTATAAAAATAAAAAGTCAAAGTCAGACAACTTGAAGTTTCTCAGAGAAAAAACTTTATCAGTATATTAAAAAACAAGCCCATTATTCTATACAATGACTAAATAAGGAATGTCACGTTTTAACTTGCTTAGTTCAAAAACATCCTTGTCAGATGAAGACTCAAATGTGCGAAGGTTTATAGAGGAGAGAGCATTCCCAGCCACCGGAGAAGTGCTCATTGATAACATTTTCACAAGGCATATATTATGTGCAATGTATCATTGTACAAAACAAAAAATACCATATGAGTCCATATTCGAAAAAGATGACGTTTTTTAATTTAATGATCTTGTTGAACATGTGTTAAATCATATGATTTGGTAAATGTTTTGTTTTAATTGTTATCATCCATATATATATATATATATATATATATATATATATATATATATATATATATGCTGCAAAGACTCGTCCTTCGTTTCCTCCACGAAAACACGACAGCCAGAACACGCAGAAAAGACGAGGTAGACCCAATTTGGTGCTTCTTTTTTTTATTTTGCTTTAAAGTGCAACCACATCACCACGACGCGTTTCGGCAGCTCCCTGCCTTGATCACATGACAACAGTGTCATGGGATACACCTCTTTTTAAAGTGGCAGTGTGCAAATGGACATAGAAAAAATATTTAACAGTCTTTTTTCTTCTGTGTGATACGTAAAATACAGGATAGTTAATTAGTGTGAAATACCAAAATATAAACAGTACATAATTGTTACGCCATATATATATATATATATATATATATAAGGATGATAACAATTAAAACAAAACATTTACCAAATATTGTGCATTATTATGGACTACAAGACCCATAATTCCTAAGGGGATGACCTGGTTGTGCAATGGGCATGTGATGATAGTCACACCCCCTTGGGGAGTGACACTGTTTTCAGGAAATGTATTCGTGTTTATAAAACTGTGGCGATGTAATTTTCAAACTAACCGTGACCAAGACAGCGGAGGCTGTCGTAACGCGTTGGTTGTTGCCTTGTTTTTGACACCCCATGGATTGAGAAATAAAAGAACCTAAACCAACTTCCTTGTGGATTATGATTGGGTTTTTTGCCCAATCATGATATCCACGATGATATCCTCTCGTGGGAGGAATCGTTGTTTTGATGTATTAGCGGTTGGGCTCAACCGCAGGAGTAACGCGGCCACACCTAGCAGTGCCAACCGGGAAAGAAAGGGAGCCATATGGAGTGATATATATATATATATATATATATATATATATATATATATATATATATATATATATATATATATATATACCTTGCCAATCTACTACGAAATTGGGATGGGAATTGTCTCCAGAACCCAAGCGATTGATTATTTGAAATGCTGTGGAAAACATGACTGTAGTCAAAGGACTGAATGTACAAATAGTATAATTTTATTGCATTCTATTCTTCATCAATGTATTTTATTTTATTTTTTCTAATACATTTGTTTGACAAATCCCTTGTAGGTGCACTTACTCAGCAGAGAATCATCATTTTTCACAAGGAAAAATCACATGAGAACACAATAGAACTCTTAAAATTATTATGACAATAAATAAGTTGTGTTGCGACTCAAATATGTTATCACCTTCATATGTACTCCTTTATGTGATTCAAAAACAGGCCTTCACTACAATGCATTTCAACAGGGGATATCACCTCGAGTGCTGTAATGGCTGCCACAACATGTCCGTTTTGTGGTAGCCAAACAAAGTGGGGGTCCCCCAAATGCTTATGTAGGTCAGGGTGTGCTCACCCTGCCTTCTTATATTTTTTAACTTCATTTCCAGGTCGTAGGGACCATCTCACTGAGGCTCTTAATGTCTGACACCATACATTGTTTAGCCTCTTTTTGGCAATTATAGGGATATCTCTACTACCTCCCTTCATGGTGAATAAATCAACTA
Source organism: Lissotriton vulgaris (assembly GCF_964263255.1). NCBI lineage: Eukaryota > Metazoa > Chordata > Amphibia > Caudata > Salamandridae > Lissotriton > Lissotriton vulgaris. The sequence goes on along the minus strand of NW_028253447.1, from coordinate 330,934 downwards.
AAGGTTTGTGATCCACCCTAATAAAAACTCTCACCCCCACAAGTACTGACAGAACTGTTTGACACACCACCAGCAAGCTATGGCTTCGTGTTCTACCACGGAATATAAGGGTTCTTCCAAAAGCAAACCCCACTGCTTCTTCTCTGCCATATCTGTTCTGCAGCAGGACCATTCCTAATCCATGCTGGCTGGCATCCGTCATTACAATGCTTGAATCATTAGTGTTAAATTGCTTGAGGGGAATGGCCTTGGCAAATCATGCTTTGATCAAGTTAAAGTCTTCTGTACATTCTTCACTCCCTTTATTAATATAGCAGACATTTCATCTGTTTTATCAGTTTACCATATGAATGCATCTGGAATTAAAATTCCATCAAACCCATAAATGAAAGCAACTGCTCCTTATTTGAAGGAATGGACACATTTACAATCATCCTCACAACATTTTCCTTAAGTTCATCTCCACACTCAGATAACTTATGGCCCAAATACTCAACACATGAAACACCAAGTTTACAATTCTGAGCTTTCTAAGTGACACCTTTCTCTTCCAGTATAGACAATATGTGTGCCAGTCTCCTGTTTCGAAGAGCTTTGTTCTCAGCATAAATTCATACATCATCTTGAAAACAAGTAACTCCCACGATGTCCTGGAAGAGCATGTCCATCAAACGCTTGAACACATCAGAAGCTTTCAAAAGCAACATCTACCTCTACTGCCTTACTCAGGGTCAGATCAGGTGTTGTTAATAAAGTGTCTTGGATTGTCTTTTTATTGGTGTGCTCAACTGGTTGATCCCTGATTTACTCCTCTTCAAAATCTTTATACTCACATGTCGAACTTAATACTTTCAATACACAAACACTTTTCTGTTTAAATTCACCTGGAAGCTGATAACATCTAAAATAACTTATGTCTTTCCAAAATTACACACTTATGTGTTTTGAAACGAATATCTAACATCTTCATAGCCGAGGTGGACTCATTCATTACATCACCCTCGCCCATCACTGTATGACAAGACCAATGCTTAGGAATCTTTCTGCCGTCTGTTCCAAAACAATGTCTAAACATAGAATAGTATTTCTTCTGTGTGAATGCTTTAACCTTAATGGCACCAAGATTTGCTTCAAACCTTATTTCCATTGCTGCCAGTCAATATTTAGCTGATCTGGACAAGATAAACAAAAAGGAAGAGAATTACACTGTTGCATTATGGTGACTGCTAGCTTGTGAATTAGCATGAAATACAGAATCTAATACTAAATTCCCAGTAATAAAAAGCGTGTATACCAGTTTTGCTAAAATATTTAAATTATATTTGTTTAATTTAAAATAGAACAATTAGTGGACCCCAAAGGTTAACACAATTTTCACATGACCAGAAAGTAAAGTACAATGTTTGGATAATATCCAGCACTGGTCAGTTCGTGATGCACTCAAAAAATGTCATTACAAATTGTACACTACCGTGTTCGCCTACAAGATGGTCTGTACAACACCTTTTATTATAAAGGTGCAATTAACATTCAAGATGTGCAAAATTGGTGTGCACATCTCCGTTTATATAATGCATAAATTATCTGCACACCACTGTTAAATAGCGAAAGAGGTGAGCAAAGTACAGGATTACCAACACCCTCAAGATGTGCAGACCACCAAGGACCACCACGACCGTCCAGGAGGAGTGTCAGACCAAGAGGCTTCACTAACCTCGCAGCTCGAAACCAGAGGAGTGAAGACGGACCCCCAAACCCCCAAAAGGTAGTACCTCAATGAGTATATGGATTAAACTCAAACATAGGCTACTCCCTCCCAGGAGAGAAGGGAAATAGATGTGTAAACAACCATCGGAAAGGAAGAGGAGACTGCAATACTCTCTTCAATACGAGGCCTGGTCGCTACATGGGACTGAATTCTGCACAAACAGAAAATAATAAAAGAAGCAGAGGAACTAACAAACCAGGTATCAAATAAACATTTCTCCTCTGTAGCTTAAGTCCACCCAAAGTTACAAAATAATAAGTAAAGTAAAAAAGAAAAGAAAGACGACTTCATCAGTGCACTGACCTGATAAGTAATTTCTCTCCTGTTTGGTCAATATCTGCACCTTCCCTCATTCACAGCATGGAATATCTTCTTCGTTGCAACGTGTTAAAGGAGAACAATAATAGAATTAAAACAAACCCTTAGGCCCTCGGACAGCTCGTTTTGTCATGAGCATCCAGCGAGAATTGAGACACGAGTCTGCCGACTCGATACTTTGTTGAACAAGCGTTGGTGGGGTCTCCAAAGCGTCCCACTGAGCAGGGGAAAGAGGTAAGGCATTCGTCGGCTTGGATGCCGAACAGGTAATTGACATCCGACTGCATAGTCAATAGGAAAAGGAGAACAACTAGACGTCAATGTCAAGTTTCTGCTGCCGTTTTCTGAGATTCTGGTGATTACACAAGGACAGCACTACCTCTGTACCAAGCGTGGGGGAATGCATAATAGTGCACTATGGGTGAGTTAGTTGTGTGTGTCTGCTCCATTCGCCAGCGCATGCAGCTCGAGGTGTAACAATGGGGCATTGCCATCGTCTATAAAAGCACACTCCGACTGACCGTGCATTCTCGAGACCCAATGGCAACCATGGAACGCCTCCACTTCCAGATGCGGGCCAACCCCAACACCATCCGTGTCTAGAGGCCCCCTGGGCCATGAACCCCCATTCACCGATGCCATTGCAGACCTTATCGCACCCCAGGCTCTCCCACCCACCGACTACATCCTACTTGGAGACCTCAAGTTTCACCTGGACAGCCCCAGTGACCAGAAAACCACCCCTCTCCAGGGGAACCTCACCAACAGTGGATTCAAGCAGCTAGTCACCGCACCCACCCACATTGCCGGACACACACTTAAGCTTGTCTTCCCGCCTGCGGGCACTTCAACTACAATCACACCACAGAACTCTCCTGGACTGACCATCATTAAATACATCACGCCTTCACCACGCCCACCTTTCACCACCGCCATCATTGCCCCTCCCCCATCACAGCTGGATCAAGGCCACCAAAGAACTTCTTGTCAATCCCTCAGCAACACCAACAGCCAACGCTTACAGACACCAACACCGCAGCGCGCAACTTCCACCGATGGATCTCCAACTGTGCCGGCACCCTTTAAGAAAAGACCCGGCAAACAACACTCCAAGAAGGCCAACTGGGTTGCTCCCGCCCTCCACTAGTCCATATGCACCTGCAGACGTCTCGAGTAGAAATGGAGCCACAACATCAATCAACTCCACAACACAGTCACCCGTGCACCATGGCGCAAGGGTGCCTGCGTTGGCGCATGGCAGCCATTGTGCGCCATCGTAGGGGAAAAAGCCATGGGGGATTAATCCTGAGCCCCTTCCGGCAGTTTAATGCCACCAGCGGTCATTTTCTTTTTTTTTTTAAATATCTTTTTATTAACTTGCATTGACATAAACATACAGTACAGCAGATATGACGTGTGAAAATACAGTGGAGACAAACATCATTACAAATACAATAGGATATTTCATTGGGGTCAAGGAGAAGGGGCATCATCAAAATTAATATTGCGGGGAGGGACATAGATATCTCAACGATATGTATTTCAGGGGCCCCAGGTTTTAAACCATTTACGGGGGCAGCCACGGGCAATGTAGACCGTCTTTTCCCTGTGCATACACCAGTCGAGATCTTTCTACCAGTCTACTATTTTGGGTACTTGTGTAGCTCCCCAGAGTTGTGCAATGTTTCTTTTGGCTACTGTGAGTCCGAGTGTGGCCCATTGAGCAGTGTTGGTGTTGAGGTCAGTGGGCTCCCAGATGTTTAATAGGCATCTACATGCCTCAGGGTGGAAAGCAATGTACAAAACTTCACTGATCACTTCGTGCACCTTCTACCAGTAGCTTTGGATGAAATCGCAATGCCAAATTATATGCATGAACGTGCCCAGTTGATTGCATCCCCGTCTACAATTCCCATCCGTTGGTCCCCCCATGTGTAATAGCTGAGGCCCTGTGATATAGATTTTGTGGAGGATTTTCAACTGTGTTAATCAGAGACGTTTTGGGATTGCGACTGTTCTGGGGGAGGAAATAGCTACCTGCCAGTCCTCGTCATCCATCTCAATGCCACTTTTCCCGCAACATGTGGAAAGGATCTTCCATGTTTATGAGTTTTTTATATATGGTGGAAATAGCTTTCTCAGGTAAATATCCGTTGAGGATTCTGTCCTCTAATGGGGATGCGGCAGGGGGGGGTGGTTTCCTTAGGTAAGGCTGCTCGCAGGGCATGTCGAATTTGCAAGTATCGGAACTGCTCTGTATCTGCCAGCTCATGCTGGCGTTGGAGTTCAGCAAAGGGCAACGCATCGCCCTTGTGCCTGAGATCTTTCATACGCGAGATGCCAATTAGCTTCCACTTGTCAAAGCCCTTTGTTTCCCACAAATTGCCCAGTTTTTGAGAATCCCATAGGGCTGTTGCAGTGTGAGTTTCTGGTCCCATCCGAGAAATTTATTAGCTGAGTGCCAGACAGCGACTGCATATTTGGTGGGACCCGTGAGTGGGTGTCTGCCTGGTTTGGATTAAAGTGCCCGATTATATACACCTCCAGGGAGGAGCCATCTATCTATGATAAAACCCGGGTCATCAAAACGGCCGTAGATGCCGTGATTAATGACCGCCAGATGTGCGGCCCAGTAGTATTTTTTGATGTCTGGCAAATCGATTCCCCCGTCATACCAGTTAAGTGTAAGTTTATGTAAGGCGATGCATGGTTTCCCATAGCACAGAAGCTCACACTAGAGCCCCTCTACCTCTCTGAAATATGAATTAGGGACAGGGTCAGCCGAATTCTGCAATGCATACAAGAAACAGGGTAGCGACATCATTTTAAATAGGGCCGCCTTGCCTAACATGGAATGGAATGAGGATTTGTATAGCGCGTTGGCTACCCAGGGGCATCCCAGTGCTGCGAAAAGATTGGGTTGAGCCGGAGGGGCTGGAATGATTGGAGCTGAATGAAGATATAAACCGAAGTTTTGCTGAAAAGCCAAGTTTTAAGAAGTTTGCGGAAGGTAAATAGATTGGGTTCTGATCTAATTGGGAGGGGAAGAGAATTCCAAATCTTGGATAGGTTGTAAGAAAGCGAGCGGCCTCCACACCTGGCTTTTCTAATGCGTGGTACTGAGGCGAGGTGGGAGGTCGCGGATCTGAGGGGGCGGGAAGGCTGATAGGCTTTCACCAGGGGGGAATTGATGGAGGGGCCTGTTCCCCAGTAAGAGCGGTGTGCAATGCACATGCTCTTGAAGTCAATTCTGGATCTCACCGGGAGCCAGTGGAGGTCCCTCAATCTGGCTCTGACTAGCCACTGCTAGGCTGGTTCTCAACCTGCCTAGGCGATCATCTGCCACTAGGGCCAGAAAAGATCTCCACTGGCTACCTATCCAAGCCGAGATTTCTTTTAAACTTCTATGTATGGCCCATATGGCGATATTTGGGTCAGGTTCGGAAGGGATTAAATCTTTAGTTAGCCCCTATATCCCCAGCAGATCCCTTCGCTCCTCCTCCAAAAACCTGCTTACTGTCCCTAGATTTAACAGGGCAAGATGGGGAGGAAGAGCCTTCTCCCTTTTAGCTCCCAGACTCTGGAACTCGCTTCCGCCTGAACTGACTGATCAATCCTCTTTGCCGGTCTTTCGTAAACTCTTAAAGACATGGCTCTTCTCCCATGCCTATTAACCTGACCTTATTTATTTTACTTTATTTTTTTATTTTTTCTCTGCTTTTTTGTTTTCTTGTCTGTTATCTGCGCCTTGATGCCCCTCAGGGTTAAGTTCTTGCGCATTATAAATCACCATTCATTCATTCATTCACTGAGGTTCGACGAGGAATATCCAGGAGAATTCTTGCCGCGCAATTTTGAATAGCCTGGAGTTTGCTAAGTGTAGACTGTGGGGCCCCAAGATATAGGGCGCTTCCACAGTTGAGGTGGGAGAGGATTAGTCCTTGAACCATAATCCGTCTTGAGTGGAATGGAAGGAGAGGGAGAATCTTACGAAGTAGTCTCATCAGCCCGAAACAGGTGGCAGCGAGCTTGGTAGCTTGATGGTTGAAGGTGAGAGTTTGGTCGAGCCAGATGCCTAGGCTCTTGATTTGCTTCTTGGGTTGCGGGGGACTTCCTAAACAGAGGGGCCAGATAGGGTCAATGGATTTTGTGATGTTATTTCCAAGGACCATTACCTCTGTTTTGTCCCCGTTAAGTTTTAAACAGGAGCCAGACATCCAAGCGGCGACAGCTTCCAGGCATTTGTGTAAGCTGTGGTGTGAGTTGAGGGGGGGGGTCCAGTGCTACCACTAGCTGCGTGTCGTCCGCATAGGTGACAATCTTCACACCGAAGGGGCGGACGACATCAGCTAGAGGACATAGGTAGACATTAAAAAGGGTAGGTCTCAGGGAGGAGCCCTGAGGCACTCCACAATTGAGAGGTTTACTGGAAGAGGTGAAATCCTTGTCAAATACTTGGAATGATCTGTCTGTGAGAAAGGACCTCATCCAATTGAGTGCTGTGCCTGACACTCCTATTTTGTCGAGGCGATGGAGTAGGGTATTATGATTAACAGTGTCGAAGGCGGCACTTAGGTCGAGTAGGACGATGGCCATGAACCCGCCATCGTCCAGGATCCTTCTTGCCTCCTCCGTCACTGCAATCAGTGCAGTCTCCGTTCCATGACGGGGCCTGAAGCCGGTCTGGGAAAGGTCCAGTATGTTATTGGCTTCCAGGAAGTCAGTAAGAACGGAGTTAACATGCTTCTCGAGAAGTTTACTGAGCCATGGCAGGAGGGAAATGGGTCGATAGTTAGCGGGGTTAGATTGATCGAGACTGTTTTTTTTTAATAGAGCTTTGACCATTGCTCTTTTCCATAGAGGTGGGACAATACCAGTATGGAGGGAGGAGTTGAGCAGGTCTTGGATGGTAGGCGAGATCTGATGGGTTATCTGGGTGAGAGCACTGGGGGAAGCTGGGTCGATAGGTGATCCAGATTTAACCCGTCCCATGAGTTTTTCTAGGTTAATAAGGTCTAATGGAGGAAAGCTATTGAGAACATTAGGAGGAACTGTCATGCAGCCTATGTTGGCAGAATCTGTGGGCAAAGTGACGGGATAGGGAAAAGAAGAATTGATGATTTCTATCTTCTGGTGAAAAAACTCAGCTATTTCCTCACAATGGGTCTGAGTGTTGTTATGATCCTTTGGGGCCTCGGGAAGTTGCAAGAGGGATTTGGCTATACAGTAGATCTCCTTAGGTTTGGACACTGCCTTCTCGATCTTATGTTCAAAGTATTTAGCCTGAGCTAGATGGATGTCTTCTTTGTAGTTTTTAATTGCTGTTCTATAGCTCGTTTTGTCTGCTGGGAGGTAATTGAGGCGCCATTTCCTCACATTGAGAGCGGAAGTGACTTCCAATTTGTGGTTTCTTGTTTAAGTCTGAGCAGTGGGGGAACTAGGTTGTGGGAATACCGAAGTGCTGGATCAAGTGAGACAAATATTCCCAGGTATTTGAAACCTTCCGTATCAGTCTGCATCGGGCAGTTTGGAGGTAACGGATGGAGGTCTCCATGGAGGAGATAGAGGATGGATTTGTGCCAGTTGATCCCAAATCCTGAGTATCTGCCAAAAATAGCTAGGATGTCTAGAACTGCAATCAGTGATTTCTTAGTGGATGTGAGGTATAGAAGGATATCATCAGCATAGAGAGAAATACGGTCCTCCCAGTCTGGGTACCACTGCATTCCTCGAATGACTGGGTCTCTCCGAATCCATGCTGCGAGGGGTTCCAGTGCCAGTACAAACAGAAGAGGGGACAGGGGGCATCTCTGTCGGGTCCCTCGACTGAGCGTAAAGGCCTCCGATTTTTTGATATTAACCACCACTTGAGCCATGGGGTTGCTATATAGGAGATGCACCCACCTTATAAAACCTGGACCAAATCCCAACTTCGTGAGTACGACGAAGAGTTAAGGCCACTCAACTGTATCAAAGGCCATGGTAGCATCCAGGGATACAATAATTGCTTGTTTCTGTATGGTGGATACTCTACCCAAAACCCCATGTACCCTGTGCAGATTTAACACAGTGTTTCTGCGTGGCATAAAGTCTGATTGATCAGGGTGTACTAGATCTTCTATAACTTTAATTAATCTATTGGCAAGTAGCTTAGCAAGAATTTTGGGCTCAGCATTTAGAAGTGAGATAGTCAGCTTTTGTTTTCCCCTCTTTGTGAGTTGTGACAATGGTTGCAATTCTTTGATCTATAGGTAGTAAACCCTTTTCGAGGCTTTCCTCGTACATGGCTTTTACGCACGGGCCAGCTTGTCAGGGCGGAGTTTGTAAAGTTCGATAGGGATGCCCTTCAGTCCCAGGGCCTTGCCAGGGTGTAGAGCGCGCAAGTTCATCAGTGGAAACGTTGCTGTCCAGGAGTGTATGGCCCGCAAGAGAAAGTGTGGGGAGAGAAATGCCCATAAGGAGGTCAATTGATTCGTCTTCAGTGTGTGGCACCACTGAGGTGTAGACAGTGCGAAAATGGTTGGCGAAATGGGTGAAGATGTTGTGTGGGTCAGTTATGGGAGTCGTGTCGGCATCTATGAGCTCAGGGACGAGTCTGCTAGCGTGCTCTTTCTTGTCGAGCCAAGCAATCATTTTCCCTGCCTTGTCCCCCCAGTCATCGATCAGGTCAATTCTGGATCTCACCGGGAGCCAGTGGAGGTCCCTCAATCTGGCTCTGACTAGCCACTGCTAGGCTGGTTCTCAACCTGCCTAGGCGATCATCTGCCACTAGGGCCAGAAAAGATCTCCACTGGCTACCTATCCAAGCCAGGATTTCTTTTAAACTTCTATGTATGGCCCATATGGCGATATTTGGGTCAGGTTCGGAAGGGATTAAATCTTTAGTTAGCCCCTATATCCCCAGCAGATCCCTTCGCTCCTCCTCCAAAAACCTGCTTACTGTCCCTAGATTTAACAGGGCAAGATGGGGAGGAAGAGCCTTCTCCCTTTTAGCTCCCAGACTCTGGAACTCGCTTCCGCCTGAACTGTCTGATCAATCCTCTTTGCCGGTCTTTCGTAAACTCTTAAAGACATGGCTCTTCTCCCATGCCTATTAACCTGACCTTATTTATTTTACTTTATTTTTTTATTTTTTCTCTGCTTTTTTGTTTTCTTGTCTGTTATCTGCGCCTTGATGCCCCTCGGGGTTAAGTTCTTGCGCATTATAAATCACCATTCATTCATTCATTCACTGAGGTTCGACGAGGAATATCCAGGAGAATTCTTGCCGCGCAATTTTGAATAGCCTGGAGTTTGCTAAGTGTAGACTGTGGGGCCCCAAGATATAGGGCGCTTCCACAGTTGAGGTGGGAGAGGATTAGTCCTTGAACCATAATCCGTCTTGAGTGGAATGGAAGGAGAGGGAGAATCTTACGAAGTAGTCTCATCAGCCCGAAACAGGTGGCAGCGAGCTTGGTAGCTTGATGGTTGAAGGTGAGAGTTTGGTCGAGCCTCAGGGACGAGTCTGCTAGTGTGCTCTTTCTTGTCGAGCCAAGCAATCATTTTCCCTGCCTTGTCCCCCCAGTCATCGATCAGGCCCAGAATGCCTTGTCCCAGAGTTTTGGCTCTGTTGGTCACTAATGCCCTGTACTCGTCTTGACGGAGGGGAAGTATATGGATTGCTTCAGGTGTGGCGTCGGAACCCATGTCTTGCTCTAGGCGATATATTTCTTGCTCCGCATCAGAGATATCTTTAAGTTTGTCCTTTTTCATCCCCGCTATCAATGAGAGGGCCTGACATCAGAGTACAGTTTTAAAGACCTCCCACAGGACCTGGGGAGAGTCCACTGATGCCTGATTTTCTAGGAAGTAGTTGTCCATGGACTTAGTCAGATATTTTCGGATTTTCGGATCTTGTATGTACCACTGGTTTATGGGGGCGATTGTTCCCACTTGCGTATGGTCAAGGACTATATGTACCCATAGTGGGGAGTGATCGGAAATGCTCCTGGCAAGGTGCCTAATTTCGTGAATGTTTGCAACCTGTGGGGCGGGAACTATAATGTAGTTCAGGCGGGAGAGGCTGTTGTGCGCCCCAGAATGGAAGGTGTGTTGGATTTTGCTCGGGTTGTAGGATCTCCACCCATCCACAAGTCCCATGGCCTCTAGGAAGCCAGAGAAGGAATGCGAAGATTGGGGCAGCACACATGGGGGGTGCCTATTCATTGTACCAGAGATTATGGAGAAATCTCCCCCCAGCACCAACAGCCCATCAGGTAGTGCTAGTAATATAGCACTTAGGTCAGTAAAGGTGGTGGACTGCAGGCCCAGCGGTGAATAAATGGACATGAATGTTACTGTCCGCCCCTCCCATGTCCCAGTAACCCCGATGTATCGCCCCCGGTCGTCGGTCCAAGTGGACACGATTGACAAGGGAAATGTTCTTTTCATCATGATGCCTACCCCTCGGGAGTTGGTTGTGAAGCCTGCATGTGCGATCATCGAATATCCCCATCTGTGCATTGCCCTGCATTAGTTACCCACCAGGTGAGTTTCTTGGAGTAATACGATGTCTGGCGCAAATCTCCTAAATTGTTGCAAAACAACACAATGCTTTATTTTGTCCCCAAGGCAGTTGACATTCCAACTCAACAGTTTAATATCCTTCTTCCACTGTACTCCAATAGGCGATATGGTAAAGTGTAACTCACGGCACAATAATTACTGACTGCATTGTCGATACTAACCCAATAACTAAGAATAAACAAAATCGATCCCACCCAACAACCCCCCTCCCTGCTTCCCTGCACTCTGGGCTCAAAACTGCCCATAAATTACAAAATGCAGAGTGCCTGTTGCCCAACAATGTACTAAAAGAAGAAAAATTGGGGGGCGTGGCCAACAGCCGAACATGGTGGACGTGAGCTAGGATCGCTCCGTCCAAGTTTCCCCTGTAATCCTGGAAAACATCCTGTAACAGTGGGGTTTGGCCCCTAACCCCTCGCCTGCAGCTTGCCGAATCCTGATCCGCGCTACCGGTGTCTGGCTACCGGCACTAGGAACCCTGCAGAGCATCGCCGACCGTGAACGCCGCACACAGGAAGGGAGGCCTACCACTGCCGAGGAGACCGCGGCCCACAGTGAGCTGACGGGCGGACCGGAAGTGACCCGCGCCCGGCTGAGTAAGAACGCTGAGCGCGGCGGAACGGATCTGGATGCTTTGGACCCACCGGAGCAACGCCACGGGCTCATCTACTGCTGCGGCACCCGTGGAGTAAATAGCGGATGTCGGGACTTACTGGAGAGCCGCCGGCATTAAGGGACATCTGGCGTCCGAGCCCGGGAGCACGGGGAGGGCTAGGACAATCGAGACCGCGGCCGGTGCCCGACCCACAGTGCTACATACTGCCGAGGAACATATCCTGAGGGTGGACGGCCTGAGCGAGGTGAGAGGCGGACTTGCTGGTGGGCTCGAGCGGGGCAGCGAGACAAGGCATAGACGGAGTCTGGCGCCCGGAGGCGTACCACGAGGTCCCTTCGAGTAGGGTGGAGGACGGAGTCTCTGGTGAAGGTCGGGCCCCTAATACAGAGCCAGGGGAACACTTGCATGGCCGGGCCTGGATAATAGCCTACGGGACAGTTGAGAATACCACTTATCACTCACCGGAGTGCCAGGCCTCCTTCACGAACGGCTCCAGCAGCAGCGCCGAGTGGGCTGTAACAGTGGCGCCCCCCCCACCCACAAGGGTACCGGGAGTTATAGCGAGACCAAAGAGGCATAGGAAAAGCTACGCCACGCCCCGTGGCCGAAGGGGGCCGATCACCGGACAGTTGCTGGCGCTGTCCAATAGTTAAGCGGGCCTGGCTCGGACCTATCGCGGACTGGACGCCCCGACACGAGGAGCTCATCACCTTGCGCTTTGCGCCACTCACCCATCGCACCGGGTGACCATCGCGGGCCCACCCTTTGTCTGGGGTTCTAAGGTCACGACACCACAGCAGGCCAGACTAGGAGGAGAGGACGAGACGCCGGTCCTGGCCGCGGACGGACCTAGAACCACTAGCCGAGCAGACTACCGAGGTATCGGACCACCCCCGGGGGTGCGCTGCACATAACTGGCCCGACCCGGCGGTGAGAGACCGGAGGTAACAAGAGATGGCAGACAGGGCAACAGCATACCGCCCACGGGGAACGCTGCGGAGGTGCAAGATGTGAAGGAATAGAATCCCCCATGGTGGCGCGCAGGCCTCTGGCTCGGACGATCCCCTGGCCTCTTCTAATGAAGACGTGATCCTGCCCACGGGTACTACCTCCCACGAGGCTAAGCTGGACCTCATACTATCGGAGATCCGGGCATCCAGAGAGGCACTTGAAATTCGGATGGATACGATGTCGACAGGCCTATCGCTACTCAAAGATGACTATAAGAAACTAGCGGAAAAAGTGTCGGAGCAGAAACTTGCGCTTGCCGATTTGATACCCCAACAAACGGAACACTCCACAAGACTAGAAAATCTGGAAAAGCAAATGCAACACCTGAGAGACAGGGTCGACGATGCGGAAGGGCGCTCGAGACGCAACAATGTACGCATCTTGGACGTGCCGGAATGCAGTGAGGGGACAAATCCGACCCGCTTTGTGGAGGAATGGCTAAAGACTGTGGCAGACCCGGCAGACCTAACCCAGATGTACAGCGTGGAGAGAGCGCACAGAGTTCCTCCCAGACCACCGAAACCGGGGGCTTCACCTCGCCCCTTGATAGCACGCCTCCTCCACTTTAAGGACAGAGACGCTGTCCTGAAGGCCGCAAGGGAGAAAGGCCCCATAAAATATGAGAACCACTCAGTATCCATCTACCCAAACTTCACGCAAGCGGTGCAGAGGGCCAGAGCGTCTTTCTGGGGAGTGAAGAAAACACTAAGGGAGCGCAACATGAAATACGCCTTGTTCTACCCGGCACGCCTCAGGGTCATTCACGATGACAGAACTTATTTCTTCGACAATCCGGAGGAAGCTTCGGAGTGGCTGGAGGTTACACTCACCCCGATGCACCCCACACGCGAAGAGCAGGAGGTGCCGGAAACGCAGAGGTCGGACAGCCGGACGGAGTCTCAAGGTCGCCCTAGTCACCCGGACACGGAGGGGCCCCGTATTGATCATCAGGACCGGGAGGAAGAAGCCGGCTCGGCAGCAATAGCGCGACTAACCACCAACGCACTGGTGGAACATGGCGCACACATCGGGTCACCATCAGCGAGTCGGACAAGTTCCCATACAGCGGCCTCGGACACGGAAGGAAGCATACAGTTGTTTCCCCAAATTACAGCACAGATGGCGGCAGACATGTGATCCTAGCCCCTGCAGCGACGGACTGGTAATGTAGCGGATGCTCTAATCTGTTTCGAGGGGGGGAGGAGTCAGGAACCTGGGACGCTTTTGAACGTAGGGGACAATGGTTACGAGACTTTTAGAAGTAAACTGTTGTGAGAGTTTGTCTGGGCTCACACCCCCAAGCCTAGGCACGGTTCCAGAATTCATATACCCATGTTGGGTGTTACGGTTTGGTCCTCTGAGGTTGTAAAGGGGGACCTACAAGTTGGGGTAATGTTCGCAAATGTAGCACTGAAAATTTCCATTTTGTGGTCAATATTGTTACGGACAATGGTTTTGGAATATTTTGAAGGTATCCGGGGTAATGACGTCCCCTAACGATTATGTGGTCTGCACTTGGAATGTACGGGGATTGGGCTCAGTACACCAAAGACACAGAGTTCTAGCACAACTGCATAGGCGGCGGGTGCACATAGCGTACCTCCAGGAGACGCACTTGAATGAATCAGAGGGGGCCAAAATGTTACGGAAATGGAAGGGCCAGCTATTCGCCACTAAGTACTCTGCATTTTCCCGGGGAGCAGCCATTTGGATTAATAACACGGTCCCGTTAAAACTTATTGAATCTAAGATAGACAGGGAAGGCCTCTACGTGCTTGCTAAGGGATTGCTAAACGATGTGTGTGTAGTGCTTGGCTATTTGTATGCCCCGAATGTAGAACAATCACAGTTTTTTGCGGAACTAGGTAGGGCACTAGCGGATTGGGTGGAGTATGATTGAGTTATAGGTGGGGATTGTAATGCGGTACTAGATCTCACGCTCGACAGATCACATCCCCCTCTACATGCAACTGAGAGTAGAAGGCAGGCGGAAGCATTGGCACAATGGGCTGAGGGGTGGGACCTAGTCGACACATGGCGGGCACTTCATGCATCACACAGGGAATACACATTCTACTCCCCACCGCACAAACTCCACACCAGGATAGATCGCATCTTTTGCTCCAAGACACTTACGCCGTCGATTGTGAAGGTGGGACATATGGGGAAGACGTTATCGGATCACAACCCGGTGGAATTGTCCCTGCAATGGGGAAGATTACCCACCCCCATACCGATGTGGCGATTGTCCCCAAGCCTCTTAGAAGACTCGATTTTTAAGTCCGCCCTGTCAGACGCTACCGCACACTACTTCACCGAGAACACGGGTACGGCAAGCTCCAGGCAGGTCGAGTGGGACGCTTTCAAGGCGACCATTCGCGGGGTGGCCATGGGCACCAAAGTAGGCATCAAACACCAGGTACTGAGGTGACTGCGGGAGGTAGAGGACAGTCTAGCGGTGCTGGAAACCGAGGCCGCAGGCACGGGCGGCGCCCTCACGCAACTACAGGAGGCTAATATACAGTATGCGGAACTTCTGGAAGAGCTAAGGGTTCTAGACCATAGGGAATACACCGCACAACAGCACACACAGGCGGACAGGGCGGGTGCGCTTTTGGCGCGCCTGACCAGGGACGCACCGGCAGCCACCCCTATCATGGAGATTCAGGATCCCTCCGGGGAATTAATCCAGGGACAGCGGGAAATCAACACGACATTCCGGCGTTACTACGCTACTTTATATGGCCCACACGCTCCACTCTCGGAACCGGCATTGGAGGAATTCTTCTCCGACGTATGCGTTCCTCAACTGAGTGCCGCACACAGTGAGGAACTGGCAAAACCCATTAAGGTTGAGGAAATTAGAATTGCCATTAGGGCTCTGCCCAGAAACAAGGCGCCCGGGACAGACGGACTCCCGGCGGTGTTTTACCTAACATACATAGACCTACTGGCCCCCCGCCTTCATGAGTTATATAACGAGGCATTGAAGAGCAGTGGCCTGCCTGACACGACACTGCAAGCCCTGATTGTCTCCCTTCAGAAACCGGGAAGAGATGCTTTGCGACTAGACAACTACAGACCGCTGTCACTTCTGAACACTGACTCCAAAATTCTAAGTAAGATACTGGCGGCGCGCCTGTCTCTGCACATCCCAGTAATGGTACACCCCGATCAATGTTGGCTCGTGCCGGGTAGGAGCACGGCGCAAAATTTGCGGAGACTCAGTCAACTAATGTCTCCGATCACAGGGGGGAGTGACACCGAGGGTTGTATCTCACTGGACCTACGACAGGCTTTCGATACGCTCAGATGGGACTACATGTTTGCGGTCATGACCAAATTTGGGGTACCCGCCGGATTTATAGCCTGGGTGTCCCTGTTGTACCGGAAGCCCACGGCACGGGTTCGGACCAACAAATGTATTTCCAATCGGATTGAGATAGCGCGAGGCACGAGGCAGGGGTGCCCTCTCTCGCCCTTGCTGTTTATAATCGCCCTGGAGCCCTTAATGCTGAAAGTACGATCTACAGCGGCTGCGGTAGGGATTACTAGGCTTAACACCCACCATGTCATATCGGCATATGCCGACGACATACTGCTGTGCCTACGAGACATGAATAACCCAGTGACGCCATTGCCGCAGATCTTTGAGGTCTTCCACGAGTTATCGGGCCTCGCCATCAACGAGACAAAGTCATACGGGTTTGGCTTTCGGGGCCCGGTGGCGGGAACACAAGTTCAGTTTCCGCCGCACTATTTCCAGGTGGCACCCGTGACATTTAAGTACCTGGGTATCCAGATATACCGACAACCACAAGACCTGCTGGACGGAAATCTGGGGCGAGCCCTGACTAACCTGGCTGCACGGGTGCAATTATTATTATTATTATTCCGAGTTTTGTATAGCGCCTGGTTACCAATAGGCATCCCCGCGCATATCAGAACACAATTCTGGAATACTCTGCCGCTATCGGTGCCAGGGAGGGTGGCTATATCAAAAATGGTGGTACTGCCGCGCTTACTGTACTTCTTTACGAATCTACCAGTCTCTATCCCTATGCCCTTTTTTAAGAAACTTAACACTTTACTACTCGAACTATTATGGGGGAAGGGCAGGAGACGCATAAGCATGACCAGACTGCAACTACCCACGGATAGGGGCGGCTTGGGAGTGCCTGATTTGTACGCTTACAGCTGTGCATGCCAACTGCAATGGCTAGCTTATTGGTTGGCCGGCTGCAATTTGCACGAACTGAATATGACAGAGGGTGATAGACACCGGGGGGATATACATCGACTGTTACTGCCAGGGGCCAAAACACCGGCAACGACTCCACCCCTTCTCAAACTGGCTCTTACATACTGGAAGAGGGCGATCAGATATACAAATAGACGCTCGAATTATGCACCCTCGATACCACTGTTGGGCATCCCACTGGGGACAGGCCCGATGACGGAACGAAGACTGCAGGTGTGGCAGGAGACGGGAATAACGCAAATCGGGGATTTCTTCTCGTATAACAGGCTACTGCCATACGAGGAATTCGCCAGGCTCCATCAAGCGCCGAGGGCGCTCTTTCTGCAACATGCACAACTGACTCACTACATAGGCACCCACTGGTTGGAGGATGGGAGGGAGCCTACCACCAACACATTGATCACTATGCAATACCTCATGGGGACGGTAGTCACTTGACAAAATGGCTGACTGCTGGGATACGGGAAGGCAGGGCTGACCCCCTACAACTCCTGAAATTGAGATGGGAGGTAGATCTAGGGGTGGCGTTGAGCGCCAAGGATTGGGACCTGGTATTGAGATTGCCAAAGAAAGTGTCTCGGAACCCTAGGTTTAAATTTATACAATTGATGTTTATACACAGGGCATATTTGACTCCCCACAAGATACACATAATGTTTCCGACTGCGGCTGATACTTGTCCCAGATGCCAGCAGGAAGATGCAGGTATGTTGCACATGTTCTGGGAATGCTCTAAGCTGGGACACTACTGGGGTACAATACACCACATATTGAATGACATAGCACCAGATAGACCCTACGCATCCGCCTCGTATTGCATGCTGGGGATAGGACACAAAGAGAAAAAAAGGAGTGTGGAATCCAGATTTGTGGATTTGGCACTGATACTAGCAAAGAGGTCAGTGGCGATGAGGTGGAAATCGGCAAGGCCGCCAGACATAGGGACCTGGAGTTGGGAGGTGATCAGGTGGGGCAAGGCTGAGGGACAGGAACTTGGCAGGGAAGAACGCAGAGGCCTCAGGAAACATCCCATCTCAATGGAATGGAATGCTCTACTTATAGCGTTCGAACAAGGAGTACAAAAACAGGGGGACTAGTACGAGTCTATCAACCGTCACAGGGGCACAATGTACCCCTGGCCGAATATACACAGGAACCGAGATGCAGACACACAATGAACTAACTGCTGTACATGTATGATGTAAAATGGGGACCGCTACCCCCATCGGATGCTGATTGTAATGTGCATAATGACGCAAAACCTTCATAGTGTTGATATGTGGAAGAGTAAGTGCTGGGAGGGGGAGGGAACAGGGAGGGAGTTGGGGAGTTGGGATGTTACTAAACGCAGAAAATGGAAAATGTTATGATTGAAATGCATACTGAAATATGTGTCACGATGCAGAGATACACTGTACGAATGTCTATAAATTATGCAGTGACTTAACTTGCAAATAAAGAAATTTTCACAAAAAAAAAGAAGAAAAATTGGGGGAGGCCTAGGTATCTCGTCATCCCACCTAACCAATATGTTAAGGTATAAAGTCTCTGGGCCCAGTTGGTCCAAATCTACAGTATATAATTATCATCGGAGTCCACCGGCATGCATCAATTTTAACTAATGTCCACTTGAGCCAGTTGTCGCTGTGCAACAGGCAAACCCCAGAATGAGCAAGTGGTTGGGGACCACTTGGAGTCTTACTATTGAAGTCAGATGGTCAGCTTCAGCAACCACTGGAACTTTTCTCCATCGATTGCCTCAAACCATCAAGCCAATTGGATGCTGCTTCCGGAAGATCGAAGAATCTAGTCTTTCCCTCAGGCTCGTATCTCTATCTCTGTAGTTAAGCAATCTGGCCAGTACCGGGCAAGGGGGGGGCCCTGGCCTTGGGGGAAACCCGGCAACCTGTGAGCTCTTTCGATTACAAATAGGTTGGATATGCCCTTAGGTTGCAGGTGTGACGTGATCAGGGTTTCTACAAAAAAATCCCTGGCATGCCCTTCTGATTTTTCCTGCACACCAAGGATGCGTATGTTATTGCGTCTCGTGAGCCCTTCGTATTCGTTCAGCTTGCTTTCTGTAAACTTTCGAAACGCTTGGAGTTCTTGGATTTCAGTTTGTAGTTGCGACGTGTCTTCTACCAGGCTGGTCGTAGTAATTTCCTGTTGTTTAACCTTTTCTCTGTGTTTGGAAAGGTCAGCTCGGATAAGCATCATTTCTGAGGAAAGGGCGTCCATTCGCTGCTCCAGGAAGGTGCGCACCCCGGTGATGGCCTCCATTACATTTTTCAGTGTAAGGTCTGGAGAGTAATTTTCAGCCCCTCTCTGGTGCTTGTCCCCAGACAACTTCCGCTTTCTGGCAAGTATAGCAGTCCAGTCTGCTCTGTTGAGATGATTTTGCGCCTTTTGCACCAGACATGGTGAGATCTGTAAGGTCACTCGGTCCGAGTTCCATAGTTGGTATGGGTGGTTTTGCTCCCGCTGATCGCTCACCAGCCTCACACAGCACACCACTGGTGGGGAATGGGGGGAGGAAGGAGAGCACCCCTCCGGCCCATGCACTTCAGCTGCGAGAGTGGTCAAGGGAACCCCTCAGCTCCGACTGGGTCCTCTCAGATCGGTCATGGGAGGCTAAGCAATGGCCACCTTCAAGGTAGAGAATTCTCTTTTAGCACCAGGTCCAGCAGTATCTCATGTTGATTAGGATACAGAGGGGGAGGGGGGCCCAGACCTGGTAAGCGCTGGGCACCAGCCGGCCACTCGGCGGGTGACATGTCAGCACCACCGCTGCCACCAGTGGGGGCCCACAGGAGCAGTTGAATTAGGTCCGTAGAAGGGGGGGCGCCACTGATCCAACAATAATCCGGGTGCAACACCTCCCGCCCGTACCCCCACAAGAGTGCATTACACTGCCCCTCTGCAGGCCACCGCCGTACCCGGTCTGCCCACCCCCGGGCCCCTCACCGCATATGTAGTGCATGGTGCCTTGTGGATCTTCGGTGCTCAGAGCCGGGTATCAGGAAGGCAAGGGGAGGTCAGGAACTGTGGAGCCGCAGTGTCTCCCGGCTCGCTCTGAGTCGGCGAGATTGGACGCAGAGCATTTAGAGCCCTCGGGTGGTGGGGGGATGGCTCACGCTGGCCAACACGATCTCTCTTCCGGCCTGGTCGTCACGCAAGGCCTCTCACTTCAGAGAAGGCCTCAAGCGTCAGAGCCCTTACTTCGGCTCTGGAGGTCCGCGGTTTACAGCACTGGGGTCGAAGGGCTTCGCTACACCTCCGGTTTGCAGTTCTGGCCCCAGAGGTACGAATATTTGAGTCGGATCGGCAGCATTGGAAGGTAGTCACAGAGACACCTCAACTTGCGGCCATTTTGCTCAGCCACGTAGCCACGCCCCCTAGTGCCTCATTTTCTTGACGTACGTGCTGTGTGAATCTTGCACCACGTTGCGCCGTATATATAAAGTGACGCATCTTGGCATATGCGTGACCTTGAGAAACCCTGTGCTACATTATACTTGCGTCAGGTATGATGTAGGCAGGGTGGGCGTTCCCCTACAACACAGCATTGTAGGATTGGCGCTGTGAAGTCAAATTTCACTGTGACAATTCTAGTCAAAACGTCACGCCTGTCATGGCAGGCGTAAGGGTGACGCAGTGCCATAGGGATAGGCTGGCCCACACATTGGTGGAGTTGCATCATGCTTGAAACACAACTGGGCAATGCGTGACTTTAGCGCTGCCAGATACGAAGGGATTCCAGGCGTATCTGTCATTGATTGAGACATGGAGCACCATACATTGAATATGGCGCCTCCATGCTGTAGCAAAGAGGGCGCAGTGAAAATTGTCGCAACACTGTTTTATCACAGCGAACACTTTTCATGAATAGGGCCCAGGAATGCACCCTATCTTATTGATAGGATGCATCCCTGTCCTTTTGTTTTGGCACAGGGCAGCACAGTAAACTTCCTTGCAGCGCTGTCCAGCACCCAAGCTTCTAATATGTTGACCCATATGTTAGCACCAATTTTAAGACCAGCTATTTTCTGGTTTTAAAAAACTGCTTTTAACTGGACTTAGCGGCAGTATGAGGGGGTTATCTCCGCATGGGAATTTCATTGTAAATATTGTGAAGTGGCGTTAATGACAGTTTTTGCACGGGTACGCCCACCTTGCATCTCATTTTCGTTACGTCCCGCTAACAGAAGTGGCAATCTTAAAAATTCACGTTTACGCCAGAAAAGTGCCACTAACTGCAATTAGCGGCACTTTGTAAATAAGGTGATAAAAAAAGCTGATGTAATGTCAAAAAATGTACCCTACGGAGGCGTTACGTTTTTGTACATATGCCCATAAGTTTGGGCAAGGAAAGGAGGTGAGGGAGTTCAACAGCATGTTCTTTTGTGGTCCTACCCAAAGTGCCTGAATCTTGGTAGTGTATAAATGGATATTAAAATGACCTGCAATTGGCTTTTACACTAAAAGAAGGAAAGATACAGAAAGGGGAAAACAGAAAGATTAGAATCCAAAAACACCAGAAAGCCCATCTCAGAAAAAACAAGAACAAACTAAAAGAGAAAAACAGAGAATCAACAAGAGAGTTATTGCATTTGAATAAAAGACAGAAGATTCACAAAGGTGAATTTCATGGGAGTAAATATACATGTGTAACTTTATTTTTACCCTTTTGAGTAACTTCACTACTTTTGTCAATTCATCATTATTGAGTGTAAAGTTATTCAAAAGTGTCGACTTGATTGTACCCAACCCTAGAAAAAGAGGGTGGAATCAGTAAAAACATCATATACAACCTTAAGGTTAGTGGTAGTAGTGACTTTACAACTGTATTTTATGATCAGCATGCTTGACAGAGAACTCCACAATTTGGGTGGAGATCTCCCTATGGTGAAGTATAGGGAAAGGTTTTAAAGTTTATTAAGGTTAAAGTAAATTTAAATTTTTGTATGTTAAATGTTAATGTTAATTAATTTTATATATTTATCATAAAAGTATTATTAAAAAACCTTACTATTACGGTAATTTTGCATTAAATAGTAAATTTGTGTATATTAAAATCATGTATTTTTAAAGATTTATTTTAAAACAATCCATATTATCTGAATTTTCTATATTTATTTATTATGTGGTAAAATTTACTTAAAGTTATGCATTTATTTAGTTTTAATTAGCAATTTTTTTAAATACCCTTGCATTCTTTAAAAAAAAAACAATATGTGGAAAAAGAGTAATCAAAATATTTTAAAAGTAAAATAATAATTTTTTTACATTTATAGTACATTTTTAACACTAAAATAAATGTTTTTATATTTTTTATGTAAATATAATGATTCATTTTAACATTATTTGCTATGGGAATCTAGTTAATATCTCCATTCTTTTCATCCAATATTTTCAATGGGAGGGAGTTGCAGTATCAGTCACTGCCCATCTGTTTGGCTTAACTTACTCAAGGTCTCAGCTGGAGTACATTTACTGCTGTTTGGGACCTTTTGCCTGTAGTAATTTTAGAACTTTTAGAGCACCAATGTTCCTACTCTTTGTGGGTCGGCGTATGTCCCTCTCTAACCCCTTTGTAGCCCTTTAACCCCTTCTTACTTGTACCAAAACCCCTCTCCATAGCCACTTTTTCCAGCCACTCTCTCATCTCTCTGAAATGTATAACTAAAGGTATACCTGCACAGTTCTCCCCAGTTGAGATGAAGATCTTGCCACTTAAAAGATAGGGGAGGCGGTGACATGGACTTCTGCATAAAAGTTTGCGATTAGCATTGCCTAATGCATTAGTAGTACTACAAAACATACTAGAAAATACAGTTTGTGAATACGCCTCAAAGACAGGACAGAAGAGACCAAATTGAATTCAGTTTTCATTATTATTTCTCATTGTTTAGCTTTATTACACCCTTTATTTACCTGATTTTACCTATGTTATTTTCAAGGGGAAGCTCTAGTGTGAAAACGCACTTGCTGGCCACATCTCTGCTTCCTAAATAAAAAAACTTTGTGAGAATGTTTTCGTTGGTTACAGTCAATTTACCAGGAGAAGTCTTAACCACGTTTAAGTTAAACTCTCTTTATTTGATATTTGTGAAAAGACAGCATCCAAAAGAATAACAAATCTCCTGTGCACCTTCTAGTGACATCACTCCTCAGAGGTATAAGGTTTCCCTGGATTGACGACAACCGCGAAATTGCAACTACTATTTTCAGTCACTGTCTTCACCAATTGAAAAAAGAATTTCCTTTGACTAATATAAATTAAGGAAAATAAAATATAATACTCAAATTATTGAAAGATGGAGGAGAAAACATTTAAGAATAATAGGAATGTAATATCCCAAAATCTTGTATGTTGAGGTACAAGCACCATTAGCAAACTGCTAGCTAGATTACATCAAGGAAACACATATATTATTACTCAGACAAACTAGATACTCTTTGCTCACCATCCCTCTAAAGAAATATTGAAGGAAGCAGCACTGGAGAGGAATTGGTCATTCAGGTAAATTGCAGAAATCATGTGTAAGACAAAAGAGCTCCTTGTGCTGTGACCCTTATATAATATCACATGTTTTATTCCTGCCTAATCCTGGTGTTTGGACACTGCAAATGGCTCCATTGTTGTATTTTGCAGCCATGTACTGGAACTATATGTATTCCTATTTAAGTTTAAAAGGGCCCTTTGAACAGACAAGTTTTCGTTCTTTAATCATACTAATTAATGTGTGTACTGTAAGCAAAGATCTTGCTGTGCACCTCTTCAATTAACTGTAGCTGGGGGCCCTATGAAGGAACACTGGTTCCTCATTGTCACAGAAGATATAGGCAAAAATACCTAACTAAAAATCAGGGTTGTGTATGACACAACCATGCAAGCCTAAACCACACATGCAAGCCTAAACCACACATGCCTTTAACAGGCGGTCTTACCAACGACCGTGTCGTTACCACGGATTACTTTACCACGCATGCCTTTACAACGCATTTTGTTCTCTGTGACGAGAGCTATGGGAGGATATCCTGGCACAGTTACCAGAACCATGGCTATGGTTTGTGTGACGATTAGGTATGAGAAAGTGGGTTATTGATGGGAAGAAAGTACTTCCGGTTAAATGCTTTAAATATTTAACATTAAACATTAATTACTGAAGCACGTAGACAGTTAAAAAGGCAGCTTTGGTATGCAGTTGTGTAGTTTTAAACTAAACTGAAGAACTTCTATGCTGTTTATGAAGATGCTGTCACATGTTTCACATATTTCATGATTCATTATGAGTATTAACATTTTTATTTAAAAGGAACAATGCACTCAATTCTCCACAGAGTGATGAGTCACAATTTCTTTACATGCTTATTCCTCTAAAACTCATAACAATAAACGTATTGACATAAAAATGGAAAAAGACAGGAACAAGCAGTAACTAATTCTGGCTTATATAATAATAAGAGGGGCCTCTCACAGGTTGAATGCAACCTTTTGAAAACAGGGAGGGGTCTAATTAAATGACGTCAAAGTTTATTTAAAGTTAGACAAACAAAACATGAACCAGTATTTGAACTTTGTAAATGGCAGACGTTTTGTAATCTTTTCTCTGGGGCACCTAATGACACGCAGCAGTCCCCTTATATTTCTCAGCCTACTGATTTAAAAATTGATATACATATGTCTCTCACACTCCACTCTGCAGACAGTGCTATTGAGTACCTAAAGTCTGCCCTAATTGACTGTCTTTGAACAATCGTTTTCAATTGTGCTTTTATTATCCTTTTAATTGGGACTTTGACAAAATACTCTTTTCTTCAATCTATAAAACTGAATGCGTCCTTAACAGAGATCAAAAGTGAAAAGGGGTACCCTTCACATGTATCCGTTTCTCCTAAGTTTTCTTAACTTCTTGAGAGCAGTTTAGCTTGGTGCAACCACAACAGTAATTTAACACTTGCGGAAATCCTTGTACAGTTCTACCAGCATCAGTCTAACAGCCTCTATCGAGGGAGACTGATGGACCTCAAAAAACACTTCCAAATCTTCACTTACATTTTATTTACCAAAGGTAAATAACTTTGCGACGACCATTTTAGTCCTCATAAAAAGATAGAAGGGATTTTATGTTTGATATGCTGTTCTTAGGGTTGGAATCATCAGAAATGATGTAGACCTTTGCGTTTGTAGATGAAGATGACATGACCCGTTGAACTGGACTTTAATGCCTTGATACTTCTATTTGTTACCACTTCCAGTGGTTTCTGGAAAATGTTTCTAGGCTGACTCCACGTTCCCTCGAATTTAAAAGCATTATTTTTCTTTAATTTACGTTTACTCTTAGTTTCTTTAAAGTGATGTACTCTTGCTACCCTCTAACTTGAGTTGTAAGTGAGTCAAGTCTGGAATGGTCATGACACCCACATGCATCAGAGCACCAATCTCTGAGCCACCAAACCTGAGGGAGATTGACCTTGAGCTATTTATCACTTTATGTATATCTGATATATATCGAGAGAGGATAAAGGAGCAGACATCCGTTTTAAAACCATTTCATATGATGGTTGAGCAATATAATACTCTGCTATTGGCAAACATAGAGATGTTGTAGAGTTAGATTATTGCTTTTGGATGCCATTGAGAGAGATCCATAAATTGACCCCATTTCATATTCATATTTCAATTATGACTAATGCTCGAATATTAAGATGATCTTACTTTTGTAGATTGCTTTTGGTTGCAAGTTAGCCTTAGAGTGGACAATGTTAGTCGCTGAATGTTTACAGGTGGTAAATATCAGGATATCATAAATGAATATTAGAGGACCTTAGAAAAGCTTGATCAATATTCTTTGTCGATTTAATTAGATACATTTTATTCACCAGATTTAAAAACAGCCATAAAAGTACATACAATAAATAGAAAACATAAAAACATACACCCACATGCATCAAAGAAAATTGCATTCTCAAACGGTGCGAATCGCAAAATTCGGCCGTTTGCGAATGCAATTTCAATCTCTGGGATGCATCATGTCAAAAGCGTTTTTTCGCAAATTTAGGAATCGCAAATCTTTTTACGATTCCTTAAAAAATGGCAAAAATAAGGAATTGGTTAATTTTTGAAAAAGATTGCATGCATGAAAACTCGCTATTTGCGATTCCCTAAAAAATCGCAAATAGGAATTCTTATTTTAAGAACAAGTCAGACCAGGTGGTAATTTTTTTTAACATAAAAAAAACAGGTGTAACTCATCAGTTGTGTATTAAAGGGGCTCCTGGAAGCATCTAAGACTTTTTCACCATGGCAGCACTCTTTCTTGTGGCACGTAGGTTGAGGTTGAGAGCAGCATGAAGGAGAAGGATTTTACAAGAGAGAATTTTCAGAGTGCGTATCACATTACTAGGGCAGACTGAGGCAGAAATAGATGATAAATATAGGTTAAATTGTGACTCAATTTTAGATTTGATAGATGAATTGGACCCTATCTTGCAGAGACATACACGCCGGACACAAGCCAGTGGACAATGTTAGTCGCTGAATGTTTACAGGTGGTAAATATCAGGATATCATAAATGAATATTAGAGGACCTTAGAAAAGCTTGATCAATATTCTTTGTCGATTTAATTAGATACATTTTATTCACCAGATTTAAAAACAGCCATAAAAGTACATACAATAAATAGAAAACATAAAAACATACACCCACATGCATCAAAGAAAATTGCATTCTCAAACGGTGCGAATTGCAAAATTCGGCCGTTTGCGAATGCAATTTCAATCTCTGGGATGCATCATGTCAAAAGCGTTTTTTCGCAAATTTAGGAATCGCAAATCTTTTTACGATTCCTTAAAAAATCGCAAAAATAAGGAATTGGTTAATTTTTGAAAAAGATGGCATGCATGAAAACTCGCTATTTGCGATTCCTTAAAAAATCTCAAATAGGAATTCTTATTTTAAGAACAAGTCAGACCAGGTGGTAATTTTTTTTTTATCATAAAAAAAAACAGGTGTAACTCATCAGTAGTGTATTACAGGGGCTCCTGGAAGCATCTAAGACTTTTTCACCATGGCAGCACTCTTTCTTGTGGCACGTAGGTTGAGGTTGAGAGCAGCATGAAGGAGGAGAAGGATTTTACAAGAGAGAATTTTCAGAGTGGGCATCACATTACTAGGGCAGACTGAGGCAGAAATAGATGATAAGTATAGGTTAAATTGTGACTCAATTTTAGATTTGATAGATGAATTGGACCCTATCTTGCAGAGACATACACGCCGGACACAAGCCATACCAACCCATGTTCATGTATTGTGTTCCCTACACCTCCTTGCCTCTGGAACAATGACTTTAAGAATATAATAAATTCAGGAAACAATCCAGGTGGCTGTATTGGGAGGGAGCGACCATTCTTCAGTATCACATTGATGAATATTAAGAATGCTTCCTTTGACACTTTTGCCCTGAAGAAGTCCTTAGGGACGAAACGCTTTGGCTACGGTTGTGTGTTTTAAAGAAGATTACGAATAAAGAAAATGTATTCAAGACCTGCTGAATGGATCTGAAATGTTGTTGAAATAGATCTGTTTTACTATTCAGTAGAGTGCTGGATCACTGTGTTTTTGTTTAATATGTTTACCATCTCCCTAACAGGTTGGCTTCCTAATTTATGGGAAAACCTAACATTCCCAGGGCAATGTCTGCTCATTTTGGATCTGGCATTTAGGACCTGCTGGGACCTGGCACCGTTTTGCGAGAATAAAATCCAAAAGTAGCAGAAGGAATTTACTCTGGTTATCGAGGAATCCCCAAAGAAGAAGGGTATGCATTTATGCGCTTTTTTTCTGGATGCCATTTTATAGGTTTTAGTTTTGTTAATTGCCATTTTCTTGGATTCCATTAAGGTCCCAAATGCATTCATCAGCTTCTGCAGGCCAATGGGTGTCCGAGATAATAAAACAGCATTGTCAGTGTATACCAATAAAGGAACGGGGAGCCCGGTGATGCTGGGCGCATCAGCCTGCAGAGCCTGAGGAGCACCATTGACTTCATTAATAAAAAGCAAAAACAAGAGGGGTGCCTATACACAGTGTTGCAATCACGAGGAGTCAGGTAGATGGTAGTTCGAAGTTTATTAAAAGGAGACAGCTTGAACAACCACCATGAACAGGTACACAAGCTTAACTGAACATTACACTCATAAGAATGTCTAGGTAAGAAGGAACCATAACAATTCCAATTAGAACATAGAAGATGGAATACTACACACCTTCCCCCCTAAAAAAAACAACCCCCCCCCCAAAAAAAAACTCAATGAAAATAATCACGCAACTTAACAGGAGTATGTTTAGCTTGTACACTTTTTCTTTGGACAGAATCATTAGAAACATCAGGCAACAATATGGGAACATTAACATCAAGAGAAATTTCATCATGCGCAGCACTAGGTTGATCAAGAGAAATTTCATCATGCATAGAACTAGATTGGTCACTATCCAAATTACAATTGGGAGTAGAATTGTCCAAATTTTGACTTTAACATGCAAACGTGTCAAACAACGGAGAATAAGATGCATCATTTTGTTCAACAGGAACATTGAGCTTGGAAGTGGAATGATCATTGGTAGAAGGCAAAGCAGAGTTCAACTTAGTGTCTAAATACAAACCGGGATTTAAACCTTTACATAAAGAAATTCTTCTAAAGTTCCATATCTTGCCATCCTCAACTCTCACAGCTTTGGAAAATATTTCAGTAACCTTACAGGAATCTGACCATTTGTTCCACTTGTTATCGAAAGCCCTACCAAACTTGACACGTACAAAGTCACCCACCTTGATCTTCTGGGAAGAACCTTTAGAAGACAAAAAACTGTTTTTCATCTTCTCTTGATATCTCAGAACTCTGTCCTTAACCTTGTCAGGATCTACTGAAGATTCGCAAGAAAACTTAACCTTCAACCACCAGGGAAGAAGTTTGGATCCAGGTTTCCTACCTCTAAGCAATTCAAACGGAGAAAATCCTGTAACAGAGTTGGGAGAAGTGCGATAAAACAGTAAGGTGGAACGCAAAGCCTTCTTCCAATCCAAGTTACTCTTAATGGCTAGCTGAATGGACTCTTTGATGACTCTGTTGAAACGTTCCGTTTGACCATTGGCCTGGGGATTGTAATTAGATACCCTTTTGTGCACAATACCACACCTCTGGAGAAAAGACAAGAACTCTTTGCTAATAAATTGCGGGCCATTGTCAGACACAATTTCAGCAGGAATACCTTCCCTACAGAAAACTTAACCTAAAAACTGAACGATTTGGGTAGATCCAATCTTGTCAACAATCTTCAATTCTGGCCATTTGGAAAAATAGTTGATAAGAACCAAACCAAGCACACTTTGGTGAGAAGAAAGATTAAGAGGTCCAATTATGTCAATGCCCAACTTTTTCCAGGGACAAGAAACAAATTCAATGGGAGAAATATTCACAGCCAAAGGTTTGACAGTTTTGTCACTTTTAACACAAGGAGAGCATGAACTAACCCATTTGTTGACCATTTTATCTATGGCAGGCCACCAGTAAAATTCCCGAATACGTCTCTTAGTACTAGACATACCCATATGTCCCTCGTGAGCCATAGAAATAATTCTTTCTCTCAAAGAAATAGGAGGGATGATCTTATCACATCGGATAATGAAACCTTGGTCAAACATGAGTTCATCTTTCACCTTAAAAAAAGAAAGAATGTCGCCAGACAAATTCCGTTCTTGAGGCCAACCATACTGTAAGTACCTAGTTAACAAAGGCAAACTGGGATCATTCGCCATCGCTTCTCTCCACTCAGGTTCAGAAAAACCGCTAGAAGAACTTGAAACACCACAATCATTAACGTCGTCAATGTTAAAAACAACATCAGAGTCACAGTTCAAATTGCCAGAAGAAACAGAATTGACCAAAGGCAACCTGGACATGCAGTCAGCATGCACATTTAAACGACCAGGAACATACTCAACGACACACTGGAATTCCTGTAATTTTGCAGCTAGACGTGCTAGACGTGCAGTTAACGTTCTACCACCACCAGCTGCCAGCATGTTAATTAACGGTTTATGGTCAGTTCTTAAACGGAATCGAGTTCCCCAGAGAAATTGCCTAAAATGTTCAGAGGCCCAAGTGCATGCTAATAACTCTTTTTCTATAGTAGAGTAATTGTACTCAGCACCTTGCAAAGTTCTAGATGCATAAGAAACTACATACTCTTCACTTTTGTCTTTCTGCATTAAAACAGAACCCAAACCAACGTTGCTTGCATCCACGCACACTATACACTCTTTCCCAAGGTCAAACGGCCTTAAAAAGGGAGCATTGGTAATTTCCTGCTTCAGCAAATCAAACGCATGTTGCTGATCATTGTTCCATGAAAATTTTACGTCTTTTTTTAATAATGACCCAAGGGGATGTACTTTTGAAGCATAGTCTTGAACAAACTATAAAATTCAGTAAGACCCAAAAAAGAAACTAGCTGATCCTTATTCAAAGGCTCAGGAGCTTTAGATATACTTTCAATATGGTTGAGTTTAGGTTTGATACCCACAGCAGAAATTTCGTGACCAAGGTATTCAACTTTACTTTGCCTGAATTTACATTTGGATAGCTTTAATGTCAACCCATATTGTTGAACACTTTTCAAAACCTTTACAAGATTCCTGTCATGTTCCTCGAAATTTTTCCCATGTATTAAAATGTCTTCCTGAAAGGCAATTGCTCCCTCAGAAACAAAATGCAGGTTTCCTATAGTTGGAAGGATTCCTTACTTGAGAAACTTCAGGAATTATTACTTTACTCTTTACTTCATGACCTCTTATTTCATTTACGAACAATTCAGATTGCTCAATACCCTTGGCGATATTTAGTACAGCACTGAGGGAAGATTCAGTGCCCATCCACAAGCGTTCTTGGATCTTTTTGCTCTTGGTACGCATCATAATTTGATCCCTTAAAACCTGATCAAAATTTATGGTTTCAAAAGAACAAGAGCCAGCCAAAGTGCGTAAAGCAGCTACATAAGTCTCAATGGATTCATCTTCTTTTTGTACTCTAGAATAGAACTTAAATCTTTCCATAACAGTGTTGATTTTTCTTCCAAACCTGGTACTTAGTTGCTTAATAACAACTTCAAAAATATTTAAATCACCAGCACCTACATTTTCAATGGGAGGTAAACTTTCTAATTCTTTGAGTCCAGCACCACCTAAACAGTTTTTTAACAAAGCAAGTTTCCTTTTAGGAGAACAACCATCTTCCTCCACTACATCTACATATGCTAGGAAAGTTGGATACCAAAGATCCCATTCCACTTTTGGATCACCAGCTGAAGGTAAAAAATGTGCTGGAGAAATAATGTTATTAGACATTTTTTAAAACAAAATATAAATAAATAAAGAAGAAAAATAACAAAAGTAGTCACAGTAGGTTTCATCGTCCAAACTTGATAGATGTGGAAATGTAGAACGTTTATTTATTATTATTTCCTTAAACAGGGAGAAATGTTAATGTTTGCACAAGAAAGTTAATAATATTCGAGTTATAGTATAAGAGGAGTAGTTAATGTTAAGATAAAACGAATAGGGTAAAAACACGGCTTCAAACGGACTTCCGAGTTGTAGCTCGTTGCTATGGAGACAAAATGGCTGCTGGAACGCAACGTTTTAATGCAACATTATGCATGATGACGAGTACACGATGACAGGCTGCGCTGCGCTGGGAAGTGCTGAACACGAAGAGTCCATGCGCGCAATGAAGAACCTTCAACAGCGTGAGGCGGCACCACGAGCTGTAAGGTACAGTACATTTCAAAAGATGCTTCTCAAAGTCGATGCCACACGAATAAAAGTAAAAAGAAAAATGAATATGTTAGAAAAGCGGGATTTCAAGCGGAATTTCATACAGGGAGCGATGAGCGCCGGAATGACACAGTTGTCAAACGAATAGAAAAAGAAATTCCAAAGCGTTACAAATAGTTAATAAAACAGCCGCGGGTGCAATCAAAGCACATGAGGTGATAGGAAGGCCGCTGGTGCAATCATTTAATACACAAAATAAAGTGAAAAGTACCTTCAGTTGATCCTTAATAGGAAAGGTGAACGCTGTCTCCAAACTTCGTTTTTCATAAAAAAAATATTTTGAAGAGAAAGTGGATCCTTTTCTTGTTTCACGCTTTAGTATCCCGATCGTCGCCAAATTATGTTGCAATCACGAGGAGTCAGGTAGATGGTAGTTCGAAGTTTATTAAAAGGAGACAGCTTGAACAACCACCATGAACAGGTACACAAGCTTAGCTGAATATTACACTCATAAGAATGTCTAGGTAAGAAGGAACCATAATAATTCCAATTAGAACATAGAAGATGGAATACTACACACAGCCCTGTCAAGTTCCTCTCCCAACACTGAAGGGAGTAAAGCATTCACAGGGGGCCATATCGAACCTTAAATTATAAATTCCCATACAGATGTGCGAGAAAGCAAATCATCTGCCACAGGACACCACGGGAAATCAGGGTTGACCAGAGAATGGAATAGTCAAACATACTGCTTAAATCCGTGAAGCATAGGTAAAGGGATCCTGGCTTAGCCCTGGTATACTTTCCGATCAGCAACTCCAAGTTTAAACATTGCTTGACCATACCCAGGCCATTCCTACATTCAAACTGTGTTTCTGATAAAATAGTTATTCTGTGCCCATTCCTCTAATCACATTAATAATATCTTACTCAGCAATTTTACTGATGAATCAGGGAGGGAAATGGGTCAATAACATTTTGTGTCTGATTTATCACCCTTTTTAAAAATGGGAACGATTATTGAGAACACAGGAGGGAGGAATTTTACAGTCTGCAGCTGCGTTAAATACCTGAGTCAGGATGGGGCACCATAGATCCCTGGCTGCTTTAAAAGTGTCAACTAGTACCCCATCTGGGCCTGGTGCCTTCCCGGCTGTGTTTTGATGTAGGGCAAGGAGGACATCCTCAAGAGTAATATTTGAAGGAAAGGAATTCCTACTTAAAGCCCCCACACACACAGTTGGGCGGCTACCCTCCTGATTAGAATTGAGAATGGCAGAGAAATGTGCTACCCATGATACACAAGAGACAAAGGAGTTCAGCTCCGGAATTTGATCACTTTTTAAAAAAGCCGCATTGACCGTATCCCAGAATAGCTTAGTATCCTTCGTCTTGGCAGCTTGACCAGGTCTCTTCCTGTAGCACCTTCTTCCTGGCTGCTAATACCTGGTTTTAGTTTTTTCAAAGGAGTTTTATAACCATGTGACGCCTAGGGGAACAGTGTAGGGCTGATTTCAAGCCCTGGGAAACCAGGGTACCCGAGTGGTCGAACCACCTGTGGTTTCTGGTTTTAGTGGGTCTCAAGGGTCATGTGAGAAGGGAGTTTATTTTACAAGTAATCTGATAAAATTTAGACAACAACTTTTTGTGTTCAACCACTGCCTCCAGACAGTAATCAAACTAGGCTGAATTCCTACTTACTACTTGATGTAGCACTCTACTGGGGGTCTGTTCTTGCCCATTTAGGGCACACGCCATTAGACCTGGCTGGGGCAATATTGACTACGTATGCAGACTCTATGGTATGGTTAGCCCAAAAGAAAAAGGTTGTACTACTGGATTATGGACACTCATTGCAGTCAGGCTAATACTAGGGGTATAGGCCACGTCAAAAGAGAGATGGAAATCAGGACACGCTCAATAATGGTGTAGATGTTTCTACTAATAAAGGAAGGAATGTGTACACCATTGGCTCGGCATTTATAATCTAATAAAGGAAGGTCGTATTTAAAGATTAGGGAGTTCAATGCATGTCTATAATCATGCTGAGGAAAATGTGATATGCCAACCATGTCAAGGCTAGGAGGTCCAAATATCTCTTCGTTTGGAGGGGGCATGTCTGAACATTAAAATCACCTGCCCATATCAAAATAAAGTTGGAATGAATAGGTCACAGAAAGGCTTCCAATCCCACATCGAGGACATAAAACACCGTACTAGAGGGAGTATCAAATACATTATTATAGAAACTGACTACCACTAAATCGTGGCCACAGAAGCTGGAAATGGGGTGCAGCAGATGAAAGCCTTTTAACAGTAACAGGTAACTTATTAGATATTAAAATCTGTAGCCCCCCTTTGGTACGCTTTACTAAGGATGGTACAGCACCCAGGAAATGGGAAGAGAAACCCTCAACATGGATTATGTCCACACACCAGATTTTTCGAATGCAGATTATATCAGAAACAGAAGTAATACTTTGCCAATTTGGGAAACTCAACTTATTCTGCAGCCACACACATTCCTGTTAACTCATTTATATGCACCTTCTTGCCCCTGTTGGATGATACTCAGCAGGGACTTCACATGGAGAAGCACGGTGGGGACACAGGTACCTGCATTAACATTTACAATTGGCTGGTAAGTAGTATCTGAGGTGCAGTCCTCAGATTCAGGTATACATGATAAATTAGAAATAAATGATTCCGCTACTAAATTCAACAAATTGGTCTCAAGTGTGTCCCCACAACAGGGGAGTGAAAAGACCCCCCCTGTGTTAGTGTCAGTCATTATCTTGTAATGAACTCAGGCCCTGAAACCTGTTGGACTCGTCTGTAGGGGGAATATATCGGAAATTTCACCCAGTCAATAGTTGATTGTTCAATTTACCACTAGACAATGGAACAGTGCCTCATAAGTGACGCTAAAAGCAGCACAGTGGGAGCAAAGCAATATTTCTGGCAAATGGAGCAAATGGCATCTACCTTGATAAGGACTCCCCTGCAAATCTTGGTTGCTTACAATTATTGATAATACAATCTCCCTTGAAGACATTCCTTAGCAGGCCAATCCATCCCACTTGTTTAGTCATCAAAATTTGATTGGCCGTGCTAAGTGGGAATATATGTATTAAGTGGAGCCAGTGGATAACTTTATTCTTTAACAGCTCCATGGGTTAATTTATGTCAGGAGTTAAAGGGAATACATTGACCAAAACTTCCACAGAGGAGTGACAAGCTGGTGGTAAATCACAAGGAAGATGGCTGAGGCTGACAAATACTAGCCAACAATCCCTTAGCTGGCAGTGGTATACTATACATAGGGCTGTGGTTGAAGGCATGATGGTTATGGCTAGAATGGGGTAACATGAGGGCCCCACTATGAGTATTGCTGCTGGTAACATCACCTTTGGGAAGGCTTTAGATAGTGGTGTAACGGTAGCCCCAGCAGCCCCCACATTGCAGGGGCCCCAAGCTCCAAAGGGCCCCCTCCGGCACAGTACACAAGTGGCAGGCCCCTGGCCTAAGAACTCCTGAATGGGTCTGGAACATCCGGGCCCCCTCCATGTACTTTGCAGGGAGGCCCCTTCAAGTCTCCTAGCGCCACTGGCTTTAGGCGTTATGATAGGCAGAAGCAACCAGTTGCGCATGTCCTGGCGCAGGAATAGGCTGGGATAGGTGACCATCTGCAGCATGAGTGTGCAAGTCCCTTAAGCTGTTCTTCAATTGTTACCAAAAGCTTGGTGATATGCAGAAACAAGATTTGCATCAACCCCCTCACGGATTCCTCTGGAAGGTAGCCAAGGCCTCCAAAGGGAGTGTATTTGTAAATACAGGGAAAGTAGCAACATCAGAAGCAGGTTGAGAAACAAATAAATGGGTCCTTTTTCTTTGCCCCGTGGCATCTTTTCCTCTTAGCTGGGGGAGCCATATCAACAGCTTTGTCATGGGGAGGTGATGCAAGTTGACCACAAACCTACCCAAGTTCATGGTCAACAGACCTGTGGGAACATCTAATGGGACTTGTGGCGGGTGAGAAATTGAGGTTGTGTCCTCACTTGGAAGCTTCACAATTGTTTTGGGAGGCAAAAAGGTACCCAGGGCTGAGGTTATGTGGCAAAAAGCCATTGTTCTACGCTCTCAATTTCTTTGTTTAGGGCACCCACTGCTTTTCTAATGTAACCATGCAGAGTAGTATCATCAGTGTTAGTGGGGGTCGAGACTTTTGTTTACACATAATGCAGCGGGACAGGGCCAAGACACCTACTCACAGACGAATGACAGTAATATCACAGCACCTTAGTAGGGGCGCCGTAGAATAATAACTAGAGGGAGACCCAGACTCGTCCAGCTGCGGATGGGCGCAGACGGGTCTATCTCTTTGCCCAGTCTTTGCCCAAGACGTTCCCAGGCACGTCCCACACTGCAGGATTCACAGACCGCTTTTGAGCCAATGCTGTTAGGACTCTTGAATATATGAAGGAATGTGCATTCGTGTACACTGACGTGTTCATAAAAAAGAACAAATTCTAAAGCACACAGTATATGACAGAGCGTAAAAGGATGTTGGTACGTTAGCCAAATTAGTGTTCTGTTTCCGTC
Organism: Lissotriton vulgaris; assembly: GCF_964263255.1. Taxonomy (NCBI): domain Eukaryota; kingdom Metazoa; phylum Chordata; class Amphibia; order Caudata; family Salamandridae; genus Lissotriton; species Lissotriton vulgaris. The sequence goes on along the minus strand of NW_028253447.1, from coordinate 294,954 downwards.
CTATCCATGTGGTTATGCTGCAATCTTCATCAAATGATCTGTACGTATTTTAGTGTGCCCAGAAAGATTAAATAAATGTCTTAAAAAACCTTGCCTAGCCTTTAAAACTGTTGCAGAAGCAGAGGTGTCCTGGATTTGAATATTGTTACCACTCAGTACCTATTAGTTCTTCACAATATTGGAAAGAGTTCCCTGATTACCCACCAAAGATTCCAGATTTTTAGCCAAGTCTCTCTATGCATGCAAAGGAACAGAGTGTAAAATTTGAGTGTCCAGCCTTTATTCACAAGGATAGGATATATGTCTGATTTTCAGGATATCTTTGGTATAGTTAGTTGTTATCCTGAAAACCTGGAATGAATCTGACTCTGCTGGACCACTAATAGACACCTCTTCATACAGCAGCTTTATCTTAAGCCAGTGATTAACGATTAGTTACACCTGATTGAAAAGGCGAGACTAGGACATTGACTTCAAAAAGTGATAGACTTGTCAGAACCCATTTCAGATGGCCATGGGGCACGTTGGGATTAATTAGCCTAACCATGGTGATTGAGGACTTTTACGCCTGATATCCCGGAGCCCGACCAACTATGGATCCAGCTCAACTGGGCAAGTACCTCTTCTGCACTTGACTCTCAGTGGTAGCTGTGGTCGAGCAGTCAAGGCTCCCTTGGGGGGCATGTAGATACAGGTCAGTGAGCATGGCTCATAACTGAAAGTGCAAACAGTACAAACAATAAATCAGTATTCAGCCAACTACTTGCTTTTATAAGAAAAATAAGTATTTTATTTCTAACTCTACACAGGCAAAGTAATACAACATTCACAAGCAACAACTGAATCTCCTTGAGGTCAGGGCTCTAATAGATATCGGGGAAATCCCTGCCACACCCTTCTACATGCAATGTGTGCAAGGTTATTGCACATTCACTGTGGGCCAACTCCAGGGAATGCTCACTATTAGGCTGTACATAACAGTTCTCCTTTGAGTCTCCAGTATTTTAGTCAAAAGTATCTCTGGGGCTACAGCACTGTTAGCAACAAGTCACCCGGGGGCCCAATTTGGTTCAATTCACATCTTACCCTGTCTCTCAGCAACAGAGAGTTCAGTGGTGCAGCGGGTGCCTTCTACCCACACCCGCAAGTCCAGCAAAAGTGCCCTGGCCCAGTCAGTCATCAGTCTTGGCACTCCTCGAAGTAGTAACTTAACTAGTGGTCCCCTCTGGCATACCGGGTCACAACAATGTGGTGTTAGAGGCTCAGCAAGACCCGCACAACACTCAATGCTCTGCTCAGTCTACAGTGGCTTCTCCTGGCATACAGGGTCACCAAAAACAATCCTGTACATGGGTTATGGTCTGATTAGTGCTCAACCATACCCTCACATCTTCCACAGGCAATCCTCACAGTAGGGCTCGTCACTGGACCTTGTTCCCTCCAATCCTCTCCTCTTTCTCACAGGGCATACTGGTCTTAGCAAGCAGGCAGGCACCGGTGCTCCAGGCTCCAGGACATGTGATCTTGTTTTCCCTGGGTGATGTCCTCTCACCCAGAAGGGAGACTAACAGGCCTTGGCCCCCAGGCCTGGTCACAGGCAGAAGTCTTGCAGAGGTTCCCCTTCTCACCAGCCCATCTGGCTGCTTAGGAGATTGTTTTTGGGGACTCAGCCTTTCCTTCTTATAGTCCTTTTCCAGATACCGAATGTTATTTAGAGTCTGAGACTTCGAAGATTTATGTTGGGGTTCTGATTCTTTTGAAGTGAACCCCCTTTCCTTCTATCCTCATGAATGAAGTCTGTCACAGCAGGCAAGACTCCAAAGCTGATTGTCTCACAACAACATTTGGAGCCATGCCTTGCCTCGAAGACGGCTGGGGGCGTAGTCCCACTCCAGCCTCACCAGGAAAGTTCACTACGAGGTAATGCAAGCAAGGAAATCGCTGGTACAACCACCCCCACACTGCAAAATTTACACAGTGCTTTTGAGCGCAATACTATTTGGGCCTCGCCTTGCCTCAAAGTCAGCTGGGAGACAGTGTCACACCCCGGCCGCACTTGAAAGTTCACTGCGGGCAAACGTAGGCTGAGAAATCGCTGGTGCAAACACTCCCACTCTGCAGGATTCACAGAGCGCTTTCGAGTGCGATGCTCTCTAGGGCCCGCCTTGCCTAAAAGGAAGTAGTCTCACTCCAGCCTCACTGGGAAAGTTCACTGCAGGCAAATGTGGGTTGAGGAACCGCTGGGGAAAAAACTCCTGCACTCCGGGATTCACCAACCGCTTTTGAGCCCAATGCTGTCTTCGGCCACGCCTTGCCTCAAAGACAGCTGGGGGGTGTAGTCCCACTGCAGTCTGACCAGGAAAGTTCACTGCGGGCAAATGCAGTCCGGGACATCGCTGTTGCAAACAGTTTGTAGTGATGAAGGTCCACACAGGAAGGATGTAATCCAGCAAGATTTATTCAAGTAGTTAACAGGTAGTAAAGTTCAGAACATCAGGTAGTTAAGTAGTAAATCAGAGTACCCCCAGGAGCTGCCTGTCAGCTGCTCAGCCCATGACCAACTGTCACTTCACCTCTCTCAGTCCCAACATTCCGAGACATCATTTGACTCCAGTATTCTAATGAGTCAGAGCACAGGCACTGGTTGAGCAGGGGTGGTAAAACACCTTACAATATAAATGCAGGATACTACATATATCTCTTTTCCTTCCAACATAAGAACAAATGCAAAGTATGATAAAAGATAACGAGAGTGAACAAAGGACAGATAGCAAGGAAGGAACAATGGAGTGACAGAAAGAACATCAAGGAAGAGAGCAAGCAAAGCAGAGCGAGGAAAAAGATGGGAGAAGACAAGAGGGAAAAGTTACGGTGTAAGTAAGGAAATGGAAAACCCATCCTCAATAACAACAAAATAGAAAGAAGAAGACAAAGAGAAGAAAGGGAGGAAATACGAAATGAAGAGAGAACAGACATGCAAAAGACAACCCCCAAACATACCCACTGGCCAGGCGGGAAGAGAGGAAGGAAGAATAAGGCATGACACAAACCAGACACCAGCCTACACACAGACACAAGGAAGAGGGAGAACGGATCTGCTCCTGAACAGGGAAAGAAAAGAAAGAACAAAAGCAAGAGAAAAGGCTGGAACACAGACACAAAGAAGAGGGAGAACAGATCTCCTCCAGAACAGGGATGGAAAAGAAAGAACAAAAACAGGAGAAAAGGCTGGAAACAAAGAAAGACAACAGGCAAAGTAAATCCAGAATCCAATGACGAATTATTATGGATAACATCACGAGGAAAGCTGGACAAAAGAGAAAACGGAGAGAGGAAAAGAAATACAATAGTGCAACTGATCCTCTCCCAATTTTCAAAAAGAAAATAGAAATCAATAATTAGAGTAACATTGCGTTGAAAAAACAGCAAAGTGACTAAATGTAGAAAGGCAAAATCAGCCAATGGGACTAAAACCCATGTCCGTCCTCAACTCCTATGCAAGAGTGTGAGGAGCACTGTAAATGGGACAAAACCCATAGTATGAAAGCCCGTGAAAGGACAACCCCCTGTAGAGGTACAATGCAGTGCAGAGTACAAATGGGTCAAAAACCCATAAGACGCACCATGAGTGAGGGTGGTGGTGTAAATGTAAATGGGACTATGACCCATTTGACGGTGCCCTGTGTAAGGGTACCTGCGAAAATGTAAATGGGATTGTGACCCATGCAAAGGTGCCCTATGGAAGGGTGAAAAACGTTTGTAGCCCAAGAAGACACGTGTATGAACAAGTGGGGCTAGAAACCCTTTGCCCTCCCTGAGTAGGGAAGAAAGTAACCCATGTAGGCAAGTGCACTATGTGAGAAATGTGGGGTTAGAACCCATTGCTATCCCTAAGTAGGGAAGCATAAAGTATATGGTGAGCACATGCGAAAGGATCCATGAAGGTGTGTACCCTAGGTCAGAAATGTAAAATAATGTGCCAATGTAAGATAAAGGTGCCACCATATTTCACTGAACAATAGATAATGTGCCACCATATTTCACTGAACAATTCATAAAAGATACAGACAGTAGCAGTATGAAATGTACAAAGAGCCAAAACATGAGTCAAATAGCATAATCATAGCCAAGCAATACAATAGGCATAGATACTGAATCGGATTCACATTACATTTGCTGGCTGTAAAAGTTTATGGTGTGCGTGTCACTGTAGCCTTGAGACACACACCAGTGTTTAAGCAAAGACACTTTGAAGATATAACCCCAAATGGGCTATGACTAATGAGATTCTTATGCACAGACTGGAAAAATCCAACATTGAAGGACAAACTGCTGATCACCTTGGATGGGGCTGTAACAACCAAGTTCATAATGTGCACTCGAAACTCACCCTACGTCCGTGTAAGCATCATTTTAGTGTTTCTGAAATGTGCTAGAGTTTCAGAGCAGATGTGCAATGCCCAATACAGAAAAAGTCAAACACTAACTTTTTGAACAGGAACCCCATCCCCCCCCCCCCAGAGCAGTTGAATGGCCAAAACCTTTTTCTTGTGTACTCCGGAGAGAGATACTGCGCAGAAGAGCACTTGGATCCCATGTCGTCCCCGGTTGGCTGAATAGGACCATGTTTGCTACACAAAGGAACACACCGTAGCCTAGGTGCTTGCATGCTGCAAATTCAATGTGACGGCACACATGTGACGAAATGCTGGATGGCTAAAGGCGTGTTTCTGCTGGCAAACGTCCTGCAGCAGCAAAGGCAGAATCGCGTGATGGGCGTCACATAGGATCCCACTGCGACACTGCGTGACTCCAACCTTGAGGTAAGGAGCACGCACTCACCTCAAAGTTTGAAAATGATGCACCACACGGAAACCGTTAAACTGATACATCAGATGTAACACAACTGTGGTAGGTAACAAACACAGATAGAAACTCACCATAGTGTTAGTCCTCGACACAGGGCCCCAAACAACAGTCGGTGAACGGGCCGATAAGCAATAAGCACACATTGGGTCAATAACAGAGACTGCATCGCACAAAATGAAAGGAGGACAACATATCAGCTTCCATGAAATGTCAGTCGCAGTTAATTCCCAGTTGACAGACTGTGGACAGGTCAGCACAATGGCAATGACACTCCTCTTGTGGAAATGAACTGACCTGAAAACATCCCATAATATACAACATCTGTGTCTTCCTTAGGATGAAACAGCAGCACTTCTCCCAAACACCGGAGCACTGTAGTTAAAGATTGTAGCCAGCAGAAACTCTCTGTTGAAGACAGCATTAATCAGTGCTGTGTGACTTGGCATGAAAGATTGAGTGAGAAAGCCATTCTTCCCATCATTGTTGACAGAAACATTTTCCCTTGCTCCTTGAAGATGTAGGTTAGAATGTTTGATGACAGCATCAGTCCTTTTGAACTTTATAGTCTCTAATAAGAAATCCAGATGAGCACAGCATACCTCGACTAGGGCTGTTCGATGGTGAGGACACTGGTGGGGCTGTAAGGCATAGTGCTTCATCGTACCTGTGTAGTCTTCTTTTCTTTTCTTTGATGATAGTTTCTTGCTTATAATTGTTCTTTACAACAAAATTGAAAAAAAAGACAAACAGAAGAAAGGGAGGAAATATGAAATGGAGAGAGAACAGACATGCTAAAGGCAACCCCCAAACATACCCACTGGCCAGGGCGGGCAAGAAAGGAAGGAAGAATAAGGCATAAGGCAAACCAGACACCAGCCTACACACAGACACAAAGAAGAGGGAGAACAGATCTTCCCCTGAACAGGGATGGAAAAGAAAGAACAAAAACAGGAGAAAAGGCTGGAAACAAAGAAAGAGAACAGGCAAAGTAAATCCAGAATCCAAGGATAAAAATTATGTATAACATCACGAGGAAAGCTGGACAAAAGAGAAAAAGGAGAAGAGTAAAAGAAATACAATAGTGCAACTGATTCTCTCCCAATTTTCACAAAGACAATAGAAATCAATAATGAGAGTAACATTGCGTTGAAAAAACAGCAAAGTGACTAAATGTAGAAAGGCAAAATGAGCCGATGGGACTTTTTGTTTTTGCTGGCACTGATTTACTACTTTACACGAGGTGATGAAATGAGGCCCCTTATTAAGGCAATGACTAAAACCAACTCTAGTACCTACAACATAGATTTGTACAACCTATATCTTAGAAAAACATAAAGCGGACGTCATGCTACGGGCCCTTGAGTTTAACTAGCATTCTTAATCCTGAAAAGAAACAAATTATCACCAGAGGAAAGAAGTTAGGAAAGCACTTATCGAGGTCATAGACTAATGTGTAAAAAGACAATTCTGACATTTTAGGACCCTCCCACTAAATAAAAGCCAGCATTTTGGTATATACAAATACACTCTTTTTTGCTCCTAAAATGGAGGACTATCCAGACACAAGATGTAGTTATAAGATTTGTTTGACAATATTTCTAGATTTTGATGCTGGAGCCACTAACTAAAGTATTTAACAACAAAATAGAATGAAATGAGAAATTCTTATATAGAGTAAATCAATATGAAGTTTACAGAATGTATTACACACAAAATGAAATCAGAGCTATAATGATCTATGCCAAATGTATCAAACAGAAGAAGGAACTTAAGACATGAACTTGTTGACTGCACTAAACTGAACAACTGTTGGCATATGAGCAGTGATGTAAAAACTATGCAATGGAAGCTACTGCAAGCAAGGAAATGGGCACCTCTCAGTAAAATGTCACAAAAACCGCGGTTCAGTGGGTGCCTCAGGACTCTGGGCCCGGTGTCACTGCACCTGCTGGCCCATTGATTGCTACATCCGATGCTTCACATTAATACAAAAAAGGGCTCTTAAATTTCTCTGAAAAAGAGGAACCTCACTACTGCCTGCAAAATGTTGCGAGATTGCGAAGGAAACAGTAAATGAAATTACATTGAAGGTAAGTTATTGGCTTTTTTAATAAAACATAATAATGGCTTGTCAAATTTTAATGCGAAATTGGATTGCTCGAGGGAATGGTGGAGCCTGGTAGTGTAAAATATGTATTTTAAATTGGTTACAGCTGCAGATAAATAAATTAGCATAAAGCTTTATGGACAAACTCTAAAGCTAAAAAAAGAAGAAATGACAGCTCCTGTAATAACTTTGAAAGAACTAATCTTAAATCATAACATCGAGACAGAGACCTTGTTCGAGTCAAAACAATAGATTTTCTGAATAAAACTAACAGCATAATAAAGGTGTACAAAACCCTTGCACATACTACAACTTACAAATAGGAACTCATAGTTCTCCAGGAGTGACATAGTTCCTAGAAAACGAGGTAGTGATATTATTTTCTTTCCCCTTGTGGTATTAGGATGAACATGAGACTATCACTTAACCATCGCGGATCACAAGTAATCCATATAATTTAGCTGTGGTTTTATACATTTTTCTCTAAATGCAAGTCAATGGACTCATGAATATATGATGGAATGTGCGTTCGTGTACACTGACTTATTCATAAAAAAGAACTGATAATAAAGCACGTAGTATATGCCATGGAGCGGAAAGGATGTTACAGCCTGATTCATGTAGGTAAATTGCACTCGCAAAGGGCCAGATTCTCAGAATCTGGCCCTTAGCGAGTGCGATTTTTGCATTTGGTATTCATGATACCAAATGCAAAAATCGCTATGTAAGAATTCGCATATTTGCGTGGAATGGCATTTAAGGAATCTCTAATAGAGATTCCTCAAATGCTATTCATGACACACAACAAAATTGCGATTTTGGACTTTTGGGGCCGCTATTTACCGACAGGTCAGACCTGTCGGTAAATAGCAAAAACTCAGAAAAATGCTTTTAAAAGCATCATTCAAAGTTGCATGTAGCACACACACATGTCCTTTGGACATGTGTGTGCGCAACACCTGTCCAAAAGTGCATTTTAGGGGTGCTACAGGGCGTCCTTTGGACACCCCTGGCACCCTTAAAATCGCTATCTCAGTTTCGAGTAGCAAATTGCTACTCGCAAATCCCCATTCATTCCAATGGGCCTCTTGGCCCATAGGAATGATTGGGGAGTATTTGCGAGTAGCAAATTGCTACTCGCAAATAAAGAACATGTAGGAATCGCTATTTAAGTAGCAATTCCTACATGAATGCCGTTTTGCGTGTCCTCAATAGCGATTCGCTATGATTCGCTATTAGGGACACGCAAAACGGCATGTACATGAATCAGGCTGTTAGTACTTTAGCCAAATTAGTGCTCTGTTTCAGTCCTAGCCATGTGGTCATGAGACAATCTTCACCAAATGCTCTGTACGTCTTATAGTAAGTGGATCCAGAAAGATGAAAGAAATGTCTTAAAAAACCTTGCCTATCTTTTTAAAATGTTACAGAAGCAGAGGTGTCATGGATTTGCTTATCATTACCACTCAGTAGCTATTCGTTTTTCACAATATTGGAAACAGTTCCCTGATTACCCACCAAAGATTCCAAATTAGTAGCCAAGTCTCTCTATGTATACAAAGGAACAGAGTGTAAAATAGGAGTGTCCTGCCTTTGTTCACAAGGATAGGATATATGTCTGATTTTCAGGATAACTACATACATTTACATACAATTAATCTAAAGGTGAATCTTTGATATAGTTAGTGGTTATCCTGAACATCTGGAATGGATCTGGTTCTGCTGGACCACTGATAGACTCCTTTTCATACAGCACCTTTATCTAAAGTCAGTGATTAATGATTAGTAGACACAGGCCATCGAATTTACACCTGATTTAAAAGGCAAGATTAGGACATTGACTTCAAAAAGTGATAGACTTGTTGTAGAGACAGCAACACTTGTTATGGGACATTTTTTTATTATCATAAGCAAGGTTAGCTTTCCAGTTGATATACGTAATGCTTCATGTACAATGTGGATATCTTTTCACAGGAGTGGAAATGGTTTTGTAAGATACTCCCCTACAGGAGTGCAACATGACTTTGGCAGGATCCCCCCGTCTCTAAAGTGAGGTCACCATAAACAGAGGTTCGTACCAACTACTTCCGGGGCACATTTGGAACATCTTGTAACAATGAGATAACTCCTTCCTCCCGCTATGCTTGTTAGCGGTCTAGCCGCAAGGTTCACATTCATTTTTCAGTGAGGGCACTGGACAGGAAGCTATTTCGGACAAAACTACACCTGGGGCACAATCCGATGGAAATCCTTTTTGGCAGCAATTCAGCCAATTAAGGACACTATTTAAAGACCCCACGGTCTCAGTGTTCGACTGAGCCGCGGGCAGTGATGTCTAGGCGAGGCAGTGACCTTGGTGTAGTAAGTACGGGATAGCCGAGTAACATGTGAGGATGTGGCTGACATGAATATCTTTGAGGATTTACATGTTTCCCTAAACCAATCCAGTTTTTCTCCATCTACGGAGTGTGACTATAGGCACAATTCCCACTTATTCTATGGCTCATGGGGCATTGTCTCCACTGGGAACAAGTATGTAAAATGGTGGGGAGGATACAGGGGGGGGGTTGCACATGGGGAGTACCTATGGTACCCCCCCAGCATTACAAAGTACAACGTGGCAGGCACCGCGCAGTGCCTGCCATGGTTTCTGAAACCATTAAAGGGGTTTTGGATACCGGGGGCAAAGTCATGCTGGTGTTGTTGGACTTGTCGGCGGCTTTCGACACCGTCCCCCATGAGGGCCTGCTCGCAAGACTCTTTGAGATTGGTCTGCGGGGGACGGTGCTCAAATGGTTTTCTTTCTTTTTGGCCGGCCGCCGGCAAACGATCTGGACATCATCTGACACCGCTGTAATGCCGCCTTTGGGAGTCGGGTCCCTCAGGGCTCTATATTGAGCCCGACCCTTTTTAACATCTTTATGACCCCTTTGGCGGCGGTGGCGGAGTCATTTGGTGCCCGGATCGTGTCGTATGCCGACGACACCCAGCTCCTCTTCTCTTGCGAGAGAGGGGCTGACTTTGACGGGGAGAGTATCCAGAATTGCCTTGGGGCGGTGTTCGCATGGTTCCAACTGAACAGCCTCAAGTGCAATTCCGACAAATCGGAGGTACTCTTCTTCGGGTGCGACACGGAGCCTAGCTGGCAGGCCTGGTGGCCCATCGACATGTTCCCTCCGTCCGGCTCTTCTCCCATGGCTAAAAACTTGGGGGTTAAGATGGGCAAGGGGCTGACGATGAAAGCCCAGATCTTGGGGGTAACCGGCACCTGCTTCGGCCTGTTAAAAATGCTGCGGAGGTTTCTGCCTCTCTTGTCCGAGGAGCACAGGAGGCTGACGGTGCAGGCTCTGATAGGCTCCAGGTTAAATTATGCCAACATTCTTTACCTGGGCCTGCCAGAGTATCTGCTGCAAAGGCTTCAAGTTGCACAGAACGCGGCGGCCAGGGCCATTTTTGGCCTAAGTAGACGCACCAGCGCCTCTGGGTTGTTGGTGACGTTACACTGGCTACCCATCCGCAAACGGATCGCCTTTAAGGCTCTGACCTTGGCCTACAAAGCGCTCCATGCTGTGGGAGCTAAACATCTCCAAAAGAGACTGACCTTTTACCATCCGACTCGCTCGTTGAGGTCAGAATCTCGACTTTTAGCGGCTGTTCCGCGTGTGAAGAGGGCTCGCCTCGGGGGCCGCTCTTTCAGTCTGTTGGCCCCACAGATGTGGAATTCATTACCGCTCCCTTTGCGGGGGGCGTCTACTCTCCTTGATTTTAGAAGAGGTCTCAAAACCTGGCTGTTTTCCCAATAGGTCTGCCAGTAGTTCCGTTTTTTTTTCTGTTTATTTTTTAACCTCTTTTAGCTGTGTTGTGTTATTCTGAAATCTGTTCTCCTTACCTAAAGCGCCGGGACACTCTTTTTGAGTAACCGTTGCGCTATACAAAAGAATAAATAACATAACATAACATAACATAATGCACAACATGTATCTTTAGAATTGCGGCAGGCGGTGCTGAAAGCATCGCCCGCCGCAATACCAAAGATACAGTATGCGCCTGCCAATGTGGCGGGCGCATCCTAATACCCCCAACGGGACCCCTGCCCTTATGGCGGTTGGTCCCTACACACGACAGGATGGCGGGTGGACTTTAATGAGCCCCATAGTCTCTGAAAATTACTGCTTCCACGTAGTTGTAGCACGTCCCGTCCCACAGCAGGGCGGGAAGACTCCCATGATGAAGCATGACACCAAGGGCCCTTTTGGTGTGTGAGGAGTATTTAAACAAACACTGTGTGCTCTCAACCACTGTAGGAAACATACACAACCTATGAGTACAGAGATATACGTCTTCACCATGCAGAGAACCTTTTCATCCCAACACTTGTAAACTTAATACCAATCATTATCGGTGTTAGTAACTACCAAAACAGACTGAGAACACTTAGAATAAGAACAAAGGATACATCAACAAGTATTTACTCCCTGGATTTACTCTGCACAGAGAAGCTACTGTCTCCTGTTTATGAATATACAATGTGTGTTACAGTGAAACTGACGAATGCTGTCTGTCACGTCATGTAAACTTGGTGGACACGGAGTCACTGTTTGTGTTTTCCCGAAATAAAACCCAAATTGGCATAAATAAATAAAAATAAAAACAGACAATTCACTGACACACTGTGAATTTTCTCCCAGGCCCATTGAGCTATTCTCACATTTCTCTTGCCTGCGAAGAGCTTAGTGATCCTGGTGATCTGAAGAAAGTGAGGAGGCAATGCCATGACCCAGGCTAGAAAAACTGCAGGAACTTGTTTCGGCCTCATCAAGATGTCGCGAAAGATCCTCCATCTGATCCCCCCCAATCCAGAAAACTCCTGATGCAGGGGCTTGTGAACTCCAGACTAGATTACGGCAACGTGCTGTATCTGGGGGCTCCAGCCTCTGTAGTCCACAGACTGCAATGCGCACAGAATGCGGCTGCCAGAATCTTGACTAGAACTAAAGCGAGGTGTTCGGCCAAACCAGCTCTCAGAAGCCTGCACTGGTTTCCAGTGAAAGAACGGGTCACGTTCAAAACCTTGTGTATTTCCCACAGAATAATGCACGACGAAGGCCCCCCCATTCTGAGACCACTGATGAAACCGAACCAGTCCAACAAACAACTAAGATCCAACTCCCTCGCTTTCGCCAGTGTCCCAAGGATTAGGAAGACCAGAACCGGCGGCCGCCTGTTCTCTTACAACGCCCCCAGATTGTGGAACTTCCTACCACTCACCCTGAGGTGAGAACATAATCACCTTAGTTTTCGGAAACAACTAAAAACCTGGCTCTTCCCTTGATCACCACTCCCCCTGCTCCCCTCTTTTTGGATCTATGGTCACTAGCGCTGGGATGCCCTAGGGTAGCTACGCGCTCTATAAATCCCAACTCAACTCAACTCAACTCATGAGATGGGCTGCCATAGACAGGGTGGACGCTCTGACATTATTCTTGCTGCAATGGTGCACTGGTGGGTCTACAGCTTAGAAAACTGAAATTTGCCCAACTCCTAAGGAGGTGGTGAAACCACAAAATGAATGGTCAGGAAACCAGTTTTTATGGTGAACTTTCAGTAACTGCTCCTTTCTAAATGAGGCCTGTGGTGGGAATTTAAGATGTGTTTTGCTGCTTTCAAAAACAATTTGAATCTTTCGATTATCTAGCATTGCTGGGATTTTGAATATTGCTTCTTCTTAATTAGACTTTGGCCTAGACTTCTCAAGGATTGCGCTGCTGATCGCATGATGCAGAGCAATCTTGCTCTGTGCTCTCTGGCTTTTATAATGGTAAGTAAATCAGTTCAATGCTTTGCTTGCTCTGTGCCATGTGACTATGCATGCAACACCTTAGTAAACACCCTCTGAGGTTATTTTCGCTTTATAATTGGAAATGTGTTCCATACAATAATTATAAGTAATGGGACATGAAGAATTCTTCTATACTTTCTGGTGCTGCTGAGCATGTATTCTGAAAATCCAAACAAGCTTCTAATCCTTCAAAATATATTTTTTATGGGGTTTCTATCTAGCAGCTCCACCAGTGACAAAATAAGATGCTATTTTATCTTGGTTTCACTTTATTCCTTAAGAATTCCTCGGGCCTTTAATTTGTGTAGGTGGTTGCAGATGGGGGCACTGGCACTCAGTTTTAGGGAACAAGACTTTGTGCGAGAGCAACAGAGAGAGATTAGAAAGCACGAAGAAGAGAAAATAGAAAAATAGTGACAAAGAAAGAAAATCAGGGATTAAAGGGAATCTCTAAAAGTGGGATAGAGACAAGAAGATTAGGGTGGTGGAAGAAAGAGGCATGAGGTGGAGTAAAGCTAGAAGCCTTGATATTTGGCAACCCAGAATTAGCATCACCGTCAGAAGGCCCCTAAGAAAAACCACAAGCCCCTTCCAAATGGAGGACTGTATACCTCTCTGCCTCAGCCAGTCACAAAGCAGACAGATCCAACTTTCGCACCCTGATCTATCGTTTTTCATTTGAACTCCATCAGAAACTAATGCCACAAATTAATGCTTTAAACCGCAATTATTAAACCAAAAGAGCCCTTTTTCACAAATGCCATTATACCTAACAATTACTTGATGTAATAAGGTCTTGCCACATTTAATAAAACCATACTTTTTACAACATTTATGCAACAGTAATAATACTGGATCTCATGAATAAGCCCTTGAGTCACAGCCAAGTTCCTGTACCATAGTTATATTGATGGTTACATATTTGTCAGATAAATATACTTTTATTATATGGTTGTGATAGTAAGGATGCAATCCTGTGTTTGAAGGTTGAATGCAATTCTAGTAGTCTGTCAGCTCTGAAATGATCTGCCAGCAAGAGTTTTCTGTGGGCAAACATTTCCCTTTCAGAAGAAATAAAATAAGGGGACTCCCCTAATGACCTGGGTGACCTGGTCAGTGTCGCTTAGAGGTTTTGTTGTTTTACATTTTAATCAGCATTTGTATTCTAAGTGGCAACACTTATGGGATCTTTGAAGCATGTGCACTCCTGACACCTTGTGTTGCAAGCCGGGGCTTGGGTACAAATAGGGTAGAGTGAATGGTTGGAATGTGATCAGTGTTGTAAGCATTGTTTATTGTGCTTGGGTACCACAGAGGTGTTCCAGTTTTGTCACCGCAGACTTGGCACACCTAATAACCATGTCTATTTCATAGAAAAGTGTTGGGTTGATAGGCTTGCGCTTTATTAAAGTACATGTCCAGGTGGTTGGCCTTTACTGTTAGAGCTTTAGGCTCATGTCACTCAGTGCTTTATTGTGGTTTTTCTTGGAGCTTTCTATCATATGGCGGTGTTATTCAATTGCTGTGAGGTTTAAGTCATACAGGAAGAGGGAACAGCATGATGGCTGTTCTCTGAAAATTATTTGGCCATGGGTCAAAAATGTATCAGGCTGGAGTAACCTAATCCAGATTTTTCATGAATAATTTGATGTAGGCTCTGGTGAAATCCCTCCCTCTGCAATCGTCGAACATGTAGCTGGTTGGGTTACCTGCTGATACAGAAAGGAGATTGTCCTTAAACATACTTGGTAGGCAGAGTCTTTTTCCCTACTGGACTAGACGGAGGACAGCAGTTCTAGGAGGTAACAAGTGTATGCCTGCATAAGGAATGGTGATGTTCGAAGCGACAAGGGAGGACACCTCCTTTCAATCACTCACTCTGTGAACAGGCCTACCGTGCAACAACCCAAAAACATTTTTTTAATGCACAAATAATCAATTGGGCACACCGTGACAAAAACATTTGAGGGCACCGCTGTACATTCACATTTATTTATTTTGGGTTTGCTTTGACTTGCAAAATCACATTGCCTTAAATTGTGTGATAACTTCTTTGGAATATCACAGAGGCGCATTTTAAAATCCTTACAAAATGTAAAAGGAAAATGTCAGCACTGCATAATTGGATATATTTCTTCCGCAATGCATATTTGAATTCAAATGGTATCGCTGTTTTGATCTTTGCATGTGACTCATGGTAATAACAATATTTCTCATTGCAATGTTGTTATGGCGTTCAGGTCTACTTCAATTTTTTGTTACAGCAAGCATAAATTATTCATGGATGCATTTACATGTACTTGTGGTAGTACTGTATTGTGTTTTGCACTATAAATAATGTCAGTCGCAGATTGTGTTTTTTGTGTTGTTCAAAAGCGGAAGCCATACTAAACCTGAACTGCTCTGCTGCCCACTGTATTATTTTGATAAACCTGTTGCTCATCACTGATTTAGATTATTCTGTACACTTTCACACCTTTCATTTATGAAAAATGCCTTCTTGTATGAGTTGGCCCTGAACGTAGTAGCTTGACTTTTTATAAAATTAAAAACTTTGTCCATGTGATAGACAGGAGAATTCATTTCACAGAAGGTTTACTTTATCAGTTGGCACAACCAAAACAATGAATTAAATGGATACAGGTTTACTTTTGTAGGATGCGTCTGAGTGATCTGAGCCCCCGGCAGTTTATCTTTGGTAAGCACTTCACCATGATCACCGATAACCAAGCTTGGAGCTGAAGATGCTGCAGGCGGCTCGATGTGAAGAGTTCCGGTGGATCCAAGGGTGGATCTGAAGTTGTGAAGACCTGAAAGCAGAGGGGACAATGTTCAAAGTCACTAGCCAGTGACTACCGTGGAACCAGATTGGAACCAGGCGATGTCGGGTGCAAACAGGCGTTGAGGTGTAGCTTCTGTCTGCAGCCACGTAGATACCGGGGATCGAGGACGTCCAGGAGTCGGTCACGAGCTGTCCCACGTAGGCTTCTCGCTGTTGGCGGTGTCGGCAACTTGATCGGAGCAAACAGGCCTTGGCTTATGCAAGCCACGCAGGAGTCAAAAAAGGCTTATCACTCGGACCAGCAAGGTCAGAGCGGGTGCTCCCTTTTACAGGAGCTAGGGCAAGTCTGGAGCAACCAGACCCGCAGTATTTTTTGTCGGATTCGTCACCAAGATGGCCGCTGACCACGTGGCTAGTGGCCGGGATGGTGCGTCGAGTGGCACAATGCAAAAGGGCCCCACGCAGATCGTGGAGATGCTGGGGGGCTGATCTTCGGTGCAAGGGCTGCTCGGTGGTGGGGGTTCTCAGTCCCCAAAGCACAACATCGAGGATGCCTCTGATGCTGTGCAGTCAGCTTTTCGGGTGTCTTCCAAGAGGTCCGGTCCCACGTCACTCGGTGCCTCCACGGGTCCCTTCCTTGCAGGGACTGTGGATCGGGCGGTGAGAAGTCTGGGAGTCTGGGTCTTGCCAGGCTCTAGGCTCGGGCTCCGGCAGGAGGCGGCGGCAAAGCAGACGTTGAGTTGCTGGTTGGTGCCTGTTTTCACAGGGTGGCCACTCCTAGGCCACAAGGGAGATTCTCTTCAGTCTTCTGTGCAGCAGAATGTCAAAGTCCAGTCGTCCTCTTAGTTTCAAGTTGATTCAGGATGATCTGAGGTGCTATGGTACTGCTCCCACTCTTATTCCCAATCTGAGGGGTGGATCACCTGCTAGGTCCCTCCTCTGGGTGGGACCAGGAAGGGGGGCGGTTACACCCCCTTTCCTTTGTCCAGCTCCTTGCCAGGCCTGGGTCTGGAAAGTCCCAGGACCGGTTTGGACTGGCTTATGCACGGGGACACCTTGTGTGCCCCGGGCATGTCTCAATCTATTCAGCCCTGTCCTACCCAATACAAAAAATCCTGTCTGGGGTGGTGCTCGCACCTCCCAAGGCAGGAAACCCTTTGTCCAAGCCTCCCTCGCTGGAAGGACTCCCAGCAGGAGGTAAGACTTGTGTCTGTGGTGGCAACATCCATTTTGTGATGCTGAGGCTCTGGTTAACTTTAACCGGGGTTAAGGCTATACACATGTCGTGTCCCTCTAGAAGGGTGGAATGCTATCCCCGTCGACAGAACTGTCGAGGGGATAGTATTCCAAATCGTATGACACCTTAGTCGACATATTTTGATAAAGCCAAACCAAAGTTAGCAAATAACCGCGAGGATTATAATGCACTTAAGAGTATATGGTATGGCAATATCCCGGAACAGCTAAGGGAGTGGTTCCCGACAGCTGCAGACAGGCTCAGCTCATGCTAGAGCACCATCTCACATATTTCCAAGCACTCTGCCTCCAGGATTGAAGAGGCCTTCCATAGGAGTGGCTGATAGGAACATATGAGTCCAGTTTAGGGTTAGATATAGGGATACTATATCTAAGTAAGAGGTGATTACACCAACTTACCCCAGCTGATTGATCAGCCAGTTGTGTCAAAATATGCCCTGATCTTTGGACTGGGTAAGAGTGGTCTGCTCAATTCAGACACTCTGTTCATCACCACCCCCTTTTGTAAATCGATTTTGGCCACTATAGGTGTGGCAGGGTATAC
This sequence comes from Lissotriton vulgaris, assembly GCF_964263255.1. Lineage (NCBI taxonomy): Eukaryota > Metazoa > Chordata > Amphibia > Caudata > Salamandridae > Lissotriton > Lissotriton vulgaris. Next base: position 277,556 of record NW_028253447.1, on the reverse strand, counting down.
TCAGACATGAGTCCCTTTCTCACTGCTCCATCAGGATTCAAGCAAGCCGGGCCGAAGAGGCTGAAATACCAGAAACCGGTCCCCGGTAGCTTGTCCCCTTTCTGGTAAAGAATTGGCTTGGTAGTTTAGTCTGCCCTGTTCCCATGATGCACTGGGCCAGGGACAGACTGATTTGCATATAGCCAGGTTCTGAGCTGGGATGGGGCAGTGAGATAAATAACGGTGATGGATCAAGCCCTGATCTTTGGACTGGGTAAGAGTGGTCTGCTCAATTCAGACACTCTGTTCATCACCACCCCCTTTTGTAAATCGATTTTGGCCACTATAGGTGTGGCAGGGTATACTCAGACATGAGTCCCTTTCTCACTGCTCCATCAGGATTCAAGCAAGCCGGGCCGAAGAGGCTGAAATGCCAGAAACCGGTCCCCGGTAGCTTGTCTCCTTTCTGGTAAAGAATTGGCTTGGTAGTTTAGTCTGCACTGTTCCCATGATGCACTGGGCCAGGGACAGACTGATTTGCATATAGCCAGGTTCTGAGCTGGGATGGGGCAGTGAGATAAATAACGGTGATGGATCAAGCCCTGATCTTTGGACTGGGTAAGAGTGGTCTGCTCAATTCAGACACTCTGTTCATCACCACCCCCTTTTGTAAATCGATTTTGGCCACTATAGGTGTGGCAGGGTATACTCAGACATGAGTCCCTTTCTCACTGCTCCATCAGGATTCAAGCAAGCCGGGCCGAAGAGGCTGAAATGCCAGAAACCGGTCCCCGGTAGCTTGTCTCCTTTCTGGTAAAGAATTGGCTTGGTAGTTTAGTCTGCCCTGTTCCCATGATGCACTGGGCCAGGGACAGACTGATTTGCATATAGCCAGGTTCTGAGCTGGGATGGGGCAGTGAGATAAATAACGGTGATGGATCAAGCCCTGATCTTTGGACTGGGTAAGAGTGGTCTGCTCAATTCAGACACTCTGTTCATCACCACCCCCTTTTGTAAATCGATTTTGGCCACTATAGGTGTGGCAGGGTATACTCAGACATGAGTCCCTTTCTCACTGCTCCATCAGGATTCAAGCAAGCCGGGCCGAAGAGGCTGAAATGCCAGAAACCGGTCCCCGGTAGCTTGTCTCCTTTCTGGTAAAGAATTGGCTTGGTAGTTTAGTCTGCCCTGTTCCCATGATGCACTGGGCCAGGGACAGACTGATTTGCATATAGCCAGGTTCTGAGCTGGGATGGGGCAGTGAGATAAATAACGGTGATGGATCAAGCCCTGATCTTTGGACTGGGTAAGAGTGGTCTGCTCAATTCAGACACTCTGTTCATCACCACCCCCTTTTGTAAATCGATTTTGGCCACTATAGGTGTGGCAGGGTATACTCAGACATGAGTCCCTTTCTCACTGCTCCATCAGGATTCAAGCAAGCCGGGCCGAAGAGGCTGAAATGCCAGAAACCGGTCCCCGGTAGCTTGTCTCCTTTCTGGTAAAGAATTGGCTTGGTAGTTTAGTCTGCCCTGTTCCCATGATGCACTGGGCCAGGGACAGACTGATTTGCATATAGCCAGGTTCTGAGCTGGGATGGGGCAGTGAGATAAATAACGGTGATGGATCAAGCCCTGATCTTTGGACTGGGTAAGAGTGGTCTGCTCAATTCAGACACTCTGTTCATCACCACCCCCTTTTGTAAATCGATTTTGGCCACTATAGGTGTGGCAGGGTATACTCAGACATGAGTCCCTTTCTCACTGCTCCATCAGGATTCAAGCAAGCCGGGCCGAAGAGGCTGAAATGCCAGAAACCGGTCCCCGGTAGCTTGTCTCCTTTCTGGTAAAGAATTGGCTTGGTAGTTTAGTCTGCCCTGTTCCCTTGATGCACTGGGCCAGGGACAGACTGATTTGCATATAGCCAGGTTCTGAGCTGGGATGGGGCAGTGAGATAAATAACGGTGATGGATCAAGCCCTGATCTTTGGACTGGGTAAGAGTGGTCTGCTCAATTCAGACACTCTGTTCATCACCACCCCCTTTTGTAAATTAAAATATGGAGGCCAGGCCAGGGGTGGCACAATACATGCTGCAGCCCCTGGTAGGCCTTGGAAACACCTATGCCCTGGGTACCTAGGGTGCACGGTTACAGGGGCCAATAAGGTGAACCAGTTCCAATTCGTAATGCACCTAGGGTGCATTGGCTGTAATTTAGAGAGAGAACAGCAGGCTGTGGGTCTGACTAGCAGGCCCACAGCCACATTAAGTCATAAACCAGTGAAGCAAAAAGCAAAAATTTTGGGGTGCCCATAGGATAGCAGACCCTACTCTCCTACACAACCCCCCCCAAACGCAGGGACATTAGACTAACCTTGACCAGTTGTGTCTTCATGTTCTAAGTGGAAGTACCTGGAGAGACCATCTGCGTTGCCATGGTCAGTCCCTGGGCGGTGCTCCACTGTAAAGTCCATCCCCTGTAGGGAAATGGACCACCTGAGTAGTTTGGGGTTTTTACCCTTCATCTGATTAAGCCATAAGAGGGGCTTATGGTCAGTCTGAATCTTGAAGTGAGTGCCAAACAAGTATGGTCTCAACTTCTTCAGGGCCCACACCACAGCAAAGGCCTCCATCTCAATAGCTGACCAACATTTTTCTCTGGGGGTCAGCCTTCTGCTAATAAAAGCAATGGGCTGGTCCTGGCCATCTACATTAAGCTGTGAAAGCACTGCTCCCACTCCCAACTCAGAAGCATCTGTTTGGACAATGAACTCTCTTGAGTAGTCAGGACTCTTCAGGATAGGTGCAGAGCACATGGCCTTCTTCATGTCATCAAATGCCTTTTGACAGTTTTCTGTCCACTGAACCTTTTTGGGCATCTTCTTGGATGTCAGATCATTAAGAGGAGTCACAATGGACCCATAGTTCTTAACAAACTTCCTGTAGTACCCAGTCAGGCCCAGGAAAGCTCTGACCTGAGTCTGGGTAGTTGGAGGGGACCAGTCCTTGATGGTCTGGATCTTACTCTCCAGTGGTTGAACTTGGCCTCCACCTACAAAGTGGCCCAGGTATACAACCTTACTCTGCCCTATCTGGCACTTTGTTGCCTTGATAGTGAGGCCTGCCTTCTGCAGAGCCTCAAGCACTTCCTTCAGGTGGACCAGGTGATCCTCCCAGGTGGAGCTGAAGACAGCAATATCATCCAGATATGCTGCGCAAAAGTCATCCAACCCAGTAAGGACTTGATTCACCAACCTTTGGAAGGTGGCAGGTGCATTTTTCAAACCAAAGGGCATTACCACAAATGGATAATGCCCACCTGGGGTAGAAAATGCAGTTTTGGCTTTAGACTCCTCAGCTAACCTGATTTGCCAGTAGCCAGCTGTCAAGTCAAATGTGCTCAAATATTTGGCAGAAGCCAACTTGTCAATGAGCTCATCTGCCCTTGGAATAGGGTGTGCATCTGTCCTGGTGACAGCATTGAGTCCTCTGTAATCCACACAGAACCTCATCTCTCTCTTGCCATCTTTGGTGTGAGGTTTGGGGACCAGAACCACTGGGCTAGCCCAGGGGCTCTCTGAAGGCTCAATGACACCTAATTCCAGCATCTTTTGCACCTCAGTCTTTATACAGTCCCTGACGTGGTCAGGTTGCCTGTAAATCTTGCTTTTTACAGGAAGACTGTCACCAGTGTCCACCACATGGGTACACCAGTTAGTCTGACTGGGTGTCAATGAGAACATATGCCTGTATGCCTGCAGAACTTTTCTACAGTCATGTTGCTGATGTTCAGTGAGGCTGCCATCTAAGGCCACACCATCAACTGAGCCATCCTCAGGGTTCTGAGTGAGCAGGTCTGGGAGAGGGTCACTCTCTTCCTCCTGTCCCTCATCTGTAGCCATGAGAAAGCCCATGTCTTCCCTGTTGACATATGCTTTTAGTCTGTTGACATGGAGCACCCTGTGGGGGCTCCTGGGAGTTCCTAGGTCCACCAAGTAGGTAACCTCTCCCTTCTTTTCCAGAATTGTATGGGGTCCAGACCATTTGTCTTGGAGTGCTGCTGGGGCCACTGGCTCCAACACCCATACCTTCTGTCCTGGCTGAAACTCAACCAAGACAGCCTTTTGGTCATGCCAAGCTTTCTGTAATTCTTGGCTAGCCTCAAGGTTTTTGGATGCCTTTTCCATTTATTCAGCCATCCTGGAGCGGAGACCAAGTACATAGTCCACTATGTCCTGTTTAGGCTTTTTGAGAGGTAACTCCCATCCTTCCTTCACTAGACATAGGGGTCCTTTTACAGGGTCCCCAAACAACAATTCAAAGGGGCTGAAGCCAACCCCCTTTTGAGGGACCTCTCTGTAAGCAAACAAAAGGCAGGGTAGAAGGATGTCCCATCTTCGCCTGAGCTTTTCAGGTAATCCTTTGATCATACCCTTTAGGGTCTTTTCCTAAATCTTTCAACAAGCCCATTACACTGTGGATGGTAAGGAGTGGTGAACTTGTAGTTGACACCACATTCCTTCCACATAGCTGTCAAATATCCTGACATGAAGTTGGCACCTCTGTCAGATATTACCTCCTTAGGAAACCCCACTCTGGAGAACACTCCAAGTAAGGCCCTGGCCACAACAGGAGCTGTTGTGGTCCTAAGTGGAATTGCCTCTGGGTACCTGGTGGCATGGTCCACCACCACCAGTATGAATCTGTGCCCAGATGCTGTAGGGGGATCCATTGGACCTACAATATCAATCCCCACTCTTTCAAAGGGAACCCCCACCACAGGTAGTGGTATCAGGGGGGCCTTTGTGGTGCTACCTGCTTTACCACTGGCTTGGCAGGTTACACAGGAGCGACAAAACTCCTTGGGGTCTTCAGACATGTGAGGCCAGTGAAAGTGAGGGACAAGCCTGTCCCAAGTCTTATTCTGGCCTAGGTGTCCTGCTAAAGGAATATCATGGGCCAAGGTGAGTAGGAAGCCCCTAAATTGCAGAGGTATAACCAACCTCCTGGTTGCACCAGGCTTGGGGTCTCTACCCTCTGAATAAAGGAGTCCATCATCCCAATATACTTTATGGGCACCTTGAGCATTCCCAGCAGCCTCAGCAGCAGCCTTCAAGAGAAGGACAGGTTAACTGAGCCTGCCCCAAGTCTGCCCTAGAAGGTCTCCCTGTCCCCAGAAACTCAACCTGGTCAGGTTCAAGTTCTTCAGGGACAGTTCCTTCAGGGGTCTCAAGACCAGCTTCCTGTGAAGCCTGATCCTCACTTGTAGGCAGTTGGGAAGGCACAGCCTTTACCCTCCTCTTCTTCTTCTTGGAAGGTGCTTGGTCCATTGTTCCAGGATCCAAGACCTGAGGTTCAGAGAGGCACTTTTTGGCCTGTGACCTGGTCACAGCAAGGACATGTGATGATATCCCTAACATCTCTGCATGAGTCCTGTTCTCAACTTCTGACCATAGAGAGCTCTCCAGGTCATTGCCCAACAAACATTCAACTGGGAGATCAACACTAACCACAACTCTTTTTAGGCCAGTTACCCCTCCCCAGGAAAAGTTAACAACTGCCACACTATGTGTAGTAGTGACATTGCTGGCATTGGTCACCAGGTAATTATCACCTGGCATGTATTGTCCAGGGTCCACAAAGTTAGGTGTCACCATGGTGACACTGGCACATGTGTCCCTGTAAGCTTGAGCCACTTTGTTATTAATCAAGGGTGTCTGTCTGTATTTTCCCAGATTACTGGGGCTTATGGTAGGGGTCAAATCTATGTCCCCCTCACAGATCAGAACAGCCTGTGAAAGGGTTCTGACTAGGTCAGAATCTCCTTCAGTTCCCAAAGTGATACCCACTACCCCCTTGGTTTGTGGACCAGCACTGCTAGCTGTACTAGTGGGTGCAGGTGCCTTAGGGGCTGCAGTGCTGGGGGCTCCACCCTTTTTACACTCACTTGTCCAGTGAGAGGTGTTTTTACAAGTACTACACCAGGGTTTTCTTTGACCTTCTTTCTTCTTCTTCTTAGAAGTTTGGGACCCACCCTCTGCATTAGTTTGGGGCCCTGTTGAAGACTTCTGGTCTTTAGCTTTCTGCTCCCCACCCTACTGGTCTGTTTTCTTCTGGTCACCACCCTGGTTCTGGTTCTGGTTCTTTTGCTTAAGTCTGGTTCTAACCCATTTATCTGCCCTCTTTCCCAATTCTTGGGGAGAGGTCAAGTCCGAGTCAACCAAATGTTGATGCAACTGCTGGTTCTGAGAATTATTTAAAATGTGTTCTCTCATCAGCAAATTATACAATCCTTCATAGTCTGTAACCTTGCTTCCCAGCAACCATCCCTCCAGAGCCTTAGTGGCACACTCAACAAATTCAGACCAGTCCTGAGTCTGTGTCTTCTGGGTATCTCTGAACATTAACCTGTACTGTTCAGTGGTTAAGCCTAACCCATCAATCAGAGCACTCTTCAGGACCAGGTAGTTTCTAGAATCCCCATCACTAACTGTGAGGAGTCTGTCTCTGCCTCTACCTTCAAAGGAGAGCCACACGATTGCTGCCCGCTGCTCCTGAGGGATCTGCTGTACTTTGCAGGCTCTCTCAAGTGCAGTCATCCATTTGTGGATATCATCCCCAGCTTTGTAGGGGGGCACAATCTTACTCAGGTTTCTGTTATCAAAAGACCTGTCTTTCTCCTTGTGGATATTGCTGCCACCAGTGGGTTCTATTGCCCCACTCTCTCTAGGCTGTCTTGCTCTAGCAAGCTTCTCTTGGGCCAGGGCAACCTCTAGTTCTTGTCTCTGGATCCTCAATTCAGCCTCTCTCATTTTGGCCTCATGTTCCCTTCTCTGAGGGCTAGTCATCTCCCTTCTGGAGTGACCATGAGAACCTCTAGAGGCCTGGGAAGTATTGGATTCACCTGAGTGATTCCTCCTCCTCCTATGCCCCTGGTTAAGTCCACTTGGGGGCCTGGGCAAGGCCATCCTTGTTTCAGTCCCAAATATACTTAAGTTAGCCTGGTTAAGCCTACTGACTAGCACCTGGCTATCTCTACCATCATCAGAATCACTGCTCCCCCCTTCTGTCTCTTCTTCCTCTTCCTCCTCTGGATCTACCTGAGGAGCTCCAGTGATGGGGACTTCCTCATCTACTAGGACTATAGGGACAGGGGCATCTGCATTATCATCTTCAGTGGGAGAGCCTCCTTCAGCATTCCCTGTGGGGTCTGCTTTAGAGGTCTTTAGAGTCTCAGACTGGTCTAAGATCTCTCTAAGGTGGTCTGTAGCAGGGGAAGGCCCTGTCTTCAGACCCCTTAAGGCACAAAGCTGCCTTAATTCCTTAAAGGAAAAGATAGCAAATTTGGATGGTGCCCTTGGAGGGTCACTCTCAACAGAGACATTCTCAGTGGAACCCTCTGCTCCAGACATTGCTCTAGTGTGGGTGGATATGTTGCAATCTACCTACACTGGTGTTTACCTACTAAACCTATCCAGTAGTTGTAGTCAGGGTGTGCTACTCCCTATCCTCTACAACAACTAAGTTCAGTAGAACTTATGTATACTAGTCTTGTTTTATATGTACCTAGCAGGTACCTGTATGATCTTTCAAATGATACTCTCAAAGATTGTAATGGTAAAACAACAGCAAGCTCAGATCCCAATCCGCAGCTCACCCATGTGAGAAGTTGGCCTGGTATATGATGCTCACTAGTTCTAGTGATCACCTTGTACCATGCCAAGCAACCCTTATGATGATTGGTTGTAAGTCAACCTTATAGACCAGTTATCCTAGTGGTAACGTGGACAAAGCAGTCTTAGGCTAAACTCTGAAAGGCATGTAAAGCCAGCTGTATTACCATACACAATCCCCTTGAATACCAAATGAAAGGACACCACACAGATATATATTCAAAATATATATATATTTATTAACTACAAATATCCCCTGAACTCTTTATGAGCACAGAAGCACAAGCGTTAAACAAAACACAGTTTAAAATACACAAAAGTTGCACAATATGGATGAGCCCTAGGGGCCACCTAAACCATATACTAAGAAAGTGGTATAAGAGATACCAATCGAAACGGAAACAGGGCCTAGGGCCTTGGGAATCGCTGGAGCTGATCGGGACGAGCAGTGACTAAGTCGGGAAAGGCCCGCGGGACTCGGGTGCAGTGTTTAAAGTGCACGCACTCACCAATGTTAAGTCTATGGTGCGTAAAAAGTACAAAGTTAGTTAGTTTGGAACCTTCCGAGTGACCTAGAAAGCTGAAACTTAAGACACAGGCCCTAGAGGTGTGTACCAGTGTGGAAACACCGGCGTTGCTGTGTTACCTCACCCACAGGAAGCGGGTGCATAGGGTCGAAGTAGTGTCGGGTTTCGTCACGCAGGTCGATGGTGCTTGGAGCTGAAGATGCTGCAGGCGGCTCGATGTTCCGGTGGATCCAAAGTTGTGAAGACCTGAAAGCAGAGGGGACAATGTTCAAAGTCACTAGCCAGTGACTACCGTGGAACCAGATTGGAACCAGGCGATGTCGGGTGCAAACAGGCGTTGAGGTGTAGCTTCTCTCTGCAGCCACGTGGACACCGGGGGTCGAGGACGTCCAGGATTCAGTCATGAGCTGTCCCACACAGACTTCTCACTGTTGGCGGTATTCACAACTTGATCGGAGCAAACAAGCCTTGGCTAATGCAAGCCACGCAGGAGTCAAAAAAGGCTTATCACTCGGACCAGCAAGGTCAGAGCGGGTGCTCCCTTTTACAGGAGCTTGGGCAAGTCTGGAGCAACCAGACCCGCAGTGTAGTTTGTCGGTTTCGTTGCCAAGATGGCCGCTGACCACGTGGCTAGTGGCCGGGATGGCGCGTCGAGTGGCACAATGCAAAGGGGCCCCACGCAGATCGTGGAGATGCTGGGGGGGCTGATCTTCGGTGCAAGGGCTGCTCGCTGGTCGGAGTTCTCAGTCCTCAAAGCACAACGTCGAGGATGCCTCTGATGCTGCGCAGTCAGCTTTTCGGGTGTCTTCCAAGAGGTCCGGTCCCACATCACTCGGTGCCTCCACGGGTCCCTTCTTTGCAGGGACTGTGGATCGGGCGGTGAGAAGTCTGGGAGTCTGGGTCTTGTCAGGCTCTGGGCTCGGGCTCCGGCAGGAGGCGGCGGCAAAGCAGACGTCGAGTTGCTGGTTGGTGCCTGTTTTCACAGGGTGGCCACTCCTAGGCCACAAGGGAGATTATCTTCAGTCTTCTGTGCAGCAAAATGTCGAAGTCCAGTCGTCTTCTTAGTTTCAAGTTGATTCAGGATGATCTGAGGTGCTATGGCACTGCTCCCACTCTTATTCCCAATCTGAGGGGTGGATCACCTGCTAGGTCCCTCCTCTGGGTGGGACCAGGAAGGGGAGCGGTTACACCCCCTTTCCTTTGTCCAGCTCCTCGCCAGGCCTGGGTCTGGAAAGTCCCAGGACCGGTTTGGACTGGCTTATGCACGGGGACACCTTGTGTGCCCTGGGCATGTCTCAATCTATTCAGCCCTGTCCTACCCAATACACAAGATCCTGTCTGGGGTGGTGCTCGCACCTCCCAAGGCAAGAAACCCTTTGTCCAAGCCTCCCTCGCTGGAAGGACTCCCAGCAGCAGGAGGTCAGACTTGTGTCTGTGGTGGCAGCATCCATTTTGTGATGCTGAGGCTCTGGTTAACTTTAACCGGGGTTAAGGCTACACACATGTTGTGTCCCTCTAGAAGGGTGGAATACTATCCCCGTCGACAGAACTGTCGAGGGGAAAGTATTCCAAATCATATGACACCTTACTCGACATGTTTTGATAAAGCCAAACCAAAGTTAGGAAATAACCGCAAGGATTATAATGCACTTAAGAGTATATGGTATGGCAATATCCCGGAACAGCTAAGGGAGTGGTTCCCGACAGCTGCAGACAGGCTCAGCTCATGCTAGAGCACCATCTCACATATTTCCAAGCACTCTGCCTCCAGGATTGAAGAGGCCTTCCATAGGACGGCTGATAGGAACATATGTGTCCAGTTTAGGGTTAGATATAGGGATACTATATCTAAGTAAGAGGTGATTACACCAACTTACCCCAGCTGAGTGATCAGCCAGTTGTGTCAAAATATGGAGGCCAGGCCAGGGGTGGCACAATACATGCTGCAGCCCCTGGTAGGCCTTGGAAACACCTATGCCCTGGGTACCTAGGGTACACTGTTACAGGGGCCAATAAGGTGAACCAGTTCCAATTCGTAATGCACCTAGGGTGCATTGGCTGTAATTTAGAGAGAGAACAGCAGGCTGTGGGTCTGATTAGCAGGCCCACAGCCACATTAAGTCATAAACCAGTGAAGCAAAAAGCAAAAAATTTTGGGGTGACCATAGATTAGCAGACTCTACTCTCCTACAACCATGCCACCCCAGTTTAGACCTGGCCATATGCAAATCAGTCTCGCCCCTGTTAATTATGGTAACAGTCCAGCCCGAACTGCCAAGCCAGGTCCTCCCTGGACTGGAAACAAGCATCCCAGGACCCGTTTTGAGGTTTCACCCCTCTTCAGACAGGATAGCTTTACTCCAGTGGCACAATGAGCAAAGACCCACGTCTGGGCATACCTGGCGCACATAGGGCAAGAAAGCAAAAGATACACAGTTGATGGACGGAATGCAGAACAAATCAAAACATTCACCCCCAGTCAAGAGATCTGGGTTAAATCAATCAATCTTTTGCTCACCATGCCATCCCAGTTTATACCTGGCCATATGCAAATCAGTCTTGACTTTGTGCCTCATGGGAACAGTCCAGCCCGAACCGCCAAGCCAGGTCCTCCCTGGACTGGAAACAAGCCTCCTAGGACCAATTTCGGGGTTTCACCCCTCTTCAGCCAGGATAGCTTGATTCCAGTGGCACAGTGAGCCCAGGACTCATGTCTGGGCACACCTAGCGCACTTAGAGTGAGAAAGCAAAAGACACACAATTGATGGACGGAATGCAGAACAAATCAAAACATTCACCCCCAGTCAAGAGATCTGGGTTAAATTAATCATTCTTTTGCTCACAAGGCCACCCCATTTTAGACCTGGCCATATGCAAATCAGTCTTGACCCTGTGCCTCATGGGAACAGTCCAGCCTGAACTGCCAAGCCAGTACCTCCTTGGACTGGAAACAAGCATCGTAGGACTGGTTTCGGGGTTTCACCCCTCTCCAGCCAGGATAGCTTGATTCCAGTGGCACAGTGAGCCCAGGACTCACGTCTGGGCATACGTGGCGCACTTAGGGCGAAAAAGCAAAAGACACACAATTGATGGACGAAATGCAGAACATATTAAAACATTCACCCCCAGTCAAGAGATCCAGGTTAACTCAATCATTCTTTTGGTTACCATGCCACCAAAGTTTAGACCTGGCCATATGCAAATCAGTCTTCACCTAGTGCCTTGTGGGAACAGTCCAGCCCGATCTGCCAAGCCAGGTCCTCCATGGACAGGAAACAAGCATCGTAGGACCGGTTTCGGGGTTTCACCCCTCTCCAGCCAGGATAGCTTTATTCCAGTGGCAAAGTGAGCCCAGGACCTACGTCTGGGCATACGAGGCACACTTAGGGAGAGAAAGCAAAAGACACACAATTGATGGACAGAATGCAGAACAGATCAAAACATTCACCGCCAGTCAAGAGATCTGGGTTGAATCAATCATTCTTTTGGACACCATGCAACCCCAGTTTAGACCTGGCCATATGCAAATCAGTCTTGACCCTGTGACTCATAGGAACAGTCCAGCCCGAAATGCCAAGCCAGGTCCTCCCGGGACTGGAAACAGGCATCCTAGGACCGGTTTTGGGGTTTCACCCCTCTTCAGCCCGGATAGCTTGATTCTAGTGGCACAGTGAGTCCAGGACTCTCGTCTGGGCACACCTAGTACAGTTACAGTGAGAAAGCAAAAGACACACAATTGATGGACGAAATGCAGAACAAATCAAAACATTCACCCCAGTCATGATATCTGGGTTAAATCAATCATTCTTTTGCTCACCATGCCACCCCATTTTAGACCTGGCCATATGCAAATCAGTCTTGACCCTGTGCCTCATGGGAACAGTCCAGCCTGAACTGCCAAGCCAGTTCCTCCCTGGACTGGAAACAAGCATCCTAGGACCGGTTTTGGGGTTTCACCCCTCTTCAGCCAGGATAGCTTGATTCTAGTGGCACAGTGATCCCAGGACCCACTTCTGGGCATACCTGGCGCAATTAGGACGATAAAGCAAAAGACATAAAATTGATGGAAAGAATGCAGAACAAATCAAAACTTTCACCCCCAGTCAAGAGATCTGGGTGCAATCAATCATTCTTTTACTCACCATGGCACCCCAGTTTAGACCTGGCCAATTGCAAACCAGTCCTGACCCTGTGCCGCATGGGAACATTCCAGCCCAAAGTGCCAAGTGAGGTCCTCCCTGGACTGGAAAACAAGCATCTTAGGACCAGTTTCAGGGGTTCACCCCTCTTCAGCCAGGATAGCTTGATTCCAGTGGCACAGTGAGACCAGAACCCACATCTGGGCATACCTGGCGCACTTAGTGCGAGAAAGCAAAAGACACACAATTGATGGACGGAATGCAGAACAAATCAAAACATTCACCCTTAGTCAAGAGATCTGAGTTCAATCAATCATTCTTTTTCTCACCATGCCACCGCAGTTTAGACCTGGCCATATGCGAATCAGTGTTGACCTTGAGCCTCATTAGAACAGTCCAGCCCGAACTACCAAGCCAGGTCCTCCCTGGACTAAAAAGAAGCATCCTAAGACCGGTATCGGAGTTTCACCTCTCTTGAGCCAGAATAGCTTGATTCCAGTGGCACAGTGAGCCCAGGACCCATGTCTGGGTATACATGGCGCACTTAGGGTGAGAAAGCAAAAGACACACAATTGATAGACAGAATGCAGAACAAATCAAAACATTCACACCCAGTCAAGAGATCTGGGTTAAATCAATCATTCTTTTGCTCACCATGGCACCCCAGTTTAGACCTGGCCTATTGTAAATCTGTCTTCACCCTGTGCCTCATGGGAACAGTCCAGCCCAAAGTGCCAAGCCAGGTCCTCCCTGGACTGGAAACAAGCATCCTATGACCGGTTTCAGGGGTTCACCCCTCTTCAGCCAGGATAGCTTGATTCCAGTGGCACAGTGAGCCCAGAACCCACATCTGGGCATACCTGGCGCACTTAGTGCGAGAAAGCAAAAGACACACAATTGATGGACGGAATTCAGAACAAATCAAAACATTCACCCCCAGTCAAGAGGTCTGGGTTAAATCAATCATTCTTTTTCTCACCATGCCACCCCAGTTTAGACCTGGCCATATGCAAATCTGTCTTGACCCTGTGCCTCATAGGAGCAGTCCAGCCTAAACTGCCAAGCCAGGTCCTCCCTGGACTGGAAACAAGCATCCTAGGACCGATTTTGGGGGTTCACCCCTCTCAGCCAGGATAGGTCGAGTCCAGTGGCTCAGTGAGCCCAGGACCCACACATTGGCATACCTGGCGCACTTAGGGCGAGAAAGCAAAAGACACACAATTGATGGACAGAATGCAGAACAAATCAAAACATTCACCACCAGTCAAGAGATCTGGGTTAAATCAATCATTATTTTGCTTACCATGGCACCGCAGTTTAGACCTGCCATTTGCAAATCAGTCTTGACCCTGTGCCGCATGGGAGCAGTCCAGCCCAAAGTGCCAAGCCAGGTCCTCCCTGGACTGGAAACAAGCATCCTAGGACCGGTTTCAGGGTTTCACCCCACTTCAGCCAGGATAGCTTGATTACAGTGGCACAGTGAGCCCAGCACCCACATCTGGGCATACCTGGCGCACTTAGTGTGAGAAAGCAAAAGACACACAATTGATGGACGGAATGCAGAACAAATCAAAACATTCACCCCAGGCAAGAGATCTGGGTTAAATCAATCATTCTTTTTCTCACCATGCCACCCCAGTTTAGACCTGGCCATATGCAAATCAGTCTTGACCCTATGCCTCATGGGAGCAGTCCAGCCTAAACTGCCAAGCCAGGTCCTCCCTGGACTGGAAACAAGCATCCTAGGACTGATTTCAGGGGTTCACCCCCCTCAGCCAGGATAGGTCGAGTCCAGTGGCACAGTGAGCCCAGGACTCACATATGGGCATACCTGGCCCACTTAGGGCGAGAAAGCAAAAGACACACAATTGATGGACAGAATGCAGAACAAATCAAAACATTCTCCACCAGTCAAGAGATCTGGGTTAAATCAATCATTATTTTGCTTACCAGGGCACCCCAGTTTAGACCTGCCATTTGCAAATCAGTCTTGACCCTGTGACGCATGGGAGCAGTCCAGCCCAAAGTGCCAAGACAGGTGCTCCCTGGACTGGAAACAAGCATCCTAGGACCGGTTTCAGGGTTTCACCCCACTTCAGCCGGGATAGCTTGATTCCAGTGGCACAGTGAGTCCAGAACGCACATCTGGGCATACCTGGCGCACTTAGGGCGAGAAAGCAAAAGACACACAATTGATGGACAGAATGTAGAACAAATCAAAACATTCACCCCCAGTCAAGAGATCTGGGTAAAATCAATCATTCTTTTGCTCACCATTCCACCCCACTTTAGACCTGGCCATATGTCCATCAATTGAATGGCATGGTGAGCAAAAAACGATGGATTTAGGCCCAGATCTCTGTACTGGGGTGAATGTATGACATTGTTCTGCATTCTGTCCATCAATATTTCTTCTTGCATTTGAGAAAATCAAGGCCAGACACCCTGGAGGTATGAAATTAATGTGAATATTTTGATCAAGAATTGATGACATTGTATATCTGATATGAAAATAAGAATAACATTATATCAAAATAACATTATTGTAAGAACCAGACATTGTCATGCATATGGGAGATTAGTCAGCCCATTCGAAACAAAATGTTGGCATGGAATTTGTCTCAATTGAGACTCACAACAACCAGCATCACCAATCCATCAACACCCCGAACCAATTTCTGGAGTTATGAACACTTCCCATCCCCATCTAGCTCTAAAAGCCCCATTTATATCTTTGCATTTCCCTTACAGCAAATTATTCTCAGGAGGCAAATTGCTGTGCGTATCCTCATCACACCATCTCAAAGCAAGTAGAAAAGCACTGAAAACATGTCTTTAACACCTGAACATTGACACTATCACCAGCCTGGCTCACCATGCCTCGATGCTCCAGACTGTCTCTGCTCTCCTACAGTAGGATGAGTGTCCTAAGAGGACAAAGGTCAACCCTGCAGCCGCTGCACCATTAGGCTATACCAATGGCTTACACTGAGCTTTCCAAATGATAAATAACACAAGAACAGAAAAATAACAGCAACAGACATTGGAAACATTGGTAAGGGAGTAAAAAAGGAAAAAGAGAAAGAATAGGATAGTTTGACTATAATTTAAGGAGCTTGCAAAATCGCTAAAGAAATATTAAAACTGGAAGGCAGAATCAAACACTCTCATTGAGTTATGTAGGCCAAGCATCAGTTCACTGGAAGAAGTCAGATGGGAGACAAAGGCAAACAAAGGATACAACGCAGAAATAAATACATTGATTCAAATCACAGGAAAAGGAAGCAAGGCGTCCACTATTCTACACAAAACCGTCAACAAGACTCCTATCGCATTAGGAAAAATCATTTCCCTTCTTAGAAAAAAATGCCCTCCCCAACGCGAGCGGCACCTCCCTTTAACAGTCAAAATAGGTACTTAACTGTCCTTTAATAGCAAGCCAGGGAGGAATATTGAGGGGCAGTGCATTTATACAGCTTCTGATAATTTTAAGATGCCCTAAATTCCTGTTAAGTTTTGCTGTGATATAACATATAGGGCCATATGTATGAAGCGTTTTTCTTGTCGCAAACGCTGCGAATCGGAAATTCGCAGCGTTTGCGACAAGAAAAACGTGAAATGCGATGTATGAAATTATCGCATCGCAAATGTTAAGGAATCGCAAATGTTGCGATTCCTTAATATTGCACAAGCATTTAGGAAATCGTAAAATGCGATTTCCTAAATGATATGTATGAAATATTTAAAAATTGCGATTTTGGAATAAGATGTCACAAATTACCACCAACTTGTAGTTGGTGGTAAATTGCGAATTCTTTTAAAAAAGCATTTTTTTTTAAAACAAAAGGTGCCATGTGACGCTCATACATGCCCTTTGGGCATGTATGTGCGCCATATGCGCACACATGTCATTTTCAGGGGTGCATCAGGGTGTTCTTGAGACACCCCTGCACCCTGGAAAATTCGCTAAATTTGCGATTAGCAAATTGCTAATCGCAATTTTGCTTTTCATTTCTATGGGCCAAGAGGCCCTTAGAAATGAATAGGATGTATTCCTTATTTGCGAATTCGCAAATAAGGAATTATTGGAAATAGCTAAAAAATAGCGATTATTTACATACATACCGTTTTGCGATTTCCAAATAGCGATTCCTTAAAATTCGCTATTTGGAATTCGCAAAACGATAGTATGATACATATGGCCCTAAATTCCTTATTTGCGAATTCGCAACTTGCGAATTCGCAAATTAGGAATAATAAGGAATCGCAAAAAAAGCGATTTTTAAACATACATCCCATTTTGCGATTTCATAATAGCGATTCGGTAAAAATCGCTATTAAGAAATCGCAAATGGGAACGATGATACATCTAGGCCTAGATGTTTAAAATATGCGTTGCATGACATTTACTATGATTTTAGGAAAGCAGTACATTTTTTAACCTATGAGAGAAAAGTAATTTCTCAACAGCCTCCTGATAACCGAGGCAGAGAGCCTGAACCAGTGACATGGGTGAAAATGCATGCTCCAGATAGGTATAAAGAGACATTGCATTCAGACAAATATAGATTTACGGGCACAATACGTCATGTTTACATAAGCATGTAGGTATTTTTTGACGTAGGAAGGACATTTGGATGACAATAAGTGCTCACCTACAGGTTAAAGGCTAACCTCCACTTTACTGTGCTATGGGCCTGTCTCAGTAGCTCTTTTCTAGATAGATCATTGTTCTCAATACACTTCATCGGCATTTCCACACTCCACTCAGTGTACTCACCCAATATTTACACCCTCATAGCTGACAGCCTGCTGTCACATGCTTTTCTGAAGGCTCAATGCAAATGCACACGTGTCAAAGGCTCATTCAGTCAAATTGCCTGGAAAATATGGAGAATTGTAAGAGAGAGAATTGTGATTAACAGAAACGTTTCTCACCGAGGAGTTCTGAGTGACAAGAAGACAACAAGAGCAAAGGTCAAATGGCCTATTATGTCACTAAGTACATGATGTAAAAGTATCCCGCTTCTGCACAGTTACTTCTCTTCAATTTTATAATGTATTGGGTTCCAAATCTACCATTATTTTAAACAGGCTTTTCGAAGTGCGTATTTTAAATACATTTTTTATTCTGGTACTTTTAACATATAAATAAACATTGACTGAAGGAGAAAGGCTCCAGGATGTAACATTGTGGTATCACAGCAGCTGAAAGAAACTTTGTTTCTGGTTGCTGTAACATAATTGCGGTGATTAACAGCAAATTGAAAAGTCTATTCATGATAGAAGATGGGTGTAGGACACATATATTAATGATACAATTTTTGATACTTACCGTGGAATAACAGGGATGTTTTCCATGTCAAGTAGGAAACAATAACAAAGCTCGAGTTCTCTCAAGTCATTACAGCCGAGATCAAAAACATCCATTTTGTTCAACTTATATGTTGCCCTTGAAAGCATCTGCATCGAGGCAAGATGGCGGCTGGTCACTCAGCCGAGTGAGCTCTTGTAACCTGACCTCCCTGTGCCCTTCGAAGGGAGAACGCTGCTCAGCATGGAGTACGGAGGAAAATAATCAGTAGGAATAGGGAATGCTGTGGGATTTACTCACACTGCAGTATCTTGCGGCAGGCTGCCCTTGACTTTTTCATCCTCATTCCTGTTTGAGTTGGCATCCGGCACGAGGAGCCCTACAGCGGTTGGCTGCAGGACAGGATTGGATTGCTGTTCGGGACAGGATGCCGCTGAAGAAAATCAGGAGCGGAAAGACTCACCGTATAGGAGGCAATACCGCGTTGAGCAAGCCCCCGGAAATTGCCCAGGACAAACAGAGACGTGGAGTGGCTGAGGACAGCTGCAGCTGAAGTCCGTCAAGCACAGCCCGCAGCGGGAAGAGAGTGACTCCCGCAATTTTCTTGGTTGCCAGAAAGGGCAAGAAGCTGAATCACGGAAGGGATGCCCCTGAGGAAGCAGCCCCTGTTGAAATCCGATTAGAGGTGAGCCGGGGAAATACAGGGGCTCTGAGACTAGATATGGCGAATATGGAGCATGGGGGGGAGGCTGACTCTGACTCTCAGGGCATCCCCTTACTAAATAAATGATGGGTCGAATGGGCAAGAAGGGCAGGCTTTGGTGCTAGATAATAGGAGCGGGACTCTGTGAGACATGGCGCTTGCAGCTTCAGCAGGCATGAGGCAAGAAGCAGGGGCCTCAAATTTATCGGCGTACATGCTGCCAATAACAGATGGCATTGATGGTTTAAATGATGGTACAAACCCGATAGAGATGGATATTGAGGGTCCCTTTTTCTCATTTTCGGATCAGTCCAATTCGTCAGGCAATGCTACAGATATCTGATGACCCTCTTGGCTCAACAAGTAGGCGGGGGAGTGAAACCAGCAGTGTATGCCAGGAAGAAGAGACCCCTGGAATGGATAACAGGATATCTAGCTCTGGCACTGTATGTAAAATAAAGAGTACCTGCCATGCGACCCTTATTACAGCGGGCTGCTGTCTCTGGACAATTCTCAGGGGAAATGTAGGGCAGTGATGCCAATTATGGGAATATATCTGAAGGAGGGAACCCGAGACAATACCAAGACAATTCATCAGAACGTTCAGGTGACATTTAGCTGGCAGTTATATATGAAACTATGATGGCGCAAAGAGAAGAAATTGGGGCAGAAAGCCAAAAAACTCAAGGCGCTTGTAAAAAATTACAGAATTCTATCCGGTGGATGGCCAAATCCTGATCAGAGATTGCGGAAAGGATTTCTGAAGCCGAGAATCGAACTTCTACTCTTGAAGACAAAATGACTGTGCAGATAGCAGCCACTGATGTGCTGATGTCACAGTGGAATGATATATCCTGAAAGCTCGAGGACATGGAAAACCACCTCTGGTGCAATAACTTAAGAATTCTTGGTGTGCTGGAAGGAGTTGAAGGCTCAGACCCTCAGAAGTTTGTAATGAAACTCTTTACAGAAGCCTTCCCGGAACTGACACATTGGTTATGGGACACGGAGATTCAACGAGCCCACCGTTTTCCCTTCCGATTTAAGAATGAGGCAGGACCAAACCAATCTAATACAAGGCCTAGAGCTATATTGATATGTTTATCCAACTTTCTATCTAGGCAGACTCTTTATGACTACGCCAGGTCAGATAGACAGAGAAGAGCAGCAGGAGTAGAGTTTTTTGTGCGCCCTGATTTTTGCCCCGCTACTTTGGAAAAAAATGGCAGCTACAGCAGCTAAATAATCCTTTTCAGGATAAGGGCGCACAAGCATTTCTTTTAGGTTCAGCTAAATTGAAAATAATATATAAAGAAAAACAAGATTTTTCACATCTGAGTTAAAAGCAAAAGAATACCTACAAGAAATTACGCCCTATGAAAATTGCAGCCATTAAGTCCAACATTCCCTTGCCTTCCCCTTCCTTTCAATGTCCCCTGGAGTTCTGGAATTTTTGGTTCCGTCCAGAGGTGTCAGGGATAACACCCGAAGACCCCGGAGTTCTACCTGTCTCGGTGCACAAATAAACAGAAACACGGGCTTCTCGATGGTGGCGTCAAAGACCAAAGGTTTATTACTGCAGGGACACAGAAGTCACAGAAACTACACACGGGCAGAATCTAGGAGCCTGTTCAATTTGAACAAAGAGGGTTGCTCCTTATATACTAAATATTAGGCTTCGGGCAAATTCTTTACATGTTAGTACATTCCCAAACCTTTGTGTCCTAAACAATAAATATTTGACGTTGCACAGGAATCGTCAACAATATCTGATGTCAAAACATTACGAATGAGGGGTTCCCACTATTCCATCATAATCCCATGTCAACTTTTCATTCAAGAGCCGGACCGCCTCATCGTAAATTTTGTTACCTCCCCCTAATAAAAGCCCAGAAGGAAAGAAGCAGAGCCAGGTGCAGAAGATAGAAAAGCAGGATAAGAGATGTTTGTGGGTCGTAAATGGGCAAGGCTACCAGCTTTGGCCGCCTAATCATGATCAGGCCAACGAACACGAGAACCAGTATAGCGGGACTGGCCTCAGGCAGAGGAGGCAGTTTCTGTCGAGTCATGCAACCATGGCGTTTTCTGTCTTAAGGTGCACGTGTCACTAGAGAGGTGAATCGCCGGCCAAAGCCTACGTGTCCTTAATCGAAATGAAGTGATCAGAGGTCATTGCGTGTCCATTGACTATGTGAGGGCAAGAAATACAAAATGGCTGCCGTAATCTAAGATGGATGCCATGGGTAGATCAGAAATGTGTTTGTAACAGGAGTGCTCTTGCTCGTAGTATAGCGAAAACACCAGGATATGCTAAATGGATCATTTGCGGTTCACTGATACCAAAATTATGTATTTACGACAATGTTGAAAACACGGGTTCAAATCGTCACGGAACCTCAGACCCTCCTTTTGCCCTTACATAGGCAATTACTCAGTCTATGTCAGAGTCTAACTCTATGCTCATCAGGTCAGTGACATGTTGCTGGATCATCATCCTTTCTCGCGCCTTTTCTCCAAACGCAGGTGGTTTTCTGAAACAGGTTGCAGCACAGAGACTACACAAAGCGGGACCACACTGGATAATCAGGCAGCACGAGAACAGGAATACTAAGATGACACCAATGACCATCAGAACCTTCCATCCCCACGCTGATAGCAGAGTCCAAAACCACTCCATTAAGGACCAGTTTCCCTTGTCTACGTGTATAGAGTCGGAAATCTTGTGTAGTTTAGAGATCGCCTCATAGACAGTTGGAGCATTATTGGGAATAAAAACACAGCAGCTCGATTGGATCATTCTGCATACCCCACCTCGATCTGCAAGTATTACGTCTAGAACCATACGGTTCTGCAACGTCATGAGACGATCCGCCTGAAGCTCAGCTGTTAGGTTACTAAGGGCACCAGCAGTTTCCGTAATAGTAGATTCAACTACCCGTGTTAGCTGACGTATATTTCTACTATTGGCCATAGGCCCCCAGAAAGGAAAGAAACCTTTGAAGAAGTCTCCAGCTTCCTGACCAGCGGTATCTTCCTTGCTGAAGACACCTCTTGCTACTCTGGTCTTGTGATAATCTGAAGAAGCAGTGTACGTTGGAGGCAACAGTCGAGCAATATAACATGAACCTGAAAAGTCAGCAGGCAACCATGTATACGCTCTGTCTTGACAGATGAAGTAGGTACCCCTAGCAGTAAGAAAGGCAGGGGAAGAGTTAGACGGAAACACGTAAGTCTCAACGCACTCACTCTTCCCTAGCTGAGCTCTCGGATTCCTCCCATTTCCCTGCAAACAGACTTGACCTCGGTGAGGTACGACCCAGACTGGAGTGGAGCTTTTACGCTTGCTTTCTCCCAAACTAAGGCGATACTCTGTAGAATTCCAACTCAAATATACCCGTAATTCATCTCTAGGGTAAGATGGAGTATTATTGACGTCTTTAATCATGTCAATAATTCCCTGGACTAAAGCTTTGTTGACAGAGTTGTATTTAGTGGAACGTGGTGGACGCGGAGGATAGGTCTCAAGGGCATAGGCAAAAATGGTCTGAAAGACCTGAAATGATCCATTATAGCTGAAAGGCAAAACTAGATAGGGAATGCCTTTATCCATAGTGTGGGGTATCAAGCCACACACCCAGCAGTCTGTAGTGTTAACTACCAGTTGGTGTTGGTGCAAGAGCTGTACAAATGTGTTATTAATGAATTCTGAGCGTCGAGCTTGTTCGTGTTCAGGAAACGAGTGAAAAGAATGCATAGAAGCAGCAGTAGAAGAAACAGGATCAAGGGGAGGTACTGTAGTTGTTACCGGTGTAAAAATTAAATGCACACCAAAGACGATTCCACCCACCAACGTTATCAAAACAATCAAAAATGTAATGGCACATTGCATTAGAAAGCATTTGCTGTGAAGAATTTTGTAAAGTCTATTCCTGCGAACATAAATTACATTCTCTCGTTGCAGCTCAGGAAGCTCCATCTTCTACAATCCGCTCGCGACCACTGATGATGTGTACGTAGATGAAAATGCCTCTATCAGCCCTGGGAGTTCCCAGAACTAACAGAAAGATCGACCTTGTGTCTGACCCCCGCAGATTCAACTAGGCACACAGCCACGACCCTACGGCTACCCAGACGGTAAGGCAATTTTAAAACAACAAAACAATGCAAAGTATTAGCAAACTTCCTGGCTGGAGGCAATGTATCAAAATTCAAATGTGTAAAATAGGCAGTTTCCTGCTTTATTTGTCCATATTGCAAGACAGTAAATTGTATCTCAGTTTTGCAGGAGCTGTTTGATCTGGAAACAGTGTATTTTCAGCAGGTGTTGCAATGTTCAAGTTCGCAGATGGCAAATGTTCTTTTGTCGCAGGTGTCAAATGTTCAGAGTTCAAAAGAACAGTTTCAGGAGGAGAGCCAGAGTTCGATGTGTCAGTGATTAGTTCCGCATCGCTGAAAGGGATAAACCTGGGTATTTGTTCAGTTTCAGAGGCACCGATTCCCGTCTTCACCCAGTTGTCGTAAGGAAGTGGCAGGGGCACACGTTTGACGTGCGTCGCGTGAACCCAGTTCTTCCGTCCGGCCACACGAATAGCAGTTCTTGTCGCCAATAACACCTGGAAGGGGCCAACAAATCTGGGCTGAAGATTTTTCGTTCTTGCAAAATTACAAATGACAATGTGGTCCCCTGGTTTCAGCTGATGACCTGGACTCTCCGGTGGCTTTGGCAATGCATCGAAAACCTGTTGGTGAATAAGTCTCAATTTAGCAGTCAAGTCGAAAAGGTAATCAATTAACATTGGATATTCCAGCTGTCTAAATTCCTTTGGCCTAGGTACCCCCCAAACATTGGCGGGACGACCGAACACAATTTCATATGGACTGAGCCCTACTCTAGAATGTACAGTCGCTCTCGTGGATAACAGAGCAAAAGGTAGTGCATCTGGCCAGGGCAAACCCGTGGATGCTTGTATCTTAGCAAGTTTCAGTTTGAGGGTGCCATTGTAACCCTCAACTAAACCAGCAGACTGGGGATGGTTCGCACTGTGGAACTTTTGTTTAATCCCTAAACCGGCACACACACTCTGCATAACTTTCCCTACAAACTCACTTCCATTATCTGACCATACAATCCGTGGCATGCCATACCTAGGGAAGTATTCCTTGAGAAGAATTTTGGCAGTGGACAGGGCAGTGTTGTCCTTCAGTGGATATGCTTCGATCCATCTGGAAAAAGCACAAACTACCACTAGGACGTACTTTAGGTTGTTGCAACGATCCATGTGAATGAAGTCTAACTGAATCACTTCAAAGGGGCAAGAAGGAGGAGGAAAGTGACCAGCGGGTGTGGGGATTCCCTTGCCAGGATTATGCATCAGGCATACCATACAATTTTTCACCACTCTCTCTGCACACTTACTAATCCCATCATTTTTCCAGACTTGAGCCAACATCTTACAAATCCCTTTAGAACTGATGTGCGCTGCTCCATGCGCCATCGTTACTACTGCAAGCACATACGCATCAGGCAACATCCAACGCTGTTGTTCTGACAAATCAATCCAACATCCACTCGAGTCCAATTTACCCGTGCTCTCTTTCCATGCAAGCTTTTCCTCCTCAGTCGCCTCTTTCTGAATTTCTTTCACACTTTCCACTGTGTCCTCACACATTCCAGACTCCGAAATCCATCTTGCAGACGTAGCCACATACATTCTACTCATCATATTTCTAGCTGTCTGCTTAGCGATCTCATCAGCAAAAGCATTTCCACGACCAACATCATCCGTGATTGCTTTATGAGCACTGCATTTCACAATCGCAACTTCAGTCGGCAAGGTTAGAGATTCCAACAAGTCGTTAACTAGCTGACCATGTTGAATCTTAGTCCCATGGGACGTAATGAAACCTCTCTCTTTCCACAAACGGCCAAAACTATGGGCCACGCCGAACGCGTACTGACTATCTGTGAACACATTCACTCTCTTTCCCTTAGCTAAAACACACGCTCTCGTTAGTGCAATCAATTCCGCAGCTTGGGCAGAATTCTGACTCACTCTTGCAGTCTCCACAATCGTACTCAAAGTCGTTACTGCGTAAGCGGCAGTCACATCACCATTCTCCAATTTAAAACACGACCCATCAACATACAACGTGCCATCTGGATCTGACAACGGAGTGTCTTTTAAATCAATTCGTCCTTTTGTCTCCTCCTCGGTTCTGAAACAGCAATCATGGGGTTCAGAATCACTCGACTCCTGATTTGTCGGCAACAATGTTGCTGGATTCAATACATTGCATCTTTTGATCTGAATATGACTCGCTAACAGTGTCAGCTCATAGTCTGATAATCTAGCACTGGTAAGGTGTTGTGTCTTGGTTCGGTTCATGAGTGTATCCACGGCATGAGGAACCATAACCACTAGCATGTTGTTCATCACCAAACCAGCAGATTGTCGAATGGAAGCTGCAGCTGCCGCTGTAGCTCTCAAACAACTAGGCAACGCTCTAGCTACCGGATCTAATGTTGATGAAAAATACGCACAAGGGCGTTGTTTATCACCAAATCTCTGTGTCAGAACACTCAACGCGCAACCTTCTTTCTCGTGAACATAGAGCGTGAATGGCTTACTGTATTCGGGTGTACCCAATACAGGAGCTGAACATAGTGCATTTCGTAACTCAGAAAAACCCTCCTGACATTCAGCAGACCATGGCACCGGACTCGGAACACCTTTTCCAGTCAAAGCTACCAATGGTTTTGCCAAAAGGGAAAAATTTGGGATCCACTGCCTACAGTACGAGGTAATACCTAAAAAGGCACGTACTTCTCTCTGTGTGCGGGGAACATTCATCTGCGTAATTGCTTTCATTCTCTCTGGGGTCAACTTCCTTCCCTCCTTTGACAAGAGATGACCTAGGTAGGTCACTTCTTGGCAACAGTATTGCATTTTCGAAGGTGACACCTTATGATTCAAATTAGACAAATGATGCAATAAGGAAATTGTAGCTGCTTTGCAAGTTTCCTTGTCATCGGCAGCCACTAGAAGATCATCTACATATTGCACTAGGGCAGAACCAGGAGGAAGTACAAAGGAATCTAACTGACTTTTTAATGCCTGGCTGTAAATGGACGGACTCTCACAATAGCCTTGTGGAGCACGTTTAAACCTGAAGCTTCGACCTCCTAGAGAGAAGCCGAAAATATCTCTGCTTTCTTCGGCTATCGGAATGCTGAAGAAGGCATTCTTCAAGTCGATAACTGAAAACCATGTGGCTGTAGCAGGAATCAACGTTAACAGTGCAGTAATGTCTGGAACCACAGGAAACTGCGGAACCACAAATTTATTAACCTCTCTAAGATCGATAACAAACCTATACACTGGAGGCTTTGAAGGATCAGTACGTTTCAAAATTGGTAATACCGGACTGTTACAGACATTTCCTCTAGTTTCCTCAACCACGCCTTTCTTAATCAAATCTTGCACAATCAATAAAAGTGCACGTTCACCTTCACTAGAAATCTTGTATTGAGGAATTCGTGGAAATTTGACATTTGCTTTCAAAGTGACTACATAAGGTGGAATTTCCAAAAGGCCTACATCGTTAGGACCAGTCGCCCAAAGAGTATCAGGGAGTGAACGCAGCTCTGGCGGGAGTGCATCCATTGACAAGTACATCGGAGAGGTGATTCTTTTACCCAATGTAAGCTGTACTCCTGACGGAGAACAGTACAATGTCGCATATAGGCGTTTTAACAAGTCTAAACCAAGCAGATTTTCATTACAACCGGTTGTCAAAATCAAGGGTGCTTTCAATTGACGGGGTCCAACAGAAATAGACAAAGGACCAGATACGGGGTTGTAAACAGGGGCGCCTGAAAAACCTACTGAAACATTTGTTAAGCCGGACAAAGGTGCGCCAGGGAGTTTCGCATGAATGATAGAACTTTTTGCTGCACCAGTATCCAACAGAAACGGTTCGACTACACCTGATGTAGCTACTGCGACATAAGGCCCACTCTGATCCACTGGAACTGATACTACTCCCTCTCTTTGTCCATGGCTGTCCTAGTATTCAGTTTGTTGAAATCCCTCATCAACTTCACAATAGTCCTCAACATGATACTGTTGAGATCTATTTTGTTGGGCAGACTGTCCATTTCGCTGGTCAAAGTGATTAGAAGGGCTATCATTCGTTTGTGGAGGCATAGCACCTCGTCCTCGACCTCTAGAATTTTGCATGGAACCACCACGACTTCTCTGAGCTGCTGCAGCATTATTCTGCGCTAAGACTGGACAGTCATTCTTATAATGACCTTCTTTCTTACAGTACGCACACTGGTTCCACTGATATTGCGGCCTCGGTGAACTATAATTTGTCCTTTGATATGACCCTTGCTGTGTATTAATCTGATTCGTACGAGGCGGATATGCTTGCTGCAAAAGAACTTTAGTTTTTAAATCTTTCGTCTTCTTATCTGACTTTTCTTTCTCCTCTTTATCCCTATTTTCATAATACTGGGCAGTTGCAAGTATTTGCGCAGTAGTAGAGACAGCCCATGCACTCTCGGAATCTTTCAATTTATTACTGAGCTCTGGTAGCAGATTGTGTACAAATTTATCGACAAACAGTCTCTGTCCTCCTTCCGTGCTCATATCCTGACCACTGTGATCTACAAAAGTCTCTTCGAACCTTGTGAAAAAGTCGGAGACACTTTCGTCTTTCTTCTGCCTGCATGCGGACAACTTGTCCCAGTTAACGCGCAATGCTGGCATCAGAGTCTTCATTAAGTCAATTATTCTACCTGGTAAATTAGCAATTAGGAGTTCGGGTTTGGAACCACCTATTTGCTGACCATATGCCGCAATTATAGCTGCCCAATCACCACCTAGGGCAATGGGATGATTCTCTTTACGAATTTTAGCCCAAATTGGTTGCGGAACTACATTCCCAAATAACATGTCAATGTCCGCTAAATTCATCACGCAAGCTTCAACTGTCTGCGCTAACTCCTTATAATATCCGGCTGGATTTTTACGCGGATGTGGCAAGGCCTGTTTTACTGCTAACACTTCAGCTCGCTTCCACGGAATGTGTATCCACACTCTCTGGAATTGCGCCGGAGCGGCAGCAATACCACGGACCGCATCAGCTTGCACAGCTTCGCGCCAAATTGGAGGAACCTCCCTCATTGGATATTGGCGATTCTGCTTCGTACTATGTTTCTCTAACTCTCTCGGTGAACGAAGGGATGGATCATTCCTATAGCTTAAAATCAGTTCCATCGCTTCCTTAATATTTTGACCAACTATCATACCAGCAGCAAACTCTTTCTGAACATTAATTAATTCTTCCAGATTTGAGTCAGAGTCATCCTCTTCCAATTCCTCACGTAAAAGGGAGCACATCTCATCGAACACATATCGTTGTGTCGGTTCATTCCATTGCATAAATGTATCTAATACATCTCTAGTACTATATCTCCTACTTTTCGAAATCCATCTAAGAGCCGTGAAATCTAATATTCCCCGTTCCTCAGTACTTGGAAGCTGACTACGTCTCTGTACAGAGTCAGAGGCAGGAGTCCTAATTAAAGTTTTATAGAAGGGAGACAGAATATTAGAGACAGAATCAGTGATTCTCCGACGAACAGAAAGTGGAGTCATAATACTAGTTTAAGTTTAAGTTTATTTGTTTGATTAATTAAAATCTTACAAAAATGTGACTTTAGAGAAAATATCAGCATCAATACACAATTAAAACATCATGCAAATAGTAAATATAATTAAAAAGAGAGAGAAACAGAGAAAAATATAACTAGATAAAATTTTCGTTAAGACTTTTGGCAATCACATTTAAAAATTTTACAAAAGCAACATTCATTGGTAGGTCATTCGGGTTTAAGCACGCCATTATTGCTTGTCTACAGGTTCTTATTTCTCGTGCGTTTAACAACCTCCTGAGGATTAACCTCCTTTTTGAGTCTATGGCAGGGCACAGACATACCAAGTGCACAATGTCTTCTTTTCCCCCCTTGCACAGTCTACATAACGTATGCCCCTCGTTTGACTTCCAGGGTGGAAGATGACACAAACCTGGCCATAGACCAAAGCGTGCTCCTATAAATGTTCGCTTACTTTGGACTGAACATGCAGTATGAAGGTATGGTTGGACTTGTTTTTTTTTGTAGCCGTTTATGATTGGCCATGAGTGCTTACGTTTTACTAATAGAGCTTTGTCTTTTAGCAGCGATAGGTGAGTAACCAGCTTATTGATTGTTTTTTTTAATCTTTCCTGCGTTATTGTGTTTTCCCAGATTGCTGATATTCCGAATTCTTCTTTTGCGTTGTTTAGGTATTTCCACGCTTGCAGTTTCTGGTTATCTTTCACCTCTCTCCACAAAGCTATAGACAATTGATTATCCTGATCATTCTTTACTCTATTCCAAACTTTTAATATTTGGCCTTGCCGGACATATAGCTGATTGTTCATACCGAATTCCATCCTTATTTGCGCTTGTGAGGCATTACATGGTAGGGTGAATAATATTTTATAGGTTTTTGCCACAGCATTATTGATAAGTACGGCATCCTTACCGTTTAGCACTTCAGCACCATATGTTAAGGATGGTAATAGCTTGGCAGCTATAATTTTTAACAGTGGCCCGTATGACAGTGCAGATAGATTCTTTTGAAGGGTTCTAAATGCCGCAATCAAGCTGTTCGCCTTCCTTACAATATCTTCCCTTTGTGGTACAAAACTTCCGGTCTCATTGAAAAGGACACCGAGATATCGATAACTCTCCACTTGCTCTAGTTGTGTTTGTCCCAGCAACCATTTCATCTTTTGTCTTTTTCTTCCTGTCACAACCATTATTTTTGTTTTAGTCTTGTTTATTGTCATTTGGTTATCCTTTGCATATTTGACTGTACGATCGATCAGTCTTTGCAGTCCCACTTTTGTGTGGCTCAGCAATACCACGTCGTCTGCGTATAGCAAGTTAGACATTTGTTTTCCAGCTACCCTAGGTGGATGTGAGTTTACCTCATTTAATGAATTAGTAAGATCGGCCACAAATAAGTTGAAGAGTAAAGGTGCAAGCACGCATCCCTGCTTAAGGCCACGAGTCACCAGTATTTTGTTAGTCAGAGCTAGGCCATCACCTATCCTCACCTTGACCCAGTTTTCAGAATATAATAGCTTAATAAGAGTCAGTAGTGAGCCTGGGATGTCGTAGCCCTCGAGTTTTTTCCATAGGAGGGATCTATTTACTAGATCAAAGGCCGATCTGAAATCGACAAAACAAAAGTAAAGTGACTGTTTAGATAAAAGTGTCTTATCTATTAAAACTGATAAAATTAACAAATTGGTTGTGGTGCCTAAGCCCTTAATGAAGCCGGTTTGGTTTGGGGGAAGTATTGACTTTTCCTTGACCCAATCTGTCAGGATTGATAATAAGAGACCAGCGAATAACTTGGCGTCCGTATCTTGCAGGGTGATCAGGCGGTAATTCTCCGGTAGTTGCCAATTACCCTTTTTGAACACGGGCGATATAATTGACCCTCTCCAGGATTGTGGTATTTGCCCTGTGTGGATAATTTCATTGAAAACCTTTGTCAGATAGGTGGCCCATAGTAGGGGGTCCTCTTTGTAGAGGGCGAAAGGGATACCGTTGGGGCCCGGAGCTCCATCCTTTTATCTCTTTATTAAGTTTGCTACCTCAGTGATTGTGAAATGTATCATCTGATCCGTTTCAATTGGTCTTTCAGTGGGCTCTTTGTGGCCCCCACCGTTGGTAAATGATTCAATTTCGGCGAAAAGGGTTTTTTTAAGAAACCTTACCCAGTCCTCTTCTGATATTGGCGAGGCTATTACATGCTTGTTTGGTCTGTTTATTTCGTTAATAATTTTCCAAAAATCTCTGGAATTTAGTTGGTTACTAGCGTAAAAGATTTTTGTCCATAGCTCTTGTTGGGTTTTGTTTTTTTCAGACCATATTAATTTCCTCAAATTACTATTCGTATTTCTGAGTTGTATCCTAACATCCTCATTATCCGGCATCTTGGTTAGTTGTTTCCTCAATTTGTTACGGGTCCGCCTCACTTTTTTAATTGTGTATGGAAGATTGATTTTGTTGTCACTTTTTATTATTTTTTTTTCCCTAAATTTAGATTTCTTATAAGTTGTGTTTTCGTTATCCAACTCCACTGCCTTTTCGGTAAATTGTTCCCAACATAATATTGCTGACTGTGTTGCATGCTTTTCAAAACATTCAACTGCCAATTTTTGGGCCCTTTTTTCCATAACATATTTTTTATCCGGTTTCCAGATTAGTTTCTTATGATTAATTGACGTAATCTTTCCTCGTGTGGTTAAATAACTTTGGTGTCTAGAGAAATCAAAACACAATTCCACTATTTGCTGGCAGTGGTCACTGTCGATTCGCTTATTGAGTCGGTAGGAACCAATTTTATCAAACATGTCTAATGACATTAATGTGAAATCAATTCTTGATTTAGATTCGTGGTTGTGAAATGACCAGCCGGGAGGTTGATCCGTTGGGAACCTTCCGTTTAGAGCACGTAAACCTATTGCCTCCAGATCCATCAGTAGGTTTTTCCCAATTAAATTTACCTTACGAATTGGACTTTGATCCATTGATTGTTCCGGGATGGACCATTCATAGTTTTGGGAGTGAACCAAATCATTCCGTGTCATGTTAATCAGCAAGTTTATATTAAAATCCCCTGTGGCTAGAATACTGACAGTCGGATCAATCATTAGTTGTTCCAGTAGGAATGATACTAGATCAAAACTTATGTTCTTGCGTGATGTCTTGTTTGGTGGAATATATATATTAAGTATTAGTAAGTTAATCCTGTTTTTTTGCTCATCATGCCCTATAGTTATCTTGACAGCTTGTATGTTCGCGTTGTTGGTGTCCAGTTGTTCGTGATTGATTTTCAGGTCTAGACCAATAAATATTGCCAGACCCCCACATGGGCGTCCAAACTTGGTATATTTGATGGCTGGTACATAGAACCCATTATAACCTTGTAAGAAGAAAGCTTCCGTATTCCATGTCTCTTGTAGACATATGATTTGATAAATATTTGACAGGGATTCTATTCCCGCGTTTTGGATTTTTTTTCCCAGACCATTGATGTTCCATGAACATATGGTTACCGGCTGCGGATGATCTCTTCGCTCCTTCAATTTGTTATGGTTATGGTTATTACCCGGTCAGAGATCGTGCAGAGCATTCCGTATCCAACTTTCATTTATTTGCCGAGGTTCTACCAGTTTTATTTCTTCCGGGTTCTCCTTATTAATCTGATGTGATCTACCCTGTGGGTTTTATAATATTGAATATACTGGGATGTCCGTTACTTCCTTAGAGTTGTTTTTTGAGAGATTTCTTTTGAACGGACTCGGGTAAGGTTTGGGAGGTGGATGAGCAATTTTGATCCCCCAACCCTCGAAAATATCTTGCTGTTTTATAATATGCTCCGCTAGATGAGGGGTGTTGACCGTTAGGACTGTATGTGGCTGAGAGCCGTCCATATTATGTGCAAATCCCACCGACTCAATGTCTTTTGATGTTATTTTTTCTAGCTCGGGAATCGATTTGAATAGATGTAAAATGTTCCCTCTATTAAGGATGTCACTAGAACCTCTTGAGTTGTATACTGGTGTCAATATTATTTGTGCCAATTTCTTTGAATTAATTGATACCATCTTATTTTCGCTTTTTTTTTGCATAGTTTTGCAGATGATTTGTTTTTCTATTCCAGTCCTTGTAACTGTTAATTCCTCATTGTTACTGTGATAATCTCCAATGTACCTCTTTTTGTTTGTTGTTTCTGCACAAGTTGCAATGTCTTCAGGCTGATTTCCAATACCAGGTCGGTGATCTTCCCTTTGGTAGGAATTTGTAAGATCATTCAGTGGGTTGAATTTTTCTTGACAAATTGTTCTCCGTATCATTAGGCCTGAGCGGTTGTTTCCTTCGTTTAGTGCAGTGTTAGGCTCTACTTTAGGTAGCACAGTTTGAGTATCACTAGTGTCGCTTTGTATATTGCATGGATAATTCCAGGCTATACATCCCTTTCCCTTTTGAGTATTTATTACTATAGGGTCCTGGACTGCATTCTGGCTATCATGTGCCTGCATATTATTCCCAAGGGGTAAATTTTCACCGTTTTTTTTGGGCACATTATCATTCTGTTTGATTTCTGTGTGGGTATTTGGCTTGTTTCCAGTCTGCTTATCGTTCTGATTATTAAAGATATCAATGTATTTTTCACCTTTTACACTCTTGCCCTCGGTATTAAGCCGGATCTCCTCCATCTCACTTTTTGTCAGAGCTGGTTCTTCTTCGATTAAGTCTTCCGGATCGGAATCCTGAGATTCTTCTGAAGGAGGGTATACGTTTACTGTGTTTTGAGTTCTTAACTTATTTCTAGCCTTACGGATTTTTTTCCTTTGTCGCTTTGAGAGTTTATATCCTTGGCAATTTAATTTTTCCTTTTCTGCAATTGTTTGTCCATAACGTTTTTGCGTGTCCGCGGGTGGTGATTCAGTTTCCACATTCTGCCCGATTGTTTTTCCTTGATGTTTTGGTTTATTTATCTCTTCAATACTTCTTTTTTTTGTTTGAGTGATGTTATGCTCTTCAGCGGGCTGTGTGGTTTGACCTGCTCCGGCTTCTTTGCCCGTGTTTTTAGTGAGAATTAGATCTTTTACGTCTTCCAATATTAAGTTTACTACATCGGGTATGGTTGAAAGTTTATTTATAATTGGTTCACAGGGACACTCAAAATAGTTAATTGCTGCGTGTTCTTGGGCTTTAGTTATTAAGCAGTTCAGTGCCGACAACTTTCTGTCTATTCCGGAAACTGTATTAGCCATTACTCCGAGTATATCAATTTGAGTATCCATTTTGTTTGACTGATATGTCAGTGCTTCTAGTATTAGAGTAGAAGTTTGGTAAAATAGGTCCCATGTAGCTCCAGAATCGCTTATTTCCTTTGCCTCTTTTATGGTGTTATAATCTTTAATTGGACAAGTGACATCCCCGTTTTTCGGGGTCGCACAGATTTGCTCCCTTTCCCTGTAAGTTGAGTAATTGGTTTCAAGAATTTTTATCGGTGTAGGTTCTACCACTTGGCTTTTTGATATATCCAAGTCATTGTTTCTTAATTCAAACAATTTCCGTTTTTTAGTTTTACCAACTTCGGCCTCCGCTGGTGATTGTAGTAACGTTTCCCGTGCAATATTCCTGGGTTCCCATTCGAGCTTGTTTGAATGTGAAGAAACTGCTGCCAGTGCTGTTGTGCTGTCAGTAACCTTATTGCTTGTTTCATGGAGTTTCCTCTTAGTTATAATGTCCACATTAATCTCTAATGGTATTGACCTTTTCAAGTCTTTGGGTTGTTGACGCATAGGAGTAGTTAGTATTGGGTCACCGATCTCACTTTTAATAATGCCAGTCGGATCTGCGTCATTTAGCTGTAATTCGTGCTTTGTAGTATGATCTATAGGGTCTCTATCGAGGTTCAATGTTTCACTTGCTGCGCACTTTAAGTTCATTTCTTCGTTTAAAATTTTTCCATTCTCTAGATCTTCTATGTCCATACCTTTTTCTTCAAGGAGACTTGCTGGTTCAATTGGGATTTGTAATTGATGTTTGGATGTGTCTGATACCATTGACAATAAAACCCAGGTAGGATCGGTCAGGAAGTCAAATTTCTGTGGTATTTTTGTTGACTTTTCAAACATCCGTGCAATTGGTGAGATTAGAGTTTGGGTTTGGTTTAATCCCTTTGTCGGTGCTTTAATGTTTTTTTGTAACTTAAGTGCTTGGGTTTTGCGTGCCTTTTTAGTCTGGGTACCTGATGATCTTATCTTCCCAGAACGCATCCCTGCTTGCTTTGATGCCAATATATCACTTAGGGCTGCACTCCCAAATTTAAGAAAATGATTGATGGTGGCCAAAATTGAGGAAAAAAGTGGTAGAGTTCAGATAATCGCTCTTCTGCCTTTGTAGAGCCTTTGTACAGCCTTCAATCTTCTGTCATTGGTCCTACCCTTCAGCTCACCCTTGCCCTCCCAAGCCCGTCTACCCCAGAGTTAGGGCAGCTGCCGTCGGGGAGGGTACGGGGCGAGAGTTAGATCTGACAGTGGGGTTGCGATGTTAATACTATAGTGCTATTTGCTTTTTCTTAAGTCAGTGTGAATACGAGGCTCAACACCGCTGAAGCGAATCTTCCAGAACTGCAGCTCAGCCAATTTAAAGAAGGATTTTGAATGTTTATGTTTGTATATGCTCTGTATGCTCTGTATGCATTCTGAGCCCTTTATTCTCTAGACAACTGTCTGCTCCTACTGCAGCTGTCTGTCCTTAAAATCCTTAAGGGGTTCAGTGGCTTTCTTAGCGCCGTGCTGCCCAGCCCCCCTTGCCCTCTCACCTGATCGCCCGGTCACCTGTGATGTGCAGTGAGGGGCAGCTGGTAAGTGCAGCTGTTAGATCCAGTTTGCTAAAAGGAGGCTTCTGTGGCTTCTATGGCTCCTGCCTGCTCCTGCCTCTGCCTCTGCAGCTCCTGCCAACAGTAACGCCTCAATGGGGTCTTTGTGAGGGCTATACTGGATTTCGCCTTCCTCTCCCTCTCCCTCTGGTGGAGAGGCCCAAAGACGCCAAAGGATGCCAAATAAGATACCAAATTACCCCTCCTGGTACTAGCCGTGGCACCGTCTGCCAGTAGGGGGCTTTAGTCTCCTGTCTTTTCGTTTTTGGATGTTTTCTCCGCCGCCAGCAGCTGAAAGGAAGGCTTGGAGAGACGTGCCTGGTTCCCCAGGGGAGACGTGCACTCTGCGCTCACTCCACTGCCTGCAGTTCTAACACGGGGCAGTATCACTGCTGTTAGTTCTGTGGTATGACCGTATTAATCCTCGGTTAACGGCCGTTACAGCCCTTCACTCGCTGCTCATCTCTGCTCTTCTCTGTTTGGGTCCTCCGCCAACACCTCTGTGCGCTCAACTTCGTGTGGGCGGATGGCGCTCTCGTGCTCAACTCACCGGCGTCTGGCTGGCACCTTGCACCTTGCACCTGGCGCCTGGTACCTTAGCTGACACTGTGA
Source organism: Lissotriton vulgaris (assembly GCF_964263255.1). Taxonomy (NCBI): domain Eukaryota; kingdom Metazoa; phylum Chordata; class Amphibia; order Caudata; family Salamandridae; genus Lissotriton; species Lissotriton vulgaris. The sequence continues at coordinate 242,085 of NW_028253447.1, read as the reverse complement.
CCGGCCGGCCGACGGGCGGGCGAGTGAGCAGGACTCTTCCCAGTCCTCAAGGCTCGTCTCACTCACTACCGCGACCTCCGACCTCCTTTCGGCACCTGATGCAGCTTTGCTCTGCTGCTCTGGGGCCGCGCACGCGATCGCCACCTAGCGGTCACCGGGATTCACAGAAAACACCAATCGGGAAGCCAAATGGGGAGCAAAAGTAGAAAACACAGTAGCAGTTGGAACAGATAGAACGGGAACAGTAGGAGTAGCAGGCAAAGTAGCTTGTGAAACAGCAGGTATAAGTGATACAGGTATAGGCGAAGAAGCCGGCAACCCTGGAAGAGGGGGTGCCGAAGGAACATTAACATTGACCACAGGAGGTACAGGAGCTTGATTCAGGGGAGCAGGAGCAGGAATACCAGGTTGTCCAGCAACCGGTAATTGAACATTCGGTAAAGGTGGAGCCGTAGCACCCTGTGCATACGGTGGGGGTGACCGTAACAAGTAAGACAACAGAGGATCGTTTTCGGGGTCCTCTACTATCTTAGCTGTACTCGATGGCAAGGCAGGATAGCACTTGTCTATCGCTAAATTACGCTCTCTAGTAGCCACCTCCATTGCTTTCTCAGACTCGTTGATTTGCAGCTGCTAAGCAGCCTGTTCTAAAGTCAACTCTTGCTCTTTCTGTTCTTTCTTCAACTTTTTAATTTCTCTCTGTTTAGATTCTTTTCGCCAGTAACGGAAAGAATCAAACATTGCCGGCCGGGCTTTCTTCTTAAACAATTTCACTTCCAAATTATCAAGGACTTCGGGTTCAAAACTACCATGCAGTGGCCAACTAAGGACACCGTCTTTCTCCGTATATCGGACCCACACCTCATTATAAGATATAGGACCCACACCGTGCTTACAATAAAGGTCATATAGAGGAGTTCCGATCGGAGGAACCAGACATGAGTCCTCCAACCGGGAATCACTGTTGCAACCAAAACACGACAACATACAATTTTTCCGACTTACCATTTTATAATCCGGAACACAGAACGAACAAAAACACAAACAAAAATGTGCACTCGAACCAAGAACTTAGGCCTACCAAAAGCGAACAAATGTATCGATACCCAAACTAAACCAAAAGATTATCGTAACCAGAACAACCAGTGATAATCTTACGAAACCAAACCAAACCAAGAACCAAAAAGGATTATCCAAACAGGAGCAACCCTTACGAAGTAACCAACTAGCAACCACTAAATACTTAACTGAGGTACTGAAGACGTCACCAAGGAGAAACCCGTCACGTCTCGCCGTACTAAGGACTGCACCTCAGGTCCAAGACAGGGCGACGGTCAAGGCAACGGACCACTGCAGCCGTCCTGAACGGGAACCCTCGTGGAAGAGAACGTCGGGCCACTTTTGCGATATGCCGGGATCGATGAAGTGGGGCGCCTCCCTCAGGAATCTTCACACGAAGCTTCTCGAACTCTTCAGGCTTTTGGACCGGTACCGAATGACGTCGCCCCACATTGGGCGCCAATTGGAGTTCTGGACTTTTTGGTTCCGTCCAGAGGTGTCAGGGATAACACCCGAAGACCCCGGAGTTCTACCTGTCTCAGTGCACAAATAAACAGAAACACGGGCTTCTCGATGGTGGCGTCAAAGACCAAAGGTTTATTACTGCAGGGACACAGAAGTCACAGAAACTACACACGGGCAGAATCTAGGAGCCTGTTCGATTTGTACAAAGAGGGTTGCTCCTTATATACTAAATATTAGGCTTCGGGCAAATTCTTTACATGTTAGTACATTCCCAAACCTTTGTGTCCTAAACAATAAATATTTGACGTTGCACAGGAATCGTCAACAATATCTGATGTCAAAACATTACGAACGAGGGGTTCCCACTATTCCATCATAATCCCATGTCAACTTTTCATTCAAGAGCCGGACCGCCTCATCGTAAATTTCGTTACCTCCCCCTAATAAAAGCCCAGAAGGAAAGGAGCAGAGCCAGGTGCAGAAGATAGAAAAGCAGGATAAGAGATGTTTGTGGGTCGTAAATGGGCAAGGCTACCAGCTTCGGCCGCCTAATCATGATCAGGCCAACGAACACGAGAACCAGTATAGCAGGACTGGCCTCAGGCAGAGGAGGCAGTTTCTGTTGAGTCATGCAACCATGGCGTTTTCTGTCTTAAGGTGCACGTGTCACTAGAGAGGTGAATCGCCGGCCAAAGCCTACGTGTCCTTAATCGAAATGAAGTGATCAGAGGTCATTGCGTGTCCATTGACTATGTGAGGGCAAGAAATACAAAATGGCTGCCGTAATCTAAGATGGATGCCATGGGTAGATCAGAAATGTGTTTGTAACAGGAGTGCTCTTGCTCGTAGTATAGCGAAAACACCAGGATATGCTAAATGGATCATTTGCGGTTCACTGATACAAAAATTATGTATTTACGACAATGTTGAAAACACGGGTTCAAATCGTCACGGAACCTCACCCCAACCCCCCTCTAAACTCTTCTCTTCTAGATCAATTCCCTCTGATCTCTAAGGAAACCTTCCTTACTTTGCTTGCTAAAGTTAAATCAGGATCCCCTTCTGATATCTGTCCTGCCCATATATTGAGAGAGATTTTCTCCGCCTGTCCCCTGCCCCCTTAACCTTACTTAATGATTCCCTTATGCAGGGTATTGTCCCTGATTTGCATGAATCAGCCACAATAATTCCTATTCTCAGGAAGCCAGGTTCTGACCCTACTTCCCTCTCCAACTACCGCCCTATTTCCCTCCTCCCTTTCCTGGGAAAGATCCTAGATTGTCATGTCACCAAAGCCCTCAGTACCTTTATTGAGGAAAGCCGCTTCTTAGCCCCCCACCAGGCTGGCTTTCGTCCGTCTCATTCCACCGAATCGGTTGTTCTTTCCGTTCTGGAGAGCTTAGAGGGGGTGCGGATGTGAACTTGCCCCATGCGCTGGTTCTCCTTGATTTGTCCGCCGCCTTCGACACGGTCGAACATTCCATTATTCTCGACCGAGTCGGAGGCGCCGGCATCAGGGGACCCGCCCAGGCCTGGCTCACCTTCTTTCTGGGGAATCGTACTCAGGCTGTTCAGCTGGCAGACTTCTCGCCGCCTACACGCAATGTCAACTGCGGGGTACTACAGGGTTCCTCCCTTTCCCCCTTCTCTTTAATCTCTACATTCTCCCTCTTATATCTGCTTTGCAGCAGATGGAGGTCACGGTATTTAATTATGCCGATGATCTCCAGCTGATCTTCAACCTCTCTCCCTTCTATTCACAACTTTCAAACCACAATGACTTTCATCAGCAACTGGATGAACTGCAATCACCTCAAGTTAAACCCCGACAAGACCGAACTGGTACTTACGGGTGGCAGATCCAGTCCATGGACCCCTCTCTTTTGGCCCCCCCTCCCTTGGTACCCCCCCTTCACCCTCCCCTTCTGTTAAAACGCTAGAGATCAAAGTCAATAGCGATCTCACAATACATTCCCCGATCAGCACCGTGGTCTCATCATGTTTCCTGACACTTCGCACAATATGCAAGATCTCTCGGTTTTTTTCCTTTCCAGCTCTTAAACTTATTCTCCTGGCCATGGTCATGTCGCGACTTGACTATGGCAACATTTTGCACACCGGCGCTCCTGCTTATGACCTTCGACGCCACCAACTTATTCAAAACCATGCAGCTCGACTCATCTACAAACTCCCCAAAACTCACCACGTTACCCCTCTGTTAAAAACCCTGCACTGGCTTCCCATCCATGAGCGTGCTTCTTCAAGATGGGTTGCATGACCTTTCAGGCTCTGGCAGGTACTGCACCAACAGAGACCTGCGCTCCTCCACCCAATTTTTACTTTCTGTCCCCCGTTCTAGAAAGAAGAAATCAGGGGGCTTGAAGTTCTCCATCTTGGCTCCGACCTTCTGGAACACTCTCCCATTCACCATTAGGTCCATTTCTACTTATCTTGACTTTCGCAAAGCCCTCAAGACCCTTATTTTTTCACGAGCCATTTCGCCCTAGCTGACCACCCCCACTCATCCGGGTCTGTGTCCATAGCGCCAAGAAACCGCACGGTGATCGAGCGCTCTATAAGTCTCTTAACTTCAACTTCAACTTCAATTTTGGTCAATGCTTGTAGTTTTTCTAGATCTATGCTGAGCTATATTCTAAAGTTTTGCTTAAAGCTATTCCCCTATAGTGAATTGTTTTTCTTGTTCACTTTTCTGCTTTATAAATACGGTTATGGGGTATTGGTGAAATCGGAGGGATCGGTGCCTCTACGAGGCTCTCCATCACTGTAGACTGATGGGTCTACCAGCCTCCATTTTGGGGAGGGTAGGAGGGGGGCCGTTGCTGGTAGAGGAGGCAATCGAGGGGAGGAGGGGGATTGTCAGTGTGGGGAGGTGGTGACTACCACCGCGGGTGGGACAAGCAGGGTAAAAGTTGTAAATAAGCTGCTGTTAGGAGCTTATTTATTTTTATTCCCCCCGCTGAATCTATTGGATACATTTCTTGTCATTGTTAACTACCTTGGTGGCTTTTACGACACTAGGTCAAACATCACTTGTATATGAAAGTGTGTTATTCTGCCACATCAACCTTAATACTCAATGCATTTGCTTTTATTGTCCTTTTTGTTTATTTTCATATGTTTATTCCATATGTCCTTTCAGTTGGAGTATTGTATGTGTTGCTTTATTTGAAAACAACCAATAAATATTTTTGAAATACATTTTTTTGTAAATAAGCCAGTAGCTAGTGCAGAACTTATAAAAGGGAGCGACAGAGAGGGCATGCTGTCTGCAGTATTGAACCAGGTTAAAAATTGCACCTTTATTTGTATGTACGTTTAACGTGCAGGGTCTTAATGAAAGGGTCAAATGGCAAAGGGTGGTACGGGAAATTAGGAATATGTCTCCTGACGTGGTCTATCTTCAAGAGACACATGTTCCGTGGAGTAAACATAACACACTAAAGGAGCTAGGGTATGAGCTTCTGGTTTGTACCTCTCAAGGTACTACCACTAGAAGTGTCGCTATCCTCACTAAGAATAATTTGTTAATAGTAACTAACAGATTAGCAGATAAGTGTGGTCGCTGGGCTATGCTTGAGTGTATGGCAGATAACGAGAAATTTACAATATGCTCTGTATATGGTTCTAATAATGATGAAACTCTGGTTATTGAATATTTGAACAAGTAATTGGCTACCTGGGCAACTCCTTTGATACTGACGGGGGATTTTAATATTCAATTGGGAGAAATAATCCACGGGCTGGGGGGAGATAAATATTATGGTAGGAAACCTAAGGTATATAAAGCCCTACAGCAGCTTATTTATGAACATGGCTTAGTTGATATATGACAAAGGGGGGTGGTGTGCACACCATATTTGTCCAAGCTCCATCACGTATATTTGTCTTGTCATATTGCGTGCAGACTAGGATTTTTAGTGCTATGCCCAAATGCACTGCATTTAACATACACAAGTGGGGAGCGCGGGAGTCACGCTCCACTCCCAGTTGCACTGCTTTCCTAGGAACTCCATCCAACCTGTTACTCAAAGTTAATCAGTATTCCAAGTTAATTCCATTGCTTCAGAACTCTTGCCATTATTATTAACTTCAAGTTAATGTTAGTTGATATATGGCCTAGGTTGAAACATCCAGATCCAGGATACATATATTACTCCTGTCCACATCAAAAGCTAGCAAGACTAGACTACTTTTTTGTAACTAAAACTCACTTAATAGATACATATATACAGATTTTCCCTGGATTACCTCGGACCATAACCTGGTGCTGCTGAAACTTACAATGCACGGTTTGGCACGCTCCAGAGGAACACTTTCATTTGATAGGAAGTTATAAGTAAATGAAGAATTCATTTGTCATATACGAAAATGGTTATCTCAGTTCTTGGCCGTAAATCGAAACTCCACTAAATGTGACAGTTTGGGATGCTATGAAAGCAGGGCTCAGGGGAAAGATACTGAGCTTTGGGCTACATGTTCGAAAACAACTTAGGCAGCACCAACTGGGGCTATATGATAATCTGCAACATGCTGAATATGCGTTGATAGAGGTGGTTCAGGGGAAATTAGACACCACACAGGCAAAAACTGAGGTTGCATGTTGCAAAACCAGGATAATCGAGGAGTGGGCCAAAGACATTGCAAAGAAATACCATCTTTTTAGGAGAGAGTGCTATGAGTTTTGAGAGGCAACTGGTAGATGCTTGGCCAAGAAGATTAGATGTGAGGAGGCTAAAAATACTATCACGGCATTTGAGGACTTAATGGGGAATATAGTAGAAACACCAGAGGAGATCTTGGAGGTCTTCCGGGCTTTCTATGAGGGGCTGTACTCAGAGGATAGTATTACCCAGGAGGGAAGGGAAGACCTGTATAAAGATCTTTATAGGAAGATGCTGAATGAAGAGGACCAGAAAACATTAGAGGAACCAATTACACTGGAAGAGCTTGTAGAAGCTGTAGGTTCATTAGCTACAGAGAAAGCTGCTGATCCTGATAGGCTCCTCTGGAATTTTGTTAACTCTTTCTACCAGAGATACAATCAGATATGCTACTGTATTTCGGGAGGCACAGAAGGGCGATGCACAGGCATCATGGGATGCAGCCAGTATCATCATATTTCTTAAAAAAGATAAGCCACCTACAAATCCAAGGTCGTTCAGACCAATCTCGCTCATAAACTGTGATTGGAAGATTAACGCAAAAATATTGGCCTCGCGACTTTCTCAAGTAATTACGGCTTTAGTCTCGGTCCACCAACATGGATTTATACCAGGGAGAGGCACGGTCAACCACATAGGTAGAGTTACAGCACTGTTGGATATCGCCAACACACGTAAACTGCCATGTAGAGTGATGCTATTGGATGCAGAAAAAGCGTTTGACTGTGTCTCCTGGGAATTTCTATGGGCAACTATGAGGTGCCAAGGTTCTGGAACTGGTTTTATCCAGGCAGTTAAAACTATGTATCGATCACCAAATGCTCGGGTCTGCGCGCTGGGACTTGAATCGAACCCCATACCCATGTCAAGGGGTACGTGACAGGGTTGCCCCTGTTCTCATCTGCTATTTGCGTTATATATTAACTTGTTCCTAAACCTACTGGAATATAGGTTAAATATACAACCATTAAGCCCCAGCCAGGCAGGAACAGATTCAAATATTAGCATACAAAGACGATATAGCGATAGTCTTGCTGGATCCTGCCACATTGGTAGAGATAGAACAACTAGCATTATTATAGGGGAGGAGCTCAGGCTATAAATTGAATCTTGCCTAGACACAGGTTATATGTACAGACCAAGCACATTTTAATGATCATAGAGTTATGAAGGAGGCAACATATTTGGGGGTGCGTCTGAATGCGTGTCTTGATACAATGGTTGCATACAATTGGGACCCTATGCTATGCAAGATTAAAAAGAAATTAGATAGGATGGAAGGCCTACACTTGTCAATGCTGGGAAGTCGTAATGTCTTAATAATGAATATCCTACCAATGGTGCTTTATTTTTTTAGGGCGGTCCCATTAGAAATTACATGGAAACAGATTCAGAAATTACGATCTATATATAGCTGAGCTATGAAATTCATGACCCTTCTGCAAGAACGAGGGGGCTGGGTGGTTCCCAATTTTCAGTTTTATTATTGGGCATGTTTACTACACTATATGGGAATTCTATTAGTTTGGGTAAAAAAGGAAAGTACAGATGAAATACCTCATATTTTTTCAGTTGCTATTGGGCTCCATAACAGAGAGAAGTTTTTTTAAGATTCTTGAGCCTAGCTATTATAAAAAAAACTTGTTTCAAGGTGGTCCAGGCCGCCCATAAGGCTTGCATTCAGATTAGGAGATATCTGCAGATTGGTAGGATTAATTATTATATCCCAACGGATGCTCCAGCTTTACTTCTTTCTATTTTTTTAGGTGGTATTATGAATAGATGGAGATGTAAAGGAATTCAGACTCTGGGAGACTTAGTAGACAGCAGTGGTGTCAGGACATACGCTTCATTAATGTCTAAATATGATCCCTCTAAAGCAGACTTCTTTAAATACTTGCAGATTCTTGAATATTTGATTAAAAGAGGTGATGCTTCACGCCTAGCACAAAAAAATAACTTACTAGAGGCTGTGAAGGGATGGGGAAGGATTGTAAACATATACCAAACAACTATCGAAATACAAAAGAATGATGTAGAGGCACAGAATGCTAAATGGAACACCAGGCTGTCCCTCGGAGGAAATATTCTGCAAGAGTCTAGGATATTAGTTGATAATCTTGAGAGAGCGCAAACTGACCAAAATGTAGAAGTGCGTCACACTTACACGTAGTAAGCACAAGTCATGAAGAGAAATGCCATGAGTGCTGATAGTACCTACATCTATATTCTGAAATGTGTAGTTAATGTAGAGATTTAAGTAGAAGTGGAACTAATACAGAAATGTGTGAAACAAATGATATAATTAAACGTGATTATTCCTGAATCCATGTTGTGTAGCTGCTAAAATATAAGATGGCATACGGAAACGCTGAACGTGGTAGGCCTCAGGGCCAGAGCTAGAAGGGAGGGGGAAGGTGGTTCAATTTCACAACATGGATTGCACTAATGTTTTAGTAATAACAAATAGACCATGATTTATAGATGTGTTTACTGAATAGCAGAATAAGAGTACTAACATGCCATAATTAAAGAAAAAGTCGAAAGTTATAATCATTATGAGAAATGTTGTAGGCCTGAAAAGTTTAACGTTGATTTACACATATTAGTCTGGGCCGGGGAATGTTGCAACGCGGTTGGAAAACTATGAGAATTGGGATTTGGCTGCAAATGTCTGTCTGTAAAGAGAAAAGGGGGTATTCAATTATACGAAATATGAATAGAAGGTTGTTCAAGAGACGGACTAGACATGGAGGAGGGTTCCGGAATGTTTGAGGGGTATCAGCGGGCCGGAGACGAGTCTGAGAAGCAAGGTCGACTCTAACCACAAGGCTTCATCATGGAAAAAGCCAGAAGCTACACCACGTGAGGGGCGTCTCACGAGGGGCGTCCTAAATGTTGTTGTATTTTTGTATTAGGGACAGCACCCCTGGGTGGAGTTAGAGCAGAAGCCTGAGGACCCTTAAGAGAGCGGATGGGTAGGCAGAGAGGGGTCATGATTGGAGAACTATAGGTTTTCACCAAGAGTCTGAGAGTGGGTGACTTCCCTTGGGGGTCATTCACTGCTGACACCTTTTTGTTAGGTAGGGACCTGGTTAAGTAGGGATACCATCTAGATCAGGGTAGGGACAGCCTAACCTGTATTTTCCCTCCGGCTGTAAATGTCTGAGAGATCTCAGTATGTGTCTATGCTAATAGCCCTATTATTTTTAGAATTGGTGCTGGTAGTTTCCGTTGCTCGTCTGAGGGCTTTTAGAGAGCACATGTATGTAGTTGGGCCCGTGTATCTTGTGAATCTCATCTTGAGATGCTTGTACCTGCAACTTATCTTGACTTTATAATAAATCCTTGAAAGCTAGAAGTTGTTTGTGATCCTTTGAAGCGGAGTCCTTTATTGGGTGAACTAACTTGGTAAGAGATGCACTTTCTTCCCTCAATGACAGGCAATAAAGATTCAGTCGACCAGATCGGGGTTTTAGATCAATAGTGATAAGATATCGATCAAAATCTCGCCTTTCCAGTTGGTAGCTATAGAGAATGGTTGCCTTCTTGAGGAAGGTGATCTAGGCCAGGTTAGATTACCCCAAGGCCCCTAGAGATCGATGATCGGAAGAACCGCCCGCCGAAGAAGGACCGGATGACGTGAGACAGAAAAGCAGCAGTATCGGTCGAGAGTGAGTATAAAGGGTCATGCGTGTTAAGATTGCGGTGTTTTGTATTGTATCTATGTTGTAAATGTCTGGCGGAGTTGAATGCTTGTAGAGTGACTGTGGAACAGGTTGTGAGCGCGCACAACCGGTGGAAATCTTAAGTTCAAGGAGAGCTTAAGTGGTTCGGGTGTGCCGGACACCCAGAGTAATTGTCAACTAGTGTGAAGGGGGGTCACGAGGTACCACTGATCACCCGAAGGACCGAGATAGGGGGAACGTAAGAGTGAGCGCGTGAGTAACGGACGCTGGTCGGAAGTTACTGTGTGTGTAAAGAACCTATCAGAGAGACGATAGACATCTCGTCAGTTGTGTTGACAATTACAGATAGACTGTGGACGTACAGTCGAGGGAAGTGACCGCTTGGTCGGAAGTAGTCATTTTTCGGAGTATGAATGGGACGCATGCATGACCGCGAAGAGAGCTGAGAAAGGAGGGGTGCTGCTGCGAAGCGGAGACTAGTGACGTCAGAAAGTGCCGCGCTGGGATTGGCCGGCCGGTGAAAGACCGCGCTGCGATAGGCCAGCTAGCAAAGCCGCGCTAGGATTGGTGGATTGTCATCAGGAAGTAAACAGAGTATTCAAGCTGGAAATTTTACGCATAATTATGAAGTGTTTTAAATGGTTAAGAGCGCTGTTTAAAAGAGAGAGGCGGGGATCGTATGAAGGGGAAGAAGCCCCGCCGGAGGGTACACCAGCCCGTTATATGGGGACAAATGTTGGGCTGCATACGATTCTATGGATCACAGAGTGGAGTAAGATGACAGACGGAAATGAGGAACTTACGTTCCCGAAGTACGGGACGTTCAGATTAGAGGTGTTACACAGATTAAAAGCAATTATGACCTCAACGAGACCCTTGCCTAGACCAACCCAGTTTGAAGCCCTTAATGCATGGATTAGGGCAGCGCATGAAAAGAACATGAACAGACGGCAAGATAGAATGAAACGTTCGGTAAGGGCAGTACAGGATGCCAAGTGGGATGCGGATGCTAAAAGATGGAGGGTGCATAACCTGGAAGTAAATAAATTATATCCAGTGTTAGAGATGCCCGGGAACAAAAGCCCCCTAGAAGAAGATGACGAGAGCGAGACAGAGGACAGCCTGATAAACAGATTATTGACAGACAGGCCACCTCCGTATAACAGAGCAGGGGGAGATGTTGAGAATAGTGAGAAAGAGGGGGGCAATGCAGGAGAGCATGGGCCGCTTCCCAGTCCTGATTGGGATCCCGCTGCAAAGAAAGAACTGTCCCAGCCTAGCCAGGTGCAACAGGTGGTCGGGAGGTTTGTGGTGCAAAGGCCGCCAGAGACGGAGTGTGCCACATCCTACGCATTACCTGATGCACTACAGGTACCTGTTACCATAGGTCCTATAGTATCGATATATGACCCAGAGAGAGCTAGAGGGGAGGAACGGGTACGGAGGGACAGAGAAAGAGCAGAGATGGCAAGGAGGAATGATACGATCAACTCCCCAAGCCAGTTGCCGATACCAAGAGAGTGGAGCACCCCAGTACACACAACAGGAGATCCGGGGGGCCATAGATGGCCAGAGGATATGAGGGGATCAGGACGGAAATCCTTTCAGGAGTTAAACGAGTACATGAAGAAGTGGGATGAGGCAGTAGAGGCTCACAAGAACATCATAACTGCGGAAGCTGAAAGGGAAAGGCAGGACAGCAGAGCCCGGACTCACTGCGGGGCTGAAGAGAGCAGTCCGGAGTGGGACGGGAGGGAGAAGGACAGTAGGAGAGGCACCCATTGGGCCCGGAGTGAAGGTAGATCAGACCTGGAAAACGGGGGCCCAGAGAAAAGGGGGGTGTCTCGCCCAATGCATAGAGAGGAAGACAGGAGGGCTCGGGAGTACAGAGACAGCTTTAAGTGTATCCACTGCGTGCCAGACAATAGAGAACAGAGTGGGAGTTGCGAAAGGCCGCACCATAGTCCCTGTGATGACGGACATGAGCGCAGCCCAGGGAATATGGGAAACCAGGAAGGATCGTATCAGATACTGAGTGACACAAGGCCAAGAGAGAATGGGGACCGAAGGGAGGATAGCAGAGAGGCTTACTGTGAAAAGAGAGGAGAGAATGGACAAAGTAAGGTAGGGGGTAACAGGCCCGTGTTCCATCACCTTCCAAGATCGGATGGCCGAGCATGGGACCTGGAGAGATGGGAACAAGAGAGAGCACTCCCCAACTCTCCCGAACCCAAACGTAGGGCCCGGAGTTGGGATGGGAGAGAAACCTGTGAACCTCCCTCGAAGGAGGTATTGCGAGCAGAAATAAAAGCCAAAAGACTCGATGTCTCCAGCTTAAAGTCAGATCTGGATGACATGGTAGACGGTACCCTGCCCTTAGAAAGAATGGACATGTATGAGCAGGATGAAATTCTGTTCATGGCAAAGGACGTAACTCGAAAGGCGAGGACAATCCATGAGAAATTGGTAGAACTAGCAGGCAAATATATGGTGGACCTGTCAAGAACCAAAGCATTACAGGGCAACCACAGACTACATTACACAGACCGAGATCTAGATGAGAGGAGAACCATCGGATTGAAAACACACATAAGGGAGCTGATCATTGGAATAAGGACATGGAGGGCCCTAGATAAGTGGGAAGAGAGGTGGTCCAAGAGAGGGACCGTCAGGAGAAGCACACTTAGGATGACACCAGGAGGACAGCAGGGAGTAGAGACATACCCTTTGAGGGAAGTCGCAAATGGGACCTATGTCCACGTCCCTTGGAGTAGGGGGGATTTAGCTGCTTTTACCACCTCTTTCCCCAAACTGCGGGAAAACCCAGTGGAGTGGTATAAGCAAGTTGAGAGATTCGTAAAAATCTCAAAGGTCCTATGGATAGATTTGAACACGCTGTTTGACATAGTAGTACCAGGAGATTTGTGGACCGCATGCAAGGTTAGTGCTGAGTGGCCCACCATAGAGCCCGAGAGAGATGCTAAGACTAATGGGCCGTCCGAGAGTGTGATGGCAAAGTTCGAGAGAGTAATGACTTGGCTGAAAGATAAAGTGCCAATGCAGGACATAGATTGGGTAAAAATTGACCGAACAAGACAGGAACCCAAAGAGACAGTTCACGAATACTATGAGAGATTGCTGAAGGCGTTTAAACAGTATAGCGGTCTGGATGTAATGGATCCAAAGGACATAGGGCAATTTGTGTCCAAGTTCGTCTTGGGCCTGAGACCGGATATTAGTTTAATGATACAGCAACACTTGATTTGTTGGCAAAACAAACCCCTAGACGAAATACTGAGGTATGCCAGGTACTGCTGTGATGAGATAGACTCCAAGGCTAAGAAACTAAAGGAGAAACTGATGGTGGTACAGATGAAGGCAGCTGGGAAAGGGGGACAGCAGCAACAGCAACCAGGAACCGGTACTGGAGGAAAGAAACAGTACAGTCAGAACAAGGGCAATGAGGAGAACTCCACCTTTAAACCCAGGATAGATATAGCTGCCTTAAAGAAAACAACTAGGTGCCACCAGTGTAACGAGGTGGGGCATTGGAAACGCGAGTGTCCCTATAATGTTGAGATAGGAGACCAAGAGGTAGAAGAGGAAGTGACCCAGAGTGCGCCTGCAAGAGGGGTAACGCAATACCAGGGAAAGGTGCTCAAAGGGGGGGGGCCCACCTCCCCGAGCTCAATTCCCGCAGCCACCCAGAGTAGGGACTATGGGTAAGACCTATAGACAGATGCCACTGTTTGTCGGGGGAGAGGAATGCTATTATGTGGACCCACTAACTGGACAGAGGGTAGAAAGGGATGACTGCACCCTCGGGGCAGCTCTGGAGGTAGATCAGAGGGGACCCTATGTTGAGGCCGAAGTGGCAGGGTTCCCCACGACATTTCTAGTGGACACAGGAGCCACCCGATCCACGATCAGGTCAGCCGCAGTGCCAGGCCTGCCCATGTCTGGAGAGACCATACAAGTGGTGGGGGTCGCTAACAGGAGAATGACCAGTCCTCTGACTGAACCCGTGCAGGTGAAAATAGGGAAGTACAGTGATGAGCATCAGTTTGTGGTTTGCGATTCTAGTCCTGTATGTCTGCTAGGAAGAGACCTTTTGTGCAAATTAAATTGCACCATATATTGCACACCACAGGGCGTGGAGGTATTGACTAATGACGATGATGCTGATTTTAAAGTCGCAAATTCCAGAATATGTGTGGAATTGTATCCCACTCTGACAGTAGATGAGCTCCCCTGGGATCTGAGAGAGACAGTTGCTCCAGAAGTGTGGGATTTCACGGGGGAAGAGATTGGGTTGGTGAAAGGGGTGGACCCAGTGAAAATTGTAGTGAAACCGCATGCTGAGTTTCCAAGAACACCTCAATATAAATTGACTCCAGAAACGATTGCAGGCATCAAACCTGTGATCGAATCCATGATTAAGCAGGGAATACTGAAGGAAATCGTGGGTAGTCCATGTAACTCCCCGATTATGGGTTTGCAGAAACCAAATGGGAAATTCCGGATAGTGCAGGACCTCAGAAAGATTAATAACATAGTCGTTTCGTGTTGTCCAGTGGTACCGAATCCATCAGTGATATTGTTTCAGATACCGTTCCAAGCAGAATGGTTCACTGTAATTGATCTTTGTCAGGCTTTCTTCTCGATCCCTCTGGACGAGGAAAGCCATTTTCTTTTCGCATTTAAGCTGGAAGGTCGCGTCCTAACATGGTGTCGTATTCCTCAGGGGTATACAGAGAGCCCATCGATCTTCAACCAGCTTCTAAAGAAAAATCTTGAAAGTCTAGTGCTGCCCCAGAGGTCAGTTCTGGTCCAGTACATAGACGACCTCCTTGTGGCGTCAGAAACAGAGGAAGCTTGCAGGGAAGACTCTATTGCTTTGTTAAATCACCTAGCTGAGAATGGGCATAAGGTGTCCCCGGGAAAATTGCAGTACTGCTTGACAGAGGTGCAGTACTTGGGACACAGAATTGAGAAAGGGAAACGAAAAGTGTCACCAGATAGGATAGAGGCCATCATGAAGATGAATGCGCCTAAAACACAGAGGGAAGTCAGGATGTTCCTAGGAATGGTGGGATATTGCCGACAGTGGATTGCAAACTTTTCACTGAAAGCAAAGCCCTTGCAAAAACTGACGCACAAGGAGGTGAGTGATCCGGTACCATGGGACAAAGACTGTTTGATGGCGTTCCTGCAGCTGAGAGAGGACTTGTGTCGTGCTCCGGCTCTGGGAATGCTGGATTACGATAAACCATTCTTGCTCTACTGTTGCGAGAGAGAGGGATGCGCGCTGTCTGTGTTAGTCCAAATTCATGGGAATGCCCGTAGACCAGTCGCTTATTTCTCGGCTACTTTAGACCCAGTAGCCGCAGCGTTGCCCGGATGTCTCAAATCCGTTGCCGCAACAGGTGTCAGCATTGAGAGGTGTGAAAATATAGTCATGGGGCACCCGTTAGAGGTGCATGTGCCCCACTCTGTTGAATTGTTGATGACCAGGACCAAAACACAGCATCTGACGAACAGCAGGCTCACGCGCTATGAGCAAGTCATTCTTGCTGCAGAGAACGTGACCCTCAGGAGATGCTCTGTTTTAAATCCTGCTACCTTGATGCCACTTCCAAACGATATTGAGGATGATGAAGATTGTACAGACCATGACTGCCTCGATGTGACTGAACTATGCACCAAACCAAGACCCGACATCGTAGATGAGCCACTGACTGACCCAGACGAAATTTTCTTTGTCGATGGCTCATGTGTAAGAGACGAAGTTGGGCAGTTGAGAGCAGCTTACGCTGTTTGCACAATTACTGGAGTAGTGGAAGCTGGATGCCTGGAAGGAGTACACTCCGCTCAGGTAGCCGAGATTATTGCTCTGACACGTGCCTGCCTGGCAAGCAACCAAATCCGAGTCACCATATACACCGACAGTCAATATGGTTACGGGGTAGTTCATGATTACGGGCAGTTGTGGTCTCAAAGAGGTTTCATGACCTCTTCAGGCTCTCCCATTCGCAATGGAGAATTTGTGCGCCTGTTGTTAGAGGCATTGCAATGTCCAGCAGGTATCGCAGTTGTGAAGTGCACCGCACATACCAGAAATATGGACTTCGTGTCACAAGGCAATAGATATGCCGACGAAGTCGCACGGTATTGCGCGGAAACAGGGTACTCTTTCACAGAGGTGGAAGTGGGTGGAATAAATGTAAGGACTGAATTAGCCATGATATTAGAAACTGTCGATACATGGGACGAACTAAAGGAAATGCAAGAAAATGCTCCTGATTGTGAAAAAGAAACATGGCAAAAGGCAGGATGTGTGATGGGTGAGACCCATTTCTGGGTCTCAGCAGATGGCAGAGCAGTGTTTCCCAATGAGATGGTGAGCCCAATGGCCAGACACATACATGGTCCTGTCCACTTAGGAAGAGATGCTATGCTGAGAGTGTTTAGACAGACCTGGTACAACCCTAAGTTCAGAGTAGCAACCGAAGCAGTGTGCCAGCGTTGTGTGACGTGTCAGCAGTTGAATGTAGGGAAAAAGACACCAGTTGCACTGAGCCACATTGGGAGGTCAGGAGGTCCATTCAATCGAATGCAGATAGATTTCATTGAAATGCCAAGGTGCAGCCGCCTCCGTTATATCCTGGTGGTTGTTTGCGTTTTCTCCAGATGGGTTGAGGCATATCCTACACGTAGGTGCGACACCCTCACAGTAGCCAAGTTACTGCTTAGGGAGCTTATCCCGCGCTTCGGGGTGCCGGCCTCTTTGGAATCAGATAGGGGAACGCATTTCAACAGCTCGCTTGTGAAAATGATTTGTGCAGCTTTGAGCATAGATCAGAAACTACATTGCAGTTATCGACCAGAGGCTTCAGGAATTGTGAAGCAAATAAATGGCACCATCAAGGCCAGAATTGCAAAGGTGTGTTCATCAACATCCTTGAGTTGGCCTGATGCGTTGCCATTGGTCCTTATGAGCCTCCGTAGTACCCCGGATAGGAGAACTGGTTTGTCTCCTCATGAGGTATTGATGGGAAGAGCAATGAGGTTACCTTCTGTCCCAACTGCTGCACTGATTAGCATCACAGATGATATGATCCTGGACTATTGTAAGGGGCTGTCTGACGCCATTCATTCTGTGTCCCTTCAGGTGCAGGCTGCCGAGGTACCATCGTGCCAGGACCCGTGTCATGACTTGCTTCCTGGGGACTGGGTCCTGGTGAAAAAACACGTGAGAAGAAGCTGTTTGGATGTTCGTTGGCGTGGGCCCTTCCAGATCATCCTGATCACAAATACGGCAGTGAAGGTGGGAGGCCTGCCCAACTGGATCCACGCGTCGCACACGCGGAGGGTTCCAGCACCTCTGGAAAACACAGCTCCTCTCTCGGATAGACGTCCAGCAGCGGACCGAGAAGCCATAGAGGGGGCTAGCCAAGCTGTAGAGGTGCCAGCGGAGGAAAGGAACGAGTCTGACCAAGCTGAGGACGGTCAGTACAGCAGCGAAACAGACGACGCTACTGAAGGAGAAAGTAGCTGGGAGTACGAGTCAGACACTGACAGGTCTGACAGAGAGCGTGAACAGACAAGGAGGAGAAGGAGTAGAAGGGTACGTGGAGAAGCGGATTGGCCACAGAGAAGAAGCTCTAGTCTGAGGTCAACTCCAGAGAGAACCCTTCCTCCGATATCAGAAGATTCAGACCCGGAAGAAGGTGCTCAGGGCGCTGAAGCACCGGTCTTGAGGAGGTCAAGAAGAGTGCGTGTACCTAGCAGAAGATACTCCACCCCTGAGTGGACATATCTGGCGACAGATGGCTTCGAAACCAGTGACAGGGAGGATCCGAGCGGTGGTGGTGTCCAGTTCTGAGCCCATCATAACAGTGGAAATACGACTGTTAGTACCCGGTGTCGAACAAGAAGGGTCACTGACATTTATGGTTCCCCGACCTCCCCGCCTCAGCAAGTTGAAGCACATGTTTCTCACAGAATTGCAATTCCCCGATTTTGGTACAAAGATATCAGCCCAAGAAGAGCACAATCTTCGTATGGAGATATTGAACTTTGCTGTCGAAGCTGCAGGCGACCGCCTGATAGTAGATGCTTAAAGGACTTTGTAAATAAGCGAGAAGAAAAGAAGATTACCTAGCGCCCAGGAAGCAGAGAATCTTAGGGACTTTCCCTTGAGTTACTGGAGAAGGGCTAGGGTTGTCTGTATTGGACTGTAAAGAACTTTTGCGAAGAAGGTTGTCAGCTTCCAGTTGTGTGGTTCTAAGGACAAAAGGAGTAAGAGAGACTGTAAAGGAACGAAAGGAAAAGAACTTTGTGCCAGGATAAGAAAGAGCCATACAGTCTGACGAAATGGAGGCCGGCACCCAGAACCGCAGAGCGAAATGTATAATAGGTACACTAATAGTAGGAGTGATAATATTAATAGCTTTAGTAGTAACAGTCTCTTATGTAAAGGGACGAGAGGAAGAGGCAAAGGTAACTGATGTGAAATCTGTAGAGGCGCTTACACCCACCGTTGCTGGTGAGAAAGGGGAAAACACTCAAGAAAAAGCGTTATTAGCTGCAGAAGCCCGCAGGTTACACGTAGATAAGTCCCAAGGAGACTTTAGGTCTAATGCTTATGCTAAACTTCTGTATGAATACGTGGATGCCATGGAGGTTAAGGACTGTTACGTCTGCATGCAGTTGCCGGCGTCTGTAGATGAAGGCATTCGATATCATCACCTCCCGCTGACATATGGCATTACATGTAGCTTATTGCTTAGTATATTTTATGGGAGAGATAGTTTTGAATACTATTTCTCCAATTACGATGCAGTGTTACCAGAAGTCCCTAATTATAAACAAATGAATAAATGGGACTACTGGAAGAGTGAAGACAGGTTGGCAAAGTTTTTGATTCCTTGGATTACCTTAGATACTTCACATGCCCGCAGAAATAACCTGACATGCAAGGTGTCAGAAGTCGAGAAAAAGTTCATAGGGCAGGTGGATGATCGAAATAGGAGACAAAGGATTTTGAAAAAATCAGGGCAATGGAAAACAGATTGGACCGAGGAAGAGAAGGCACACAAGAGAAAGGGTAGTAGTGGTCCAATAGCTTTAGATAGAACGCAGAGAGGAAAGTTATGTCTTCATAGAGCCAAAACGTATTATGAAAATGTATACGTGGGAGAAGTTAGCTGTGAACATGCTTTCAATTTAGAGTACTATACTAAAGACTTCCTGAAGGGAATGCAAGCGATTCCAAATGTATATTTTGTATGTGGGAGAAATGCCTACGTAAGACTACCTGACAACTGGTATGGATCATTTTACTTGGCAATTATCTTCCCTAAAATATATCATGCCCAAGACTTAGAGATCATCGAGGGCAAGACATCATCGAGGGGAAGGAGAGATGTAGGAGGTGTAGAAATGGTTGGAGATGTCTTTGGAGCTGTGTTCCCTCTTTTGGGATTAATCCTTAATGATGTTAAAATCAGACGACTGGCAACAGTCGTAGACAGGTTGTCTGCCAGCACTGCTCAGTCCTTAATGCTGGTAGAAGGAGAGATGCAATCGATAAGGGCTATGGTTCTTCAGAACCGTCTTGCCTTAGACGTCCTATTAGCAAAAGAGGGCGGAGTCTGTAAGGCTTTGAAGGTCCAGGAATGTTGTACTTACATTCCAGACAATTCGAAGCCCCTTGAGAAAGTTATTAGGAACATAACTGATATTCACAAAGAGATCGAAGACCTGAGCAGAGAAAATGTCTGGGAAAAGGTGGGCCATGGAATAAGTGAAGCTGGAGGTTGGCTCACCACCTTAGGCAAAAGCTTTGTGTGGAAAATACTAAAACCTATCATCATAATATTGATCTGTGGGATCGTGTTGTGGGGATTGGTGAGGGTATTCAAATGGTACAGATCAAGAAGGTCAGAGAGGGCTCGGAGAAAACAGCTGCAGAGATTGGCTGCCATACAAGATAGTCAGTACCGGAGTCTGAGGGCTCTGGAAACACAGAAACGAGTTATGCTAGCAATCACTGCAGTTTGAATGTTAATGATGACCCCGAGAGGTCATCAAAGGGGGGAACTGAGAGAGCGCAAACTGACCAAAATGTAGAAGTGCGTCACACTTACACGTAGTAAGCACAAGTCATGAAGAGAAATGCCATGAGTGCTGATAGTACCTACATCTATATTCTGAAATGTGTAGTTAATGTAGAGATTTAAGTAGAAGTGGAACTAATACAGAAATGTGTGAAACAAATGATATAATTAAACGTGATTATTCCTGAATCCATGTTGTGTAGCTGCTAAAATATAAGATGGCATACGGAAACGCTGAACGTGGTAGGCCTCAGGGCCAGAGCTAGAAGGGAGGGGGAAGGTGGTTCAATTTCACAACATGGATTGCACTAATGTTTTAGTAATAACAAATAGACCATGATTTATAGATGTGTTTACTGAATAGCAGAATAAGAGTACTAACATGCCATAATTAAAGAAAAAGTCGAAAGTTATAATCATTATGAGAAATGTTGTAGGCCTGAAAAGTTTAACGTTGATTTACACATATTAGTCTGGGCCGGGGAATGTTGCAACGCGGTTGGAAAACTATGAGAATTGGGATTTGGCTGCAAATGTCTGTCTGTAAAGAGAAAAGGGGGTACTCAATTATACGAAATATGAATAGAAGGTTGTTCAAGAGACGGACTAGACATGGAGGAGGGTTCCGGAATGTTTGAGGGGTATCAGCGGGCCGGAGACGAGTCTGAGAAGCAAGGTCGACTCTAACCACAAGGCTTCATCATGGAAAAAGCCAGAAGCTACACCACGTGAGGGGCGTCTCACGAGGGGCGTCCTAAATGTTGTTGTATTTTTGTATTAGGGACAGCACCCCTGGGTGGAGTTAGAGCAGAAGCCTGAGGACCCTTAAGAGAGCGGATGGGTAGGCAGAGAGGGGTCATGATTGGAGAACTATAGGTTTTCACCAAGAGTCTGAGAGTGGGTGACTTCCCTTGGGGGTCATTCACTGCTGACACCTTTTTGTTAGGTAGGGACCTGGTTAAGTAGGGATACCATCTAGATCAGGGTAGGGACAGCCTAACCTGTATTTTCCCTCCGGCTGTAAATGTCTGAGAGATCTCAGTATGTGTCTATGCTAATAGCCCTATTATTTTTAGAATTGGTGCTGGTAGTTTCCGTTGCTCGTCTGAGGGCTTTTAGAGAGCACATGTATGTAGTTGGGCCCGTGTATCTTGTGAATCTCATCTTGAGATGCTTGTACCTGCAACTTATCTTGACTTTATAATAAATCCTTGAAAGCTAGAAGTTGTTTGTGATCCTTTGAAGCGGAGTCCTTTATTGGGTGAACTAACTTGGTAAGAGATGCACTTTCTTCCCTCAATGACAGGCAATAAAGATTCAGTCGACCAGATCGGGGTTTTAGATCAATAGTGATAAGATATCGATCAAAATCTCGCCTTTCCAATCTCGTCCAATCTTAACCATATTATAAACCTGCAAAAATTGCTCGCGGGGGAGGGGAGGTGAATAAAGATAAGTGTACTCGGTGTGGGATGGATGAGGCAGACATAGTCCATATGTTTTTAACATGTCCAGAATTGAAACAATTAATTAATACGATGCAGCCCTTTCTGACGGAAGTTACAGGGGTGCAGATCGTGATAACCCCTACAGGTATGTTGTTGGGGGTCTTGGAAGATGGTATGCTAGCACAGGGAATGTATACATTTAGATATTTAATATATATTGCTGTCGCTGTGGCTAGATTATGTATAGCATCATTGTGGCGTCAGAAAGAACCCCCTACTTTTGAAATGTGGAGAGGAAGGTTGTTTGCTGTATGCATATTGGAAACTAGTCTTTATGCCATCAAAGGGTTACAGAAACGGAGACTTGGCATCAAAATATGGGGGGCTCTTACTGAGTATCTAACACCTACAGTATATTAAAAGATAATCATCGGGAGGCCGATATCCGATATTACTCTCATAGTTGTCATCCCCTTGAAACTTGCTTTATGTTCTTGTTATTTAATTGTTTTTTCTATGGTTTACTTTGCTTGGTGGTGTAACCTATATGGAATGATCAAAATGTATTATGTTTTATGCTCTCTTGCATTCCTGGTTTATTTATGTGCGCTCTGCAAATGGCTATTGGCTAAATAAAAATATTATTAATAAAAAAAGCATCTGCTCTTGCTTTACCATACAGGGACAAATATGTCACGGGGGAGCTAAGCATAACATGGCCTGTCCTCCCTGCCTCAAATATATAAAAACAATATCTAGTCTCCTGCCCCCCCCCCCCCCGCCCCCACCCCTTCTGTGCCTTCCCTCCCTTTCCCCACTCGAAGCAGTGCTCTCTGCTCTCCATCACACCCACAGGCTCTCGAAAATCTCTTCCAGGGTCGCTTGAAATTCTGTTATAGGGTAACAACAGTGAGAAATAACTTTGCTTTCCTACTTTTGCTTCATGGTAGCAGTTAGCAATGAGATTAAGAATCTGATATTCATGGCAGTGGCTCTCAGTAATACCGATACACTACAATTTCTTAGCCTTTTTCAGAATCATATTGGACCTTGTCGCACCTCCATTCGAGAAAAAGGGGGTTCAGCGGAGAACACACAGGAACAAAACTTCCATCTTCACAATAATTCCATGGGTTCTTTTTGAGGTGATCTTCTCTTGGCTGACCATTCATCTGCCATGTGCTTTAACATACTATGCTTTATAACTTTATTGCCAGCCAGATGCTTCTCACATAATGGCTGTCACACACACATGAGGGATTGTGACAGTGATATTAACTAGTGTTTAAATCCTTCAGAGCAATTATAAGTTCGTCTTCTTTCAAAATCAGATCAGACAAGCTATGCCCTAACATTACACCACTAAACCGTGTACTAGTATTTCCCTAAAAAGCAGCCTGTGACGCGTGTTCTGTGTATGTAAGTATGCATGTACCTGATGTAAACAGTGCAAACTCAGCTAGAGAGCAACAAATGCTGCATAGGTAAGATTTATAGCATATAGGAAGGGGAGGGGTTACTGGAAGGGCTAGAGGAGAGTTGAGTTTTATGGTTAGAGGAGTAGGTAGGGACAAGGCATTATAGGAGAAGGGGTGTTCCTTACTGAGGGGCTTATTTAGTAGCCATTGCACAGCCGGCGCATCACTTCCATTGATGCACCGGCAGCACAACGGGCTTACCCATATTTACAAGGCCATGTAAAATGACCCGTGTGACTCGTCATGGCCTTGTAAATGTGTTTCCATTTCATGCATAACTCTGCGTGAAACGGGCGTTCCAACGGTGTTACTGTGGGAGTCCCTAAACCTAGGAATGCCCCACAATCCTACGCCTTTCCGGGTAGGGGCTTAAGGCGGTGCAGCAAGGAAAAATACGTTTATTTCTCCAAATTTGTTCCTCTTTATATCTGTGCTGCATTGTGCAGCTCACATTGAAAGAGGTACATGCCTTCAATTATGGTTTTTGTGCCAGAAGGTGCACCTTTCTGCACAAAAACAATCATCCCCCAGGGCAGACACCCTTGCAAAATGACGCCAGGGTGTCTGCACTGGCGCACGGCTGCTGCTGTGGGAGGAAGACAGCATTGCACAGTATCTTGTTGATATGGCGCATTTCTGCCTCTTTACTTTAATGCACAGCAGTGCAGCAGGATGGCTTGTTGTGCTACCGTGCGTTAAAATCATGAAAATGAGGCCCTGTTCTGGGAGAAGGGAGTAGGGAGTAGGAAGGATGGTAGTGCTAGCAAAATAGAATGGAGAAGGGTGACAGGACGAGGAAGTCCATGGGGTTAAAGGGAGGTGAGCGGGAGGGCGGGAACACTAGTGCCAATTACAGAGAGGGGAAATAATTGTACCCCTTGCTGTGTCTGGCAGTGATCAGGTGTTTCTTGAAGAGAGGCATCTTCATTTCTTTCCATAAGTGGAGAAAGGATGGTGCCTGCAAGGTCAGATCTGGGATGCTCCACTCAGTCTTTTTGCTCCCTTTCCATCTGACAATACAGGTCCCTAGTCATAACATTTTCCTGGGAGATCACTTTGACAGTTGCAGTACAATAAAAAGAGAGGGAGACAGTTTGAAAGGGATACAGACAGAAAAATCATGCATAGACACACTTAGCCCCCATTCTGGCATTCCCTAACCCTCTTCCCCATTACTAACCAACCAAAAACATATATTGGCAATGCCAATAGGTCTGACTTATAAGTGAAAGTAACTCTTCAGTCTATGGTTAGTTTTGGGCACTCAATATTTCATCATAAATACACTTTGACACTAATGCCTGCATTCATGCATTCATTTATGTGCCCATTAACAATAACACAGAGACATGCTAAACAAGCATATGCGAGATACATTTAAAGATTAAAAGTAGAAAAAAAGAAAACAGGCTGCCATCTAAGTGGCATGCTTGAAATAAAAACATTAATTAAACATAGTAGTTGCAAGCCATCTTCCTATGATATTTACATAGTGTACAGTTGTGTTAAAGTTTCGATATTATCACCACATTTAGAAGCATCATATTGGAACAATAACAAGTGGTACACTATGAACAGTATTATTTCAAGACAGCCTCTCTTTTTAGAAGTGGCCAAGCTGGATCCTGCACATTGCAGAGGAAATGAATAGAAAGTGAGGGGTCCAGTAACACTGTCTACCATATTCACATTTAGCTGAATTACACTCTAAAAATGATACACTCTGAAAATATTAGTAAAATAAAACAAAGAAAGAAAGAAAATAATGGGGAGGTATAACAAAAAAGAAAATGCAAAACTAAAGCAGTGGCCACCAGCCACAGCATTGGACACGTTCACTTTCAGGCAGAGGTGCACATGTGATCAAACACAATGCAATACTCCTAGGAAAACGGTCTCAATTGTTGATGTGGGCTGACCTATTGCCCCATGCTGTATGCTGTCATGATGAAACAGGGTCAGAATAACATACAAACAGGCCAAAGGCAGAAGAATACTATCCAAAGCCCCTCTATGTATGTATATTTTGTATTTAAACACATTTATGTATGTATGTATGTATGTATGTATGTATGTATGTATGTATGTATGTATGTATGTATGTATGTATGTATGTAATAATTATTTTGTTTTTATTGCAAGAGAATGACAGACAGCTAAGACTTTCAGATGCTCCTCAGAGCATTTAACAAGATTCAGGATTTTTAAAAAAATCTTTTTATTAACATTGCTCATCTCATCATACAATGCAGGACAAAAATTAAGATACATGTTATGAAGTTGCAAGTGGGTGTACAGCATAAGATCCCCAATGGCACAGGTTAGGCCTACACCTGCCAAGATCACGGCCCCATCCCTTCCCTCAATTCCCTGTACTTCCGCCATGGCCCTCATAATTTCCGCCATTTCTTGATGCATCCCCTGCTTTTATAAATAGTTTCTTCAGCCCTTTGACACCAATCTAGGTCACGTACCCACTGATCCCACGGTGGCGGGTTCTGCGATGCCCAATCTCTCGCTATGTTCCTTTTTGCCACCCCTGATTAATCATAAGAAGCATCCACCTGGGTTCCAGTGGGACCGCGGAGCCCACCACCGCTGACATCGTATCCACCACCCTGGTCCAAAAAGGCACTATCTCCGGACCCTCCCATAATCTGTGGAAAAAGGTGCCATGTTCCTGACATCTCCGTGCACAAAGGGCCGACTGACTCCTCCCCCGGTGGGCGCGGGGGTAATAAACTTGGTGCATTATTTTGAGTTGCACTAAGCGAATCTACAGCGGATTGCTATCTCGCGTGGACTTTGTAGGGCGTCCTGCCAATCATCGTCCTCCAAGCCACCAATGTCTCCCACCCACCATGCTCGCAATGAAGTCAGTGGGTCTGGCATGTCATTAATGAGTTTGCGGTATATCGTGGAAGTGGGTTTCTCTGTGATCAGGTCCAAGAGCAACCTGTCCTCCAGCGGGGAGTACTCTGGGATTGATGTGCCACTCTTGATGTGGGCGTGCAAAGCATGTGAGAGGGGTACGTAGTGATAATGTTGTGAGTCATATAAGTCATATTCTTTTTGAAGATAGGCGAAGGAGCGAAGGGCATCCCCCCTCCAGACGTCTCCAAGTATTCTATACCTATGAGCCTCCATCCCCGGAAACTGGTCAGACGAGTCACTTCAGCCAATTGGTCCCCATGCCATAAGGGAGATCTACCCGTCAGGGAGCCCGACCATCCCAGGAATCTATTCGCCTGCCTCCAGCATTGGACTACCACTCTCGTGTGCGATGGCCAATCTTTACACAGTCTCCGAGCATAAAGCAGCGGTTCGCATTTTCCGGCAGACATGGCCAGTCTGTCAACTCTATAGGCCGGTTCCGACCAGTCCAAGTAAACCCCAAATCATTTACAACCTGTAGCTGCGATGCCCAATAGTACAGCCAGACATCCGGAAGGGCCAGCCCCCCGTCGTATACCCCCCTCATCAGTTTATGCAATGCTATTCTAGGGTTGCCCCCATCCCAGAGGTGAATCCGCGGAGCCTGCGCAATCCTTGCGAATACCTCATTAGGCATCGGGTATGGCACATTCTGCAAAATGTATAGCAGCCGCGGCAGTGCGAGCATCTTCAACATTGCTGCCCTGCCCATGGGAGAAAGAGGCAGTGATCTCCAATGATTCACTTCGGACCTGAGACGCTTTAGTTGGGGCTCTAGGTTTCTGGCCATGAACTCCGCCTTATCTCTCGTTCTGTAGAGCCCCAGTTATTTAAAGCCCTCTAAGGTGATAGAGACAGGACATCCCGTTGGAATCCGCGGGGGGACCAGAGAGCGGAAAGATTACTGACTTCGCTCAGTTAATGTTGTATCCTGAATAAACGCCAAACAGATCGAAAAGGTGCAGGGCCCGCGCCATCGAGTGATAAGGCCTGGCCATATAGAGCACAATGTCGTCGGCGTACAGGGATATACGCTCCACCCAGTCATCATTTAACGCCAGACCCCAAAACGAGCTGTCCCTCCTTATCCAGTGCGCCAGCCGCTCCAGGGCTAGTGCAAATAGGAGGGGGGACAGAGGGCACCCCTGACTCGTGCCCCTTCGTAGAGGGAAGGCCCTGGACACTGCACCATTAACTCTCACCCTCACCACTGGTTGCTCGTACAAAAGCCGCACCCAGCTGCAGAACGTGGGACCAAACCCCAACCGCTGAAGTAACATAAACAGGTAGGGCCACTCGATGCAGTCAAATGCCATTGAGGCATCCAATGCCATCAGGGCGTCTGAGTGGACCCCACGTCCTCTGTCATATATAACACTCCCTACAGGCGGCACAGGTTGTGCCGGGTGCTCCTATGCGGCATAAACCCGGACTGGTCAACATGCACCAAGTCTGGCAGCGCCGATAGTAGTCTGTCCGCCAGGGCCTTGGCCAGGGCCTTAGCCTCCATGTTGATCAGTGAGATTGGATGGTAGGACGAGCATTGGTCAGCCGGCTTCCCTGTTTTGTGTATCACGACTATAGTAGCCTCTCTTTGGTCTAGCGGAAGACATCTTGCCTCTCGTGCCTCCAGGTACATCTGTCGCGTTCTAATCTAGGACCCTGATCAATACTGTGACCGTATGCCCCTATACGGCTATAATCCCTTTGTACCCCTATATTGGCATAACCAATCAAATGCAATATTCAGAAACTCGTCTCTGGCCTCACACGATCAGAGTCACATTTCAGAATCACTTCCTCTGCAGCTTCCTTTGCAGCTCATTAGTGCAAATGACACAGCAGAAGCCACTATCTAAGATTCCTAGATTACACTCCGAGTTCTTCAACAAGATAAAACTCAGCAAACTGGGAAAGCCCCACTTGCTATGTTTTGATTAGTAATATAACTCAAATGAGCACTGAGAGACGATCACTTCCTAGTGACATCTTTATTGACGTCTTATGTCCAAAAACTTACGTCAAACAAGGCACCTTTCAGGTATAAATATTACCAACGTTGCCTTAAGCAAACGCTGCCTCGATACTATCGCTGCTTCGCTGATACTGAAGCTACCGCTGCCTCAACGGCATCAGCGAACAATGGTGTGGTGAACCTAGGAGCAGAACAGCTGTCCCCCTTCAGAGCCCAGCAGATGCAAGCTGCCCACGGACGCTGCCCCTCCTCTTCCTCGACGCGCTGAGAGAGACGCTGTCTTTTCTCCTGCCGAGAAATCCAGCTCCGGCGTTTCCAGCCTACTCTTGCGAGTGACTGGGATATCGAGTCCTGGAAGGAGATACAAGACCTCCAACATTCTATTTCAGAGGTATGGTGTTGACTAAACCCTTAGAGAGAATTCTTGAAGCAAACCTTGGCAAAACCAACTTAACTAAAGCTACTTACTTACTCCCATCCCAAGTATTAGGCTTAGGTCAGGTACACTGGGGTAGGCGTAGTTAGAAGCACCAGTTGAGTACGTTAGCCTAATGTATATATGAATGTATATATGTTTTATTCATTTTAAACCATTGTATGGCTAAGAAACCATATCAATGCTTTTACAGTATTATTTCGCAATCCTCATTTTACTGTACGCACTTTTTATAATAACAAGTCTTGCAATTGTGGCAATACATTTCTCTTGTACGAGAAGAAAGACTGTTCAATAAATAATACCTTTTTATTGAAAACGCCCGTCTCTCTATTCTCTGCATTTTGGTGAAAGTAATCTGCACAAAACTGACTGGGTAAAATAACTGTTTATTGTTTCACACGACTCTAGAAATTGACTCTTATTCTAAGGAGCAAAGTTGTCATGTTTATGCGGTTGTTGGAAAACTGAATCCCTTCTTGTCTGCACCAGGGAAGCTGATCACTTCCTATTCAGTCAAGAAAGTTTCCAGTGACCTCTGAGGTAACAAACCCACTTAAGTTTAGCATAGTCAATAGAGACCTGGAAGATCCGCACTTCTACGTCCATACTATTGTTTATGTTATTCCAATGCGCAGGGCCTATTGGGAAAATAGGAACTACACTACATGGCGCCCAAACGTTTGGTAAGGCGATAAACTAATGCAAGACATTAGAGTAACTCAGTCGTGCATTTTTCACACAGACCCCTTTCTCCCGTAAATACTCCAATAGGCGTCTGGAGTGGGTGAAAGGTTAAAATCCGCCCGACCTTAGTAGGAAGAGATTCCTAAGTAAAGCTCTGGTTTATTCAACGTTGAAGGATACAGTGTTCCAAAATATTGTGCACCTAATCTTTGTCTCCTTGGAGACCTGCTCTGCAAAAACTGCATTTATAAAATGTCAGTAGAAAACAACGGAACTGATGCCGCAGTAGATGCGACTCAGCAGGGTCCTGGTAATACAGGGACTACTGAACCGGGTGCGATAATCATCCCGGCACATTTAAGAAAATCTATAAAGTAAAAACTTATAGAAAATGGACTGACCACACAAGGTGGCACAGTCGTCTTCGTAATAGAGGCACACGAATATCGGCAGACAGAGGTATTCTATTCATGGATAAAATTTCCAGCGGCAAACGCCGCAACACATGAGTTCCACTACTATATAGTAGAGGATCCACCGGAAGAGTACGCTCCCTTCGAGGAGACTGAAATCCCATTAAAATTCCAAGAGCACCTGCTCTGGTTTAAAGGCGCCCTAAAACATAAAGATCATATTACCAGGCTCGGTCCACTAGGTAGACCAGGAGCAACATGGCCGGTTCTAGCCAGCTACACACCACATCCGGACATTGAAAAAATGTCTAGAGAAGAACTTTTAGCACAGCTAAAAACATTAATTAAAATACATAGGCAATTAGTACAATATGTAATGCAGACTGCTACAGTCCAAACAGCTGTTAATACACCACAGATGACCCCTCATCAGGGGAACACTAATAAAATTACACCACAGAACATACAGTCATGTCTTGGTAAAACACCCATAAAACGGGAACAAATTCCTTTCTGGTTATCGCAGAAAATCACTCAAATAGAGGCAGTATTTCCGAATACTACGCCTATTGAGAAACACAGGATTCTGACCATCTGCCTTCCAATGGGGGTCGCACCACACGTGGAGGACTGTGACACTTGGGGTACAGTCTTTGCTTCCATTTACACAAAAACACATGGTGTTCCGTCTATGGCGGTAATACCAGAAGTGCTAAAACAGATTCAGAATGAATACGGTCCAGAACCTGCTTTAACTCTTGGTATGAAATTACTGAAAGACTTCAAGCAGGTCTCGGCTATATTACTAGCCAATATAAAAGGAGAAGCAGCATCTGTGGCGATCCGCCAGAAGTTGAAGGAAACAGATATAACAGATCAACCACTTGAGCTTGACAGAATCATAGAGAAATGCTATGAGGAACTAGGTAGAGACAGCTTGGGTGGAAAACCAGTAAAGCCACAACTGCTCGAAAATCCTGAAAAATTATTTATTAAAAATAATTCAAACACTCCTAAAAAGAACTGGGATGGAAATAAACAATCCACTCCCAAAGAAAAAGTTTTCCAGTCCAGAGGAAGGTCTCCTCGACGGAGGGAAAGAACTCCGACTCGAGAACACCAGTCTCCCCAGAGGGAGCCCTCTGAGAAAAGATATAACCTTAGAAATAGGGATAATTTGAAGAAGCCTGATAGATATCAAAGTATTGATACACGTCCCTCTCGATCTTTTTCTCAGACATCGGAAAGAAGAGGACGGTCAGACCCAGGAGAGCACACCAAGTCCAAAGACAAGGAACCTGTTCAAAGTAAAAAATCTCAATTTCCGAAAAAGAAGGTAGCCAGTATTAGAGTAATCAACCATGCCGAGAATACTGAGGACACAGTTGAAAAACGGGGAGTGGGCACAGACAATGCTAGACAGTGCAGCAGAAATCAGTATAGCCCGCAGGATCCTGATGAGTCATCTGGAGACAGTGGACACGAATGAATACATTCAGGTTGAAACTGCCGACACCAGACTTAGCGAGCCCCATAAGATATACGAAATAACACTGCGTATAGAGGGTGATAAGACTAGGAAAATCAGGGGTCTATTTTGGGATAAGCTCTCAAAAGGCTATGATATTCTGTTAGCTGAAAAGGATTGACCCCCAGAGTTTGTCAGGGAGTGCCCTCGTGGCGAAGAAATGATGCCTGCCTTCTCGAATCACATTCCGATACACAAAAAATATACTTATGCGAGGAAATGGGCAGTAGCCCAGGCACCAGCATTATATAAAAATCATGTAGGATGGGATGAGGACTCTCCTCCTCACAAAATCCAATTAAAAAGTCAACTGACTGTCCAAAGGCAGTATCCCATTAAGCAAGAAGCTAAAAAACAAGTCAGGGAGATTTTATATCAACTTGAATACCAGGGGGTGATTGAAACATGCACCTCTCAAATGAACAATCCTTTGTTTCCTGTCTCCAAGCCAGACAATTCATATCGTCTAGTTTTGGACTACAGACACCTTAATGCATGTTGCAAAACATTTGCAGTACAAAATTCGCATAGTGCTGCACTAATGAATAACATAGTTAGGAAAAAATATAAAACAACATTAGACATATCTAATGGTTTCTTTTGTCAAAACATTGCACCAGAAAGCAGATACTTGACCGCTTTCTCAGTAATGGGGTCCCAGAAAATTTCTGTAGGCTCCCACAGGGATTCAAGAACAGCCCAGGACTATTCTCAGCCAGAGTAACAGAGTTACTACAAATGTATGATGATGAGGCATTATCTTACGTAGATGATATCTATCTCACAGACGACGACATGGAGACTCACCTGAAAAGAGTGAACACCATTATATTTGGGTTCGCAGCAGAGGGTTACAAATTCAACTTTAAAAAGTCTCGAATGGCCCATCTGTTATTTTTAGGATACGAATTGTCAAGTGAAGGAAAAAGCCTAGCGGACAACTTCTTAGAGAAGTGCGCTGTACTCCAAGCTCCAAAAACGCTGAAGAATTTACAATCGATTCTAGGTTTTCTGAATTTCGGAAGAACTTACATTCTAAATTATGCGGAGAGGGTTAAACCTCTCTACGAACTAATTAAACCTGATTTTAAACAAATCACTTGGACTCAAAAACACACAGAAATTTCGAGATCACTGCAAACAGACATGTTAGCAAAAACAAAATTAGATACACGTGACAACACACGCAATCTTGTAATCCGAGTCATCCCAGGAAGATGCGGATTCACGTACCTGACCTCTAATGAGGGAGGAAAGGTACCAATAGCTTACAAATCACATTTGTACACAAAGGCTGAAATAAAATTCAGTTCAACGGAGAAAATTCTAACTGCGGTTCAGACTGCTGTAGCAAAAGAAAGGGCCCTAGCACAAGGTAAACGAATAATAATTATTACACCTATACCGGCTTTAGAAGCGGTAATTAAAGCAAGCATTCCTAATGCTAAAGCTTTACATCCAAGATGGATCCAATGGGTTAATTCTCTTGCTGCAACAGACGTAGTTTACGAATTTGATCCTAACTTAAAGACACAGGAATTTTTACAATATGAATATGAATGTCCTCTGCCAATTGAAATCCTGCCTCTAGAAGAATACGGAAGTATTATATATACTGACGGATCAGCACAACCCGCAGTTGGGGGCAAACAAGCTTACAGTGCTGCGTGCGCGATTGTTAAAGGTCGTTGGCACAAAGGAAAATTTAGACCAATGGTCACTAAAACACAATCTCTAGGAGATTGCTCAGCTCAACGAGCTGAATTGGTAGCATTTAAGATGGCGCTAGAAAATACCGATCGCGAATTCCCCACACTAATAGTGTGCGATTCTTATTATTGCGTACAATCTTATAATGAATACTTGCAGAATTGGGTGGAAAATGGTTTCAAAGATGCAAAAGGTGGCACAATTAAG
Source organism: Lissotriton vulgaris (assembly GCF_964263255.1). Classification (NCBI taxonomy): domain Eukaryota; kingdom Metazoa; phylum Chordata; class Amphibia; order Caudata; family Salamandridae; genus Lissotriton; species Lissotriton vulgaris. The sequence continues at coordinate 209,253 of NW_028253447.1, read as the reverse complement.
CAGAAAATGCTTTGGGAACAAGTAGTTCTTTTATAGAAGGAACTACAAAAGACTCACGTGATACACACTCTGAGTCAGCAACGCGATGGCGTTCACGTTGCAGGGAATTCATTGGCTGATGAAGCCGCGAAGGCAGCTGTGCAAACGGCTTCCGTAGCTGCGATTACTCGGTCACAAACAAAAATAGACAGCGACATTCTACAAGCTGTCAGTGCGTCAGTAAAAGATGATAAGAAAACACTCCCAAAAGGCTTTCCAGAAAAGTACTTATATTCAACAGATACGAATAATGTTCCTTTTGCTCGAATCCCTGGAGTGGGGGATAGAGTAATTCCAAACATGGAACACAGGTTAGGACTAATAAAAGCGGCACATGAAGGGCTTGCTTCTGCACACGCTGGCGTTTCTGCAACAATATCACTATTAAAACAGAGATATTGGTGGCCTCGCATGAGAATACAAACTAAGAAGTATGTATTAGAATGCAAAATATGTCAAAGAATGAAAGTATCAACAGTAAAACGACCAGCGCAGACACCCCTTCTCATCTCAGATAAACCATTTGCATGTGTTTACCTGGACCACTGTGGTCCCCTACAAAGGGACGGCAACTATAGATATATCATGGTCGCAGTGGATTCCTGTACGAGATTCATATGGATGTGGCCCCAGCGCTCGGCTGACGCCAGAACGGTTATAAAAGATCTGCGAGTCTTTATCGGCACATACGCAATTTCCATGTTCCATTCTGACCAGGGTCCTGCTTTTAGCTCTCGAGCTTATAAGGAGGCCATGGCCAGCATGGGCGTTGGCTTGCGGTATTCTTGTCCGTCACACCCCGAAGGGAACAGTGTGGTAGAAAGAAAAAACCGGGACATAAAGAAATCTATAACAGCGAAGGTATTAGGTTCGGGTGCTGGGTGGGTCAAACATTTAATAAGTGTCCAATTAAGCCTAAACCACTTGCCAAGAAATTCTCTAAAAGGTTTCAGCCCATACGAACCATTGTTCAGAACTAGAATGCGAATTCAGGACTTAGATAGTCAGGTATCAGTGGTAGAAGATAAGAAAACAGACTTTGACATCAAAGATCGTTTGGCTGTTTTACAGGACTTGAACGAAACAAGAAAATCCTTAAGCAACATAAAGTTAAAGCAACAGCCAGCTACCACTGACGAGGCACCACCAGCCCCAGCAAGGCCTGTCTGGATTCCAAAGATTGGGGATCTAGTCAGAGAAAAAATAGCGGTGAAGAAGGAATTTGGGCCTTCTTACAGAAAAGCAGTACCTGTCTTAGCAATCAACGGAACAAGATCAGTTGTACTACCGCCCCTTGCTGGTAAAAAGGACAGAGTTGTATCAATCGACCTGGTAAAACCACAAGCATGTGGCCTATAATCAGCAGTAGGCCCAGTGGACTCCCGAGAAACAACAGAATACCCAAACTTGCAACAATCCAAGAGGTTCAAACTGAAAGACTAATCACATTCGATCAGCCTGCAGTGCACAGAGAGGGACTATGCAATAATGCCATGAAACTCGTGCCTCTTGAGACACAGATTGAAACAGTTCGTCAAGAAACACCAGTCTACAATGATGTGGCATCAGAATGTGCTACCGAAAGACAAATTGAAAGAACAATTCCAGCAATTGACAGAACTGCCTCTGGCTACTTTATCAACTTCGATAACTTTCCTGAGGATCAAAGCAACCCAGAAGTGATGCCAGAAACAAAGACTTTTAAAGAAAAAGCAACAGAACTCTTTCAACAAATCAAAGAAGTATATCTGGATGCACCGTTGATTGAGCATTGGATTATTTCAGGGATATTCATACTCCTACTATGCCTAATTTTAGTTTTAATTTTAGGAAAGTTTACTACAATACAATGGACACAGCAAGTCAGAACATCAACTTAGTCCTCAAACCACACAGATCATCCCACGTGAAGAAAAGAGAACTGTCAACAGTAAATGTCACAGCCATTCCAATACCCAGTGAGGTAATATGGGAGAAAACTGACTATGAAATATATGGTCCGGTCGAAATCCTGAAGTATCCTCATCAATTCAAGGTTTCCTTAAGTGACTTTGTAAAACCTAGTACATTCTCTGATGATTGGGACTTTGAAAGTATTAATAATATGATGTCTGATTTAGTAATGTCAGCTAGATTTACAGATTCAGAAAAGGGGGTGGTGATGAACAGAGTGTCTGAATTAAGCAGACCACTCTTACCCAGTCCAAAGATCAGGGCTTGATCCATCACCGTTTTTTAGCTCACTGCACCATCCCAGCTCAGAACTTGGCTATATGCAAATTAATCTGACCCTGGTCCAGTGCATCATGGGAACAGGGCAGACCAAACTACCAAGCCAATTCTTATACTGGGAAGGAAACAAGCTACCGGGGACCGGTTTCTGGCATTTCAGCCGTCTTCGGCCCGGCTTGCTTGAATCCTGATGGTGCAATGAGCAAGGGACTCACATCTGAGTATACCCTTCCACGCTTATGGTGGACAAAAATGATTCAGAAAAGGGGGTGGTGATAAACAGAGTGTCTGAATTAAGCAGACCACTCTTACCCAGTCCAAAGATCAGGGCTTGATCCATCACCGTTTTTTAGCTCACTGCACCATCCCAGCTCAGAACTTGGCTATATGCAAATGAATCTGACCCTGGCCCAGTGCATCATGGGAACAGGGCAGACCAAACTACCAAGCCAATTCTTATACTGGGAAGGAAACAAGCTACCGGGGACCGGTTTCTGGCATTTCAGCCGTCTTCGGCCCGGCTTGCTTGGATCCTGATGGTGCAATGAGCAAGGGACTCACATCTGAGTATACCCTTCCACGCTTATGGTGGACAAAAATGATTCAGAAAAGGGGGGTGCTGATGAACAGAGTGTCTGAATTAAGCAGACCACTCTTACACAGTCCAAAGATCAGGGCTTGATCCATCACCGTTTTTTAGCTCACTGCACCATCCCAGCTCAGAACTTGGCTATATGCAAATTAATCTGACCCTGGCCCAGTGCATCATGGGAACAGGGCAGACCAAACTACCAAGCCAATTCTTATACTGGGAAGGAAACAAGCTACCGGGGACCGGTTTCTGGCATTTCAGCCGTCTTCGGCCCGGCTTGCTTGAATCCTGATGGTGCAATGAGCAAGGGACTCACATCTGAGTATACCCTTCCACGCTTATGGTGGACAAAAATGATTCAGAAAAGGGGGTGGTGATGAACAGAGTGTCTGAATTAAGCAGACCACTCTTACCCAGTCCAAAGATCAGGGCTTGATCCATCACCGTTTTTTAGCTCACTGCACCATCCCAGCTCAGAACTTGGCTATATGCAAATTAATCTGACCCTGGCCCAGTGCATCATGGGAACAGGGCAGACCAAACTACCAAGCCAATTCTTATACTGGGAAGGAAACAAGCTACCGGGGACCGGTTTCTGGCATTTCAGCCGTCTTCGGCCCGGCTTGCTTGGATCCTGATGGTGCAATGAGCAAGGGACTCACATCTGAGTATACCCTTCCACGCTTATGGTGGACAAAAATGATTCAGAAAAGGGGGGTGCTGATGAACAGAGTGTCTGAATTAAGCAGACCACTCTTACACAGTCCAAAGATCAGGGCTTGATCCATCACCGTTTTTTAGCTCACTGCACCATCCCAGCTCAGAACTTGGCTATATGCAAATTAATCTGACCCTGGCCCAGTGCATCATGGGAACAGGGCAGACCAAACTACCAAGCCAATTCTTATACTGGGAAGGAAACAAGCTACCGGGGACCGGTTTCTGGCATTTCAGCCGTCTTCGGCCCGGCTTGCTTGAATCCTGATGGTGCAATGAGCAAGGGACTCACATCTGAGTATACCCTTCCACGCTTATGGTGGACAAAAATGATTCAGAAAAGGGGGTGGTGATGAACAGAGTGTCTGAATTAAGCAGACCACTCTTACCCAGTCCAAAGATCAGGGCTTGATCCATCACCGTTTTTTAGCTCACTGCACCATCCCAGCTCAGAACTTGGCTATATGCAAATCAGTCTGTCCCTGGCCCAGTGCATCATGGGAACAGGGCAGACTAAACTACCAAGCCAATTCTTCACCAGAAAGGAGACAAGCTACCGGGGACCGGTTTCTGGCATTTCAGCCGTCTTCGGCCCGGCTTGCTTGAATCCTGATGGTGCAGTGAGAAAGGGACTCATGTCTGAGTATACCCTGCCACACCTATAGTGGCCAAAATCGATTCAGAAAAGGGGGTGGTGATGAACAGAGTGTCTGAATTAAGCAGACCACTCTTACCCAGTCCAAAGATCAGGGCTTGATCCATCACCGTTATTTATCTCACTGCAGCATCCCAGCTCAGAACCTGGCTATATGCAAATCAGTCTGTCCCTGGCCCAGTGCATCATGGGAACAGGGCAGACTAAACTACCAAGCCAATTCTTCACCAGAAAGGAGACAAGCTACCGGGGACCGGTTTCTGGCATTTCAGCCGTCTTCGGCCCGGCTTGCTTGAATCCTGATGGTGCAGTGAGAAAGGGACTCATGTCTGAGTATACCCTGCCACACCTATAGTGGCCAAAATCGATTCAGAAAAGGGGGTGGTGATGAACAGAGTGTCTGAATTAAGCAGACCACTCTTGCCCAGTCCAAAGATCAGGGCTTGATCCATCACCGTTATTTATCTCACTGCACCATCCCAGCTCAGAACCTGGCTATATGCAAATTAATCTGACCCTGGCCCAGTGCATCATGGGAACAGGGCAGACCAAACTACCAAGCCAATTCTTATACTGGGAAGGAAACAAGCTACCGGGGACCGGTTTCTGGCATTTCAGCCGTCTTCGGCCCGGCTTGCTTGAATCCTGATGGTGCAATGAGCAAGGGACTCACATCTGAGTATACCCTTCCACGCTTATGGTGGACAAAAATGATTCAGAAAAGGGGGTGGTGATGAACAGAGTGTCTGAATTAAGCAGACCACTCTTACCCAGTCCAAAGATCAGGGCTTGATCCATCACCGTTTTTTAGCTCACTGCACCATCCCAGCTCAGAACTTGGCTATGTGCAAATTAATCTGACCCTGGCCCAGTGCATCATGGGAACAGGGCAGACCAAACTACCAAGCCAATTCTTATACTGGGAAGGAAACAAGCTACCGGGGACCGGTTTCTGGCATTTCATGATGCACTGGGCCAGGGACAGACTAATTTGCATGTAGCCAGGTTCTGAGCTGGGATGGTGCAGTGAGCTAAAAAACGGTGATGGATCAAGCCCTGATCTCTTGACTGGGTAGGAGTGTTCTGCTTAATTCAGATACTCTGTCCATCACCACCCCCTTTCCTGAATCGTTTTGTCCACCATAAGCGTGGAAGGGTATGCTCAGACATGAGTCCCTTGCTCACTGCACCATCAGGATTCAAGCAAGCCGGGCCGAAGACGGCTGTAATGCCAGAAACCGGTCCCCGGAAGCTTGTTTCCTTTCCAGTTAATGAATTGGCTTGGTAGTTTGGTCTGCCCTGTTCCCATGATGCACTAGCCAGGGACAGACTAATTTGCATGTAGCCAGGTTCTGAGCTGGGATGGTGCAGTGAGCTAAAAAACGGTGATGGATCAAGCCCTGATCTCTTGACTGGGTAGGAGTGTTCTGCTTAATTCAGATACTCTGTCCATCACCACCCCCTTTTCTGAATCGTTTTGTCCACCATAAGCGTGGAAGGGTATGCTCAGACATGAGTCCCTTGCTCACTGCACCATCAGGATTCAAGCAAGCCGGGCCGAAGACGGCTGTAATGCCAGAAACCGGTCCCCGGAAGCTTGTTTCCTTTTCAGTTAAAGAATTGGCATGGTAGTTTGGTCTGCCCTGTTCCCATGATGCACTGGGCCAGGGACAGACTAATTTGCATGTAGCCAGGTTCTGAGCTGGGATGGTGCAGTGAGCTAAAAAACGGTGATGGATCAAGCCCTGATCTCTTGACTGGGTAGGAGTGTTCTGCTTAATTCAGATACTCTGTCCATCACCACCCCCTTTTCTGAATCGTTTTGTCCACCATAAGCGTGGAAGGGTATGCTCAGACATGAGTCCCTTGCTCACTGAACCATCAGGATTCAAGCAAGCCGGGCCGAAGACGGCTGTAATGCCAGAAACCGGTCCCCGGAAGCTTGTTTCCTTTCCAGTTAAAGAATTGGCTTGGTAGTTTGGTCTGCCCTGTTCCCATGATGCACTGGGCCAGGGACAGACTAATTTGCATGTAGCCAGGTTCTGAGCTGGGATGGTGCAGTGAGCTAAAAAACGGTGATGGATCAAGCCCTGATCTCTTGACTGGGTAGGAGTGTTCTGCTTAATTCAGATACTCTGTCCATCACCACCCCCTTTTCTGAATCAGTTAGATTTACAGATCATGATTACTTACAAGGTTCGTCTAGTTATGAACAGATGTTCTGCTACACACACTATGGTAATCATTACTTGCATAAATCTGCACAGCCTAGAAATGTTTTTAAGTATAACCAATGGGAACATTGTGCTACACCACCTAAAAGCAGTTCTAAAACATTTTATAAGAAAATTCAAGTACTTCTCAGGATTTAACACCAGTGATGCAGAAACGTTTTAATACAAACTGTTAGATAAAACAGGATTGAAAACAATGCTGACAAATACTAAATTGATATACTGAGAAGCATTTTATGAAAAAATGATGACATTTGGTTTTGATTATTGGAAAAATAACACTGAAACAAAAACCGTCTGGGGTACAAAAGAGTGGCAGGTACAAGGCCTAGAAGCATTATTTCGAGCCTGCATGATCCCAGAACAAATAATGTTTTTAAATGAAACAATTCAACAAACATCCTGTCTTGGCCTTGCTAAGATTAAAGACCTTAACAAACCGTCTATTCCGAAGCCAATACCTGATAACGCAACAACAGATATTGAGATAGACGTATCTAAAATTTTTCATCTAAACAGAACACATCCTGATTGGAAAAAGTGGTTAATCTGGCCTACTGACACAAACAACTGTCAAGATAGATTCCTGAATAAAACACAGGGGTTAACAATGACCAGACAAGACCCTAGATACTCCCAGAGACAACATCCAGGGATAGTAACAACATACAGTGTAGGGAAGCTGTGCCTTGAATGGCTAGAATCATCCACACTGGCTGAAATTAAGCAACACTTGTCTTTACTTAAAGATGGTGCTGATTTGCGCGATTTTATTATGGGACCACGCAAACAGCGTCAAAAACGCTTCATAGCGACCAGTATCTATGCTGCATACAACGAGGCTTGGAAAGTCACACAAATTGAAACAGCTGAAAAAATACGAGAAATTGATCGTATTAATTTGTAAAAATCACTTTCTGTAGTGGACAATGGGTTAATGACTCTGTCCTCCAGAATATATTCGTTGGACAACATTGTATCATCTGCCATTGATATGATAGACAAAGACTTGCTAATGTTACAGCATGGCCAGTCACAATTGCGTTCTATTGTACAGTTAGGCTGGACGCTGCAAAATCTTCGTTCAGGCTATGTGCCTTGGTGTTTAATCAACACAATGTCATTGTTTTCCATCTTTAACCTTACTGATAAACAAATCAGCTTGGCGCAGAAAGGAGCAGACTATACAATCCTGAGCATCGAAAAACTTGAGAGATTACCTTTGACAATGTCAGAAAGTCCTGTCATTGAATGGATAATACACAGGATTATCACAATTCCGATAACAACTTTCCAATTTAAAAAGTGCCTTGAATACATACCTACTGGCCAGTATGAACGATTTGGTAAAGGATACATTAAGTCAACATGGAAATTACCATACACACATTCATGCTATAGTGACAGCAACAAAAATGTATTTCTTAGTGGTGAAAACTGTAAACGTTCACTAAGTGGTATACTTTTGTGCCAGGGTATTAATTTACACGGAGCCTGTGAAGGTAATTCTAACAACCTTTCATGCCACCAGCATGTCACACCTGCAACGCAGATAGAGCCTTTCTTTATGCAACTCGCAAACAGGAGTTACATTCTAAGAACGGATCACAGATGTTGTGGCCTTTTGCCAGGAAAAGCCTATCTCGTAAGCGTAACATCCATGGTCAAATGCTGTATGCAAGCATTGTTTCCAAACGGCCCTGGAGACACTGAGACTCCCTTATGGCCTCGTCTGAATTTCTCTTCTATACGAATTGATACTTTAAGCAAAATGAAGTCTGTGCTTTTGCAGACAACAGTGCCCATCACGTCATCAAAAGAGACGTATGATCTCCTAGTTGCAAGGACAGCTACATAGATTCATGACCTTTTATCAACAAATTGCCCCGTGCATTTAGCAGAAATGCTTAGCCAACTCCTTAACATGTCTAGGGCCATAGGCATCCCAGGCATATTTAAGACGATTTTTACGGGACTGCTAACACCATTTCAAGCAATTCTGGGAATCATTCCTAATTTTGTCCATTCAGTCTTTGGCGGCATACCCCTATTTTTGGGACTTGTAGCAGGGATTTTATTTTTGACCCTCCTGCTCCGATATGGCAAGCCAAAACTCAGACATGACTCCTACGAGGATGGAAGAAACAATCCTAGCAGTGCGCTACCGGGACAGAATAACTAGAGTCCTTGGATTGGCCAGGCTGAGAGATCTAAACATGACCTGGTTTCTTTCATTCAGACCGATATGGCAGACCTGCATCTTACCTGTGCTTTGATGTATGCTATGCGGAGATGAGTGCGTGTTGGACATCTGTCTTGCACTTCCATCAGCAGTACCAATGGATATCGATACTTTGCTAAGTCCGATAACGGCTCACGCATTGTGTTGTCCCCAGCGGCTACCAATCCTGATGACGGCATTCGTTGAGACTCCTGTGCTACGACTAGGTGGTGAAAGTGGAGCGAGAAACAAAAGCAACATCACCCAGGTACGACCATCTGTGAGCATTGCTGATCCAGACTTTGATGATAACAATCATTCTCACACCTGCCAAGTTACAGCACTATCGAACTTGGTCGAACTGTCACCTGATGTTGTAGACCAATTCTTTGAGAGCCTGTCTGATATGATGTTCTCACCCGAACAGAAATAATAACCTTTGAAAGCATTCCGACACGCAGCGTTCCCATGAACTCTGAATTCGGCCTTCAGTTTTGATCAACAAAAACTGCTGAAAAGCGTTGGAACTCTATTCCCGCGTTCAACAAGAATTTTTTTGAATTGAACACTTAAAAAAAATATTTACCTTTTTCTGGCTCGGAAATTCTTTGCTTAAAGTAGACCTATTCATAAAGAACAGAAGCTTCTACTTCTATTTTTAGATACATCTAGAGACATAATAACTTTACACCAGCCTCTAGCACATGTTATAGCAAATGCTTTATATGTGATGAAATCATCTTGCCCTTCTTTTCTGTATTAAGAGATATTTCATGCGTAATTTTTTCGCAAAATCGTTCATTGATTACATATGCTATAATTTTGAATGATTTCTATGCTTAAAGACGTACAGTACCAAAATTACCACGTATTACGAATACGCCATTTCAAATGCATATATGTATTTTGGGGTGGGTAATGTTACACATGCATCTTTTGCTATAAGGTTTAGTAAATTGATGGACATAAATTCGTGGAGTGGGTGTCGCGTTCTAATCTAGGACCCTGATCAATACTGTGACCTTATGCCCCTATACGGCTATAATCCCTTTGTACCCCTATATTGGCATAACCAATCAAATGCAATATTCAGAAACTCGTCTCTGGCCTCACACGATCAGAGCCACATTTCAGAATCACTTTCTCTGCAGCTTCCTTTGCAGCTCATTAGTGCAAATGACACAGCAGAAGCCACTATCTAAGATTCCTAGATTACACTCCGAGTTCTTCAACCAGATAAAACTCAGCAACCTGGGAAAGCCCTACTTGCTATGTTTTGATTAGTAATAGAACTCTAATGAGCACTGAGAGACGATCACTTCCTAGTGACATCTTTATTGACGTCTTATGTCCAAAAACTTACATCAAACAAGGCACCTTTCAGGTATAAATATTACCAACGTTGCCTTAAGCAAACGCTGCCTCGATACTATCGCTGCTTCGCTGATACTGAAGCTACCGCTGCCTCAACGGCATCAGCGAACGATGGTGTGGTGAACCTAGGATCAGAACAGCTGTCCCCCTTCAGAGCCCAGCAGATGCAAGCTGCCCACGGACGCTGCCCCTCCTCTTCCTCGACGCGCTGAGAGAGACGCTGTCTTTTCTCCTGCCGAGAAATCCTGCTCCGGCGTTTCCAGCCTACTCTTGCGAGTGACTGGGATATCGAGTCCTGGAAGGAGATGCAAGACCTCCAACATTCTATTTCAGAGGTATGGTGTTGACTAAACCCTTAGAGAGAATTCTTGAAGCAAACCTTGGCAAAACCAACTTAACTAAAGCTACTTACTTACTCCCCTCCCAAGTATTAGGCTTAGGTCAGGTACACTGGGGTAGGCGTAGTTAGAAGCACCAGTTGAGTATGTTAGCCTAATGTATATATGAATGTATATATGTTTTATTCATTTTAAACCATTGTATGGCTAAGAAACCATATCAATGCTTTTAAAGTATTATTTCGCAATCCTCATTTTACTGTACGCACTTTTTATAATACAAGTCTTGCAATTGTGGCAATACATTTCTCTTGTACGAGAAGAAAGACTGTTCAATAAATAATACCTTTTTATTGAAAACGCCCGTCTCTCTATTCTCTGCATTTTGGTGAAAGTAATCTGCACAAAACTGACTGAGTAAAATAACTGTCTATTGTTTCACACGACTCTAGAGATTGACTCTTATTCTAAGGAGCAAAGTTGTCATGTTTATGCGGTTGTTAGAAAACTGAATCCCTTCTTGTCTGTACCAGGGAAGCTGATCACTTCCTATTCAGTCAAGAAAGTTTCCAGTGACCTCTGAGCTAGTTGGTAACAAACCCAATTAAGTTTAGCATAGTCAATAGAGACCTGGAAAATCCGCACTTCTATGTCCATACTATTGTTTATGTTATTCCAATGCGCAGGGCCTATTGGGAAAATAGGAACTACACTACACATCCGAAGAAGAGGTATAGTGACTATATTGGCCTGCCGCTTGTATAGCTCCACCGGGAGCCTGTTCGGCACCTGCGCCTTCCATGATTGGAGGGAGTTGAGGGCCCTACCTACTTCTTCCCCAGTGAGGTGCGCCTCCAGCCGATCTCTTTGCTTTTGGGATAGGGTGGGCAACGCGAAGTCACACAGAAACTCTGCACAACCTTGCTCAGATCGGGTGCTGACTGGGGTATAGACTCCTTCGTAATACGCCGCAAAGGCTTCCGCTGTATCTGTGCTGTTTGAGAGTAAAAACCCCGCCTGGTCACGTATCTTAACCACCCAGGGGCGCTCTCTATTTCTTCGCTCGAGCCACACACATAGTTAGAGAGCTTTATCCCCCACATCGTACATTCGGTGTTGGGTGGCGATGGAGTAAGCTCACGCCTCACTCTCAGCCAGGGCCCTGAGCTCTTTCTGCTTAAGAGCCAAGGTGTGGCGGAGATCATCCGACTGTGCCCCACCGAACTCTTGTTCCATCCTATCTATATCCCCCTCAAGCTAATTGACCCGCACTGACTCCTCTTTCTTTTGAGCCACAATCAGGGCCTGGGCTTGTCCCCTCAGTACAGTTTTAAACGCCTCCCATAGCGTGATGCTTGATTCAACAGAACCCCTGTTCTCTTCAAAGTAAAGCTGAGAGCTCTCCCAGAGCTTCTCACTTATTGTGTCATCACGAATACGCCATGGATTAATCCTCGGGAAGGAGGCCCTGTTCTCACCGGACCCTTGAGCGTGACTCCAACCGGGGAGTGGTCCGAGATTCCCCTGGCCAGGATATGGGAATCCGTATAGGCGCCCAGCTGATCATTGCATGTGAAAAGGTGATCCAGTCAGGAGAAGGATCCGTGTCTGGCTGAGAAAAATGTGTATTGTCGGCGTGTAGGGAGGTGTGCGCACCAGATGTCCCCTAGCCCCATTGCTGAGACAAAGTCATGTAGCCCATATTCCCCCCTAGAACCCTGCCCACCACCCGAGCGATCCCAGTCCGTATCCAGCACTCATTTGCGTCTCCACCTAACAGGAGGGTACCCCAGGGGAGAGTCGTCAGGAAGGACCCCAGGCGTACATGTGTGGAGGAATGGAAATCAGGCGGGACGTAGCAAGAGCCCAGAACTATAGTCCGCCCCTCCCATCGACCAGCGACCGCTACCATTCACCCTGTCTCCTCCGTCCAAGTGCCAGAGATTACTATTGGCAGAGTGTTGCGAAGTAGGATGCCAACCCCTCTTGAGCCCGACGTAAACCCAGAGTGGGCTACCATTCTATATCCAAATCTATCAAGGGCCTTACACCTGTTACCCCGTAGGTGTGTCTCTTGGAGGAGGACCACGTCCGGGGAATGACTTTTAAGGTATTGTAGTACCAGTGTGCGCTTAATTTTATTGCCCAGCCCATTGACATTCCACGTCCAAATTTAATGTGTGCCTGGTGTCCCACCTTGGGTATGGGACCTCCCCCTCTTCCGGCTAGTTGCGACCCAACATGTCCTTATCGAGCAAACCCCACATGTTAGAGTGCTGTAACGAGAATGATCATAACAAACCCCAATTACAAAAACAACTCCCACCCCCGCTAACTCCCCCTTCCTGCCTCCCTGCGCACTGGGACCCCAACCTCCCACCTTTCAAACATGCAGAGTGCCTGTCGTCCCAATCACCCCATATCAAACCAGAAAAGGAAACGTGAGCTTGCAGTCAGCAAAAGACGCCATACATAGCTGACGGAAATCAAACCCATTCTGGCAAACAATAATCAAGCAATCCAGAAGTATCCCTCCTGGGCCCAACTCCCACCTCCCCAGAATGCAACAGATCAACCCCTCCAAAGCCCCAGTCTATAATCTAAACTTAGCTGGACAGAGTTCCCAGAGTAAAATGTCTCCTGGCATTTATAGGGTGCCCACTGGCGACCGTCAGGCACTGGGATTCCCACTGGTCTTTTCATCACACAGGACCAGCGCATCAACCATCGTCTCGCCGCCTCCCGTAACCCAAGCCTGATCTGGAGACTACCTTGACTGTCAGCCATGTGTCTGTCCACACCAGCCCCTTCTCGCCCCGATGGGCGCTGTTCCGCTCTGCGTGGCCGCCTGTCTTTCCCATTGTCCTTCATCCCTCCAGCCAGTCACTGGCCTACTCTGGTGACTCAAAGAAGTTTGACTTGCTGCCATTGAGAATCTTTAGCCGGGCTGGAAAAAGCATCATATACTTCACTCCCTGATTTTGGAGAGCCCTCTTTACCCCTTCAAAGGATCATCGCTGTAGTAGGATTGTCAAGCTGGAGGTCTCCGGCAACCCTCGAGGCCTGCAAGATAGCATCTCGGTTTTGATAATTCAAGATCCAGGCAATGATGGATCCAGGAATGGTGGAAGGGCCCCAGGCTTAGATTTCCCCCCCAGTGCGCGGTTGGCTCTATCGTCTGAAAATAACTTGAACAGATGCTTCGGTTTCAAGTGGTTGAGTATCAGGTCCTCTACAAAGCAGTCCGTGGACTGCCCCTCCATGCCTTCCGTGGCCCCCACTATACGTATATTGTTACGCCTCGCCCGACCTTCTTGGTCCTCCAGCCGGGCATAAATATCTGTTTGGTTCTTCACTAGAGAGGCCACCTGCTCCTCCAGTCACTTAGTCTTGGATTGAAGACTGCCAATCCCTGTTTCTGCCACGGCAACCTTCTCAGACATCTTTCAGAAGTCGGCGCGTAGGAGAATTACCTCTTCTGTCACTGAGTCCAGTTTGGGCTCCAGGGTGCAGCGCAAATCCCTGATGGCCACCATAATGTCCCTGAGCGACGGGTCCAGGTCGCTATCGGTCGGCTCCCCCTGCTGGCTGCCACTCTGATGTCCCTCGTCCTTCCCCATGGTCATGGTGTACCTATCTATGTGGTTGGATTGATTCTGTCCCAACGGTCTATTGCGGCCCATAACTGGAAAGGTAGGCCTCCCTCGTGTGTTGTGCGTAGCGCCCTCGACACGGTCTCAGTACCCCTACAGCGTCCAACCTGCTGCCGGTGTGTCGCGTCAGCTACAGGCGGGAGAAGGACCGAACAGCCACGATGACCCGCAAAACCAGACCTATAGGGCGCCGTTGACTGTTGGTGCTGTCTCTCATGCACTATGCACTTCTATTAATACAATTCAAAACAATGTTCACAACTGCAGTGCATATGTGTTTGTATATAGTGTCCACAACTGTTTCTGTACCGCTTGTAGCCTCACTAAACTTCAAAACTGGCACCCCCAGGGCACACACCTCTGGCAGAGCCACAGAGTAAACAGGTCCCGCCTCGACGATCTGCAGAGCACACTCAGTCTGGGCCCAATGTGCGTGCGGCAGCTTCGGACCGCCCGGTCCCGCCTACAGCTACAATCTGCCTGCTTACTTCAAATCTCACCCAGACTACTGCGCGCGGAAGCCCGCAACTCGAGGGCCTCACAGGCGGGGGCACCACTAGGCACTAACGGGCCTCTGCGTCTCCCGACGTCTTCCGACACCGGGGGCTGTATGGACTGCTCAGGATTCTGCCGGATCTGGGTAAGTTGGTACCAACTGCTAGCGCAGCTCGTTCAGTGCGCGGCCATCTTCGGTGGCTGCAAGCCACGCCCCCTAGATTCAGGATTTTTGTTTCTTTAGACTGTAAACTATCAAACAAGAATATATTAAATATCATATATAGTCTCTATTAATATGAGCTAATTATAGTATATCAGTTTAAGATAAAAACAATAAAGGTATTCTTCTATCAAATCTATTATGTGTTTACAGATCCTCTTGGCTGGATGTGAATCAGCCACTGCATTTGGTGGTGCTGAGGGAACTGACGGACCAATTGGTAAAAAAGTGTTTATGGTTGAGAATTGATCCCAACAATGATGGGACATTGAATGCTGCAAAGAATCCATTCTTTATGTGCTTAAGGATGTGTGCCTGGGAAAAATTGATTGGATTACGTTTTCAATTTTCAAGCAAAATAAGGGCAATGCGCCCACAGATTACATACAGGCTTAATGATGTGTTTGAAAGATAATCAGGCATAGTCCATCTGAAAGAGATGGTTCAGGAAGATATAGGTGCAGTTCTGAGCAGGGATTGTTATCGACTGTGATAATAGAATAGTTGATGATGGATTAGTAACAGCTACAAATCACTGTGTGGCTTAGCAAGAAAGAAAGAATGAGAATGTTAAATCAAAGCTAATGTCATTGAAACTGCCGAATATGCAACAGAAGGTGAAGGGAAGAGGAAGGGGAACCCCTCAAAGAGGGAAGTGAAGGGGGAAGGGGAAAGGAGGACAGGGCAGTGGGACAGCAGGACAGTGAAACAGAAGGGGCAGAAGGAATATTGTGTTGGTTGTTGTTAGGCAGGACTTTGTAAGGGGGTTATCTGCACTTGGTGTCAAATGTGCCAGGTCTTGCTAACCGACCTGAGTTTCGTCAGGAGTCTTATCCTGAATTTTAGGACAGCATGAGTAGTTCCAACTGTTTCATGAATGCTTGAATCCCAATAGATTAGAAAGGCTCCTATGTAGATTGCCTTATTAATAGTAAATGTACCATTTACTGCATTGACACTGTGCAGATGGGTTCCCTGCATCCGGAATTTTTAACATATACTTTTGCCACACCTTTTGGCTCTTTTCAATATCTTCGATGAGAGACGTGAAATTGTAGGTTCCACTACTGAAGTACATATAGTCCTAATCCCAAAGCAAGGTAAGGACCCATTGGAAATTAAGAACTTCCGTCCTATCTCCTTACTTAACACCAATTATAAAATATACTCTAAGCTTTTGGCCTTAAAACTGAAAAAGGTTTTTCCATTTCTAAGCCATTCCTCACAAACAGGTTTTGTCAAGGGTCGGTTGCGGCTGATAATATTAAAACCTTCTGTCATGTGATTGAGAAAGCTAAACATAACCCTTTTCCTCTTATGGCTATGGCCTTAGATGTGGAGAAGGCTTTTGATAAAGTTTCTTGGACTTTTTAAACATAAACACTTGAAATTTTTTATCTAATCCACTGTTTAATTTGTATGGCTATGCCAGTCTATCAAAAGCTCTCAGCACAGGTTAAAATTAATGTCCAGTTGTCGAATGGGTTAGGTTTGTTTGAAGGTATTCAAAAGGGTTGTCCATTATCCCCTCTCCTTTTGTTACTTACAATTTAACTTTTCTTGCATTCAATTCGAATTAATGACACAGTCCAAGGTATTCCCTTCAGCAGTGGTACACTAAAACTGGGGCCGTATGCTGAAGATGTGTTGACGTTCTCCAAAGACGCGGATTGAGCAGTTCCGAAAAACGTAGGGTTATAACATCATTTGCAAATGTCTCGGGTTATAGTCTGAATAAGGAAAAGATGGAAATTTTCCCTTTAAATGTATTCTGACTACCCAACATAGTGGCTACTTTTAATTTAAAATGGCAACCGAAGAGACTAAAACATTTGGACCTTGAACTGGCAGACTCAGTCGCCTACAACAGGGCTCATATTGAAGACACTTTACCGGCCAAGATTAGGAAATTAACGGAAGCATGGACTCCAAAATTCATTACATGGTGGGCAAGGGTGAAGACTATTAAGATTAAGATTGCACAACAAATCATCGTATTCCTAAGCGTGTTTCCAGCTAGTCTCTCCATTTGTTTCATAATTCAATTAATACCTATCTTATCATCCTTTTAAGCTTCATACTGGTACAACTCTAGGGGGTTCAAACTTTGCAAACTTTAAGAACTATGAAATTGCATTTTTGACTAGGCAAACCATCTGGTGGTTTCACTCAACAAATGCCTTTCGTCCGGCTTTGGTTGATGTTGAATCAGACCTTGTTCACCTGCTTTCACTTATTAGCACTTTTAACAATTAGGCAACTTAAAGTGCCTTATTCCTATGCCATTATTAATGACGCCATTTTAGCTATTACACATACTGATAGATGTTAAGCATAATGTAAAGGGATCAGAGTTTGAATCTCTTAGGTTTAATACAAATATTAGAGTAGATCCTGCTCTTCCTTTCTGGAAACAATGGGCAGCTGCAGGAATGTTTTATGTTAAAGGCATTGGTCAACCCAACAACCCTGTTTTATTGCCAGGTTATCTGAAAGATTCCATCTTCAGCCTCTGGATTTGTACCATTTTCGAAAATTGAAATTAGCATTAAGGGATGTTTAAAAAACCAGATACAGCTGAATGTTTATCTTTTCTTCAGAATCTTGTCTCTAAATCCCATAAGGCATCACTAATATATAAGAATCTTTCAAAGATATCCAAGAACGACACAAATAACATCCAACAAACATGGGACAACTTATGCTGGTACCAAGGAGGGGACTGGGCTGTTCCTGGTTTTAAAATACAGGTCAATGGGGAGTGGATATGTGTAGGGGGTTAATAGGTAACCCACCAGTGGGTATCCATTTTGTTGGATATATTGGCCTCATGCTTCATCATGGGCACTGCTCCTCGTTGGGTGGGCGGTGCAATACCCCTCGGGCAACACCTCAAAGAGGGGCTCTTTAGCGGAGATCTTTTAATCCAACTGTCCTTAGGTGAAGTGCTGGTGGGGGGCCAGAACGGGTTGTAGACGGTATGTGGAGTTAAAATAGCGCAGGGGTACCAGAAGGAACTTTATGCGGGTGGTCCCATGTGCTAACTAAAAACAACAATTAGCCTAGGAGGTTTGGAAAGTAATGTTTTCCGCGCTCAAGACTATGCTAATAAGTGAGGGTTGTGGTCGACATGTTTCTCGCAAGGGCCAATTTACCCGCGATTCTTCAGGACCTATTAAAAGTACTCATTGTTTACAGTATGGCTGATCTTTCTAAGTATCAGTACTTATTTGTGTGTTTAAGAAATGGAGTACCTGCATATACATTGTTCCATGCCTAGAGGTCACAGGTTAAATGTAACAGCAGTGTCTGGTGGGATGGACATCGGTGAGTCAAGCCTCTGTAGCTAAGATTGATGCTCCTGTGTCCTTCTTGCGTAGCCTACCCCTCTCCGCCAGGACCGGATAGAGAACTTATGCTCCAATTATAGTATTGAACCCATCACTCCCAGTAATGGCATAACATATGGAGCTCTTTGTTACGAAATAAAGTGTCTCCCCTTCTAATACAATGCAAATTTTGGACTAATTCTCTGACTTCATGGGACAGCCTGCTGTTTGATATTTTACTGTCTTCCCTTCCCTTCCCTTCCCTTCCCCTCCCTTCCCTTCCCTTCCCTTCCCTTCCCTTCCCTTCCTTCTCTTCCTTCTCTTCTCTTTTCTCTTCTCTTCTCTTCTCTTCTCTTCTCTTCTCTTCTCTTCTCTTCTCTTCTCTTCTCTTCTCTTCTCTTCTCTTCTCTTCTTTTCTCTTCTCTTCTCTTCTCTTCTCTTCTCTTCTCTTCTCTTCTCTTCTCTTCTCTTCTCTTCTCTTCTCTTCTCTTCCCTTACCTTTCCTTCCCTTCTATTCTTCTTTTCTTTGTTTCTCTATCTTTGCTCTTCCTTGCAATGATTGAAGTTACAGCTAATCAATACATTTTATCTCAATGCTTCTACCTACTAAATATTTTATTCTACTCTCACACAAATGGATGTTGTATGGTATTTATTAATGCATTGTACTGTAGTATTATGAATTCCTTTACTTATTTATTTATTTAAATAAAAACCATTTGAAACAAAAAAAAGTGTGATGCTTGCCACTATCATCATGAAGAGGGGTCTTATGGAAATGCCCTCCCTGAATCGCTCACTACAAAAGCTGATTTGTCTGAAAATACTGATATTGCTATTTATGTTGTAAGAACTGATTTATTTCATTTGCAATCTCTGAAAGATTTGTCTCTATTGCAGTAACAAGCCTCTTAAACCAAGATACAACACCGGATCAAGCAGAATGTGAAAGGAAACCTGAAGTGGTATGGAGAGACAGCATAGACAGCATAGGACATGTGGTTACATGGCTGTATCATAGTGCAGCCCGTGTCAGTAGGGATGCATGTTACATCCCGCAGCAACTCACTGGTGTGCACCATTATTTCCTACTATGGCCCAAATCATTGTCACCCCGATGTCACCAGTGAGTCTGATAGTGATGGGAAAGGGATTAAGCCCATCCCCGATGCTCACCCTCCTCATTAGGGCACCCTTCATGCAGCCCCAGTTGAATGTTATCCACATGCTGAAATAGGCATCCTAATGTTATGTCTTGGTGGTTTTCTGCATGTTCTAAGAATGGTGAAAACTTACCCCTGTGTAGGAGTAGAGACCATCACAGTAGCAAAGCCCTTAATTAGGGAACCAACTTCCAAGTGACTGAGGAACACACTTCAGCTTGACGCTAGAGCAGGACCTCTTCAAACACCTAGGGATAGCTCAGCACTTCCACTGCGTAGGGCACCCAGAGGCAGACAGTAAGATAGAATGGCACTCTCAAGAATATGTTCAGATGCACAAATTAAGTGGTCCAATGAGCTGCCCTTAGCACTGTGATCCATTAGACCATATTCCGAAAGTTAAGTTGGGGCCCTAATAGATCCCAATGATATGCTATGTGTATTGAAAAGTGTATTATCACCTGCAAGAGTATCTTGGTGCCGAGTAGGAATGTGTGTGTGTGCCTACCTCGGCCTAGGGCAGGGTGGTCAATTGAATAGCTAGGTCTTTAGCTTCTTGCAAAATTCAAGAAAAGAGGTAGAGAATCTCATGTGGAGTGGAAGGTCGTTCCAAGATTTAGGAGCGATGTAAGATAACAACCATCCTCCTGATCTGGTTTTCCGAATGTGTGGGATGTGTGCAAGTAGGAGTCATGCACAGTGGAGGTGTGGTGTGGGTGGTTGGTGGAAGGAGATGAGACTGTTCAGGTAGGTGGGACCTAAGTTGTGTAGTGCCTTAAATGTCTGTGAGAGGAGTTTGAAATTAGCACCTCTCTGTATCGCGAGCCAATGTTGTTCCCTGAGGTGTGGTATGATATGTGTTCTGCATGGGGTGGAAGATGAGACTGGCTGCCGATTTCTGGATGATTTGTAGTCTTCTGGTGAGGTGCTTTTTAATCTCAGCTTATTGGCTGTTCTCGTAGTCTAACTTGCTGGTGACCAAGGCATGAGTGACAGGTTTTCTGGAGAAGACTTATGATGTTGCCCTCACATCCTCCAATCTCTGCTCTTACGTCAGATTTACAGTTGAATGTTGATATAGTTTTATAGTATCATAGAAAGTTTATATGCTGTCTCAAAAGTTTCTGTTCCCAGGCCAAGCTCCCTTACCCGAGTGCTTGACTGAGGCCTCCCACTTCGTCCATCCTAGAGATTGTATTTATATCCAGGTGCACCAAATGAAGACAGCTCTCTAAACCCACTGGCATGGGCCCAATCAGGTCATGATCACTCCAAAACCGATGTCAAATGTTGTGGCCTAGCAATGAGGATCCACCCTTCTCTGTCCAAACTGCTGCACCGCCAAGAGATAACTCATCTACATGCAGACCTACAAAAAGCCCTGGTTGGGGCACTCGGCCTGAAGTCCTCTGCTTCTTCCTGCCAGTAGGCCAAGCCACCAATTCCCACCTTCTTCGTCTGCCCTTCTGGCCATGCAGTGATGTTTCCATCACAATTCATTGTTACCACCACCGTCTGTGATAAGTGGCCAGCTCCCTTAAACTCGATCCCTCTGTGGGTCTAGTGGGATATCTTTGCCACTGCGCTGAGCATCTGGTTGTTGGTGGGATTAATCATCACTGGAATAGTGAGTTATCAAAAGGCCTAATTGTACTGAACCTATCCTTGAGCAGAGCTGCCACTTTGTCAATGTTAACAACTACTCTGTGCTATTGCTTTGCAAATTACAGACAAACATATAATTTCTCTTTCTACTCAATATGCACTTACATGCCTGTTGATGTTTGCAGAAATTTGCCTTTGATCGGAGTGTCCCATGAAAAACACAACATACTTGCCTTGAATGTCGTACCATAGACAGACTGCTAGAAAGTGCTAATTTCTTCCCCTAACCTTCCTAAAATGTGAAAAGTACAACAGCCCCCTTAGCAGTTACCAAACTGATGTTACTCATCATGCTATATCAGAACAGGGGATGGTTTGTGAGCACTGCTATTCAACTAACCAAAGTGTCTTTGTGGGCTGAAGCGAGTGGGAAACTGTTATAGAGACGATTTTCTATGAGTTTCCCCTATATGAATACGGATTTTCCATTGCTTTGACATTTCACAAAGGTTTAACATCAAGAAGGTTATGCTAATTTCATCTGTGGTACTAGACACTATCTCTGGCTGCCCCAAAGAGGGCTGGAGCATGTTACTCTGGCTACTTTGCACCTGCTAATGTGGTGTAGTTCCTATATTCCCAATAGGCTCTGTGCATTGGAATAATATATACTGTAGTTTAGACGTAGGACTAAGGTCTACTAGGTCTCTACTGAATATATTAAGTGAGTGCCAGCTAGCTCAGAGGTCACTAGAAACTTTCTCGGATAAACAAGAAGGGATTCGTTTCTGACAACAGCATAAACTTGACAACTTTGTTTCCCAAGAATAAGAAATCTAATCTCTAAAGTCGCGGAAACAATAGATAACTATTTTACTCAGTCAATCGTGCATGCTTCGTTTCACCAGAGATGCAGAGAAATAGAGAGACGGGCGTTTTCAATAAAAGTATTTATTGAATAGTCTTCTTTCTCAAGCATTGGAAATGAACTGCTACAATCGTAATACTGGTTATAAAGTACAAAGCATATAGTACAAACAGTATTATAAAGTAGTACTGTAAAAGCATGATATGGTTTCTAAGCCATAAAAGTGCATAAAATGTATAAAATACATACAGTAATAAATAATGACTAAAAGTACTCAACTGGTGCTTCTAAAATACTCCTACCCCAGTGTACCTAACCTAAGTTTAGTACGAGGGAAGAAATAAGTGAGGAGTTGCCTAAGTTTAGTAGTAATCTGCCAGGAATCTATTCCAAGAATTCTCTAAGAGGTCTAATCAGCTCCGTACCTTGGTTTTAGAATGAAGGAGGTCTTGTATCTCTCTCTCAGGACTCGATTTCCCAGATACCCGCAAGGTTAAGCCGGAAACACTGGAGCTGGATTTCTCGGCAAGAGAAAGGACAGCGTCTCTCTCAGTGCATCAGCTGGAGGCTTCCTTCGGCACTTGCTGCTGCAGGGCGTCGGGCAAGTAGATAGTCGATCTGCTCCAAACCACCGTGTGTTTGACTGGGCAAACCTGGGCATATTTATACTTTGAAGGTGCCGAGTTTGACGCATGTTTGGACTTAATATTGTCACTCAAAGGCTAAATTCTTGGAAAACGCCAGGAGTTCTTGGAGAACTTAATATTCAAGCAGGGGGATGTTCCTAGCTGCTGAAGGCGGGTTTTTCCAAGAAATCGTTGTTAATTCGCGGAACCTAGTGGAAGTAGCCATGCCATATTTGGGCTGTATGGCTTAGACCAAATAGGGTAGTGATTTCTATGCCTATATAAGGATATGATAAAGTATACCTTTATAAGGGCATGAATCAGGAAAATTACACTAGGGGCCTAGATTCGATTACAACACCCACTCCACGATCTGAAGTTCAATTTAAGCTAACCTAATAAGCACTGAACATATCTAAAGCTAGTGTTTACAATCCCACCCCAAAAATAAAAAAATTGCACTTTGAAATGGTTGTACATGAGAAAATATTGAGCATTTCTACAGTACGGATTTTAAGGAAGTGTTGGCATTCTAAGCATATAGTATGGTATCTAAATATGCAGACCGAATGAATCGTGAATTTACATTTATGAAAATGGCTCTTAAATACATAACATATTATTATAATTGTTATATGAGGACAAGGCCAAATATTTTCTCTAGGCAGTGTTTAGAAAATAATTTCTTGTTCTCTAAGAATAGTTCCACTTTAGGCAGATTAGTCTGTGCCAAAAAAAAAGTTCAATGTTTTTGAAGAGAGCAAAAAAAACATTCAATGGTTGTGAAAAATAGAGTCTCAAAGTTAGAATTCTTTGTTTTGAAAAATTTGAAGGCCGAATTTCAGAGTTCAGGGAACGCTGTGTGCATGAATCAAAAGTTATTCTAGGTGTCAGGAGAAAACATCAGATCATCAAGGCTGGCAGAGAAATCGTCTACCACAGTAGGTGAAAGTGGAACTACTTGATCAAGCAGATCAAAAGTGCACAGATGAGAAGCATTGACGTCAGCGCCAGGTGCCGCATTAGCAGTGTTCAAATTAGATAGTACCTGTGTGCTTGTGGATTCTCGTATCTCACCCTCAGTTAGACTTACTGGTGAGACCTCAATGAATGCCGTCATCAGGATTGGTAGCCGTTGGAGACAACACGATGCATGAGCCGTTACAGCACCTAGCAAGGCGTCGATTTCCGATGGCAGGACTGATGGAAGTGTAAGACAGATGTCCAACACGCATTCCTCTCCGCAAAGCAGGCATCGTAGAACACGTAAGATGCAATCTTGCCAGATTGGTCTGAACAATAGAAACCAGGTTGTGTTCAGATCTCTTAAACGAGCCAAGCCAAGAATCTGTGAAATCCTCTCACGATACCTCATGACAAGGAGGGCCCCTTCCATGTTGGTCTGGATATCGTTGGTTGCCGGACTTGCCATATCGGAACAGAAGGAATAAAAATAGAAATCCTGCTACGAGTTCCAAGATGAGAGGCAGGCGACCGAACACAGAGTGCACGAAGTTTGGAAAAATGCAGAGGACTGCTTCAAATGGTGTTAACAGTCCCGAAAAAATCGTCTTAAATACATGTGCGATGCCATTGGTATCAGACATGTTTAAGATTTAACATAACATTTCTGCAAAATGTACTGGGCAGTTCGTTGATAACAATGCATGTACCTCTGCAGATGCAAGTTTACAGATCAAACGTTTCTTTAGACGAGGTCAGTGGCACAGATTTTTGCAAAAGAATGGCTTTTATTCTGATTAAAGTTTCAATTCGTATAGAAGAGATATTCAGTGAAGGCCATAATGTCGTCCCACTGTGCGTTGGATACAATACTTGCATACAACAAGTGACCATGGACGACACACTAACATGATAAAGTTTTCCTGGCATAATGCCACAGCAGCTGTGATCATTCAACATAACGTAACTGCCATTGGATAGCTGCCTGAAAATGGGCTCTATCACAGTGGAGGGAGTACTGTGCAGGTGGCAAGAGAGGTTATTCGCAGAACCGTCGATGGCTCAGTGTAAATTAATACCTTTGCACAAAAGTGTACCACTTAGTGAGTTTTTACAATTTTCTCCACTAAGGAATACCTCTTTTCCCTTGTATCAACATTTGTGTGTGTAAGGTAAAGTCCATGTTGACTTAATGTATTCTTTACCCAACCTCTTATACAGGCCCGCTGGCATATGCTATAGACAATACTGAAATTGGAAAATCCTCACTGGTATCATGATGGTGCCATGAATTATCCATTCAATGACAGGCTTCTCAGAAACTGTCAATGGCAATCTTTCCAGTTTTTCAATGCTCAGCACCATGTAGTCTGCTCTTCTTTGTGCCAAAGAGATTTGTTTATCTGTAAGTTTAAATACAGCAAACAATGATGCTGTGTTGATTAGACACCATGGCACGTAGCCTGAACAAAGGTTTTGCAACGTCTAGCCTAACTGCATTATAGAACGTAATTGAGACTGGCCATGTTGTAACATTAGCAAGTCCTGTTCCATTATGTAAATTGCAGAGGATACAATGCTGTCCAATGAACATATCCTGGAGGACAGAGTCGTTAACCCATTGTCCTCTACAGAGAGAGCTTTCTCTAAATTAATACGATCAATTTCTCGTATTCTTTCTGCAGTTTCCATTTGCGTTATTTTCTAAGCTTCGTTGTACGCAGCGTATATACCGGAGTATATGAAACGTTTTTGCCGTGGTTTGCGAGGCCCCATTAAGAAATCTCGCAAATCATTGCTTTCTTTAAGTAAAGATAAGTGTTGTTTGATTTCCGGAAGTGTGGATGTCTTTAGCCACTCAAGGCATAGTTTTCCTACACTATATGTTGTTACTACCCCTGGATGTTGTCTCTGGGAGTATTTTGGATATGGCCTGTTCAGTTTTAACCCCTGTGTTTTGTTCAGGAATCTATCATGACAGTTATTGGTGTCTGTGGGCCAGATGAACCATTTTTTCCAATCAGGATTAGTTCTGTTTTGTGTTAAAATACATGGTACGTCTACCTCCTTTTCTGTAGTGTCATTACTCTCAGAAGTGGGTTTAGGTAAAGACGGTTTATTCAAATCTTTTATCTTAGCCAGGCCAAGGCAAGAAGTCTGTTGAACAGTATTGTTTGAAAACATTATTTGTTCTGGTATAATGCAGGCTCTGAACAAGGCCTCTAAACCTTGTACCTGCCATTCTTTCGTGCCCCAGACAGTTTTTGTCTCAATGTTGTCTTTCCAAAAGTCAAAACCTAATGTAGACAGCTGAGCATAAAAGTTTGCAGAATACATTTGTTTAGTGTTAGACAGCATTGTTTTCATTCCTGTCTTATTTGCATTTTTGAAATAAAACGTTTCTGGATTTGTAACATTAAACCCTGAGAAGTATGAAAACTTTTCATGAAATGTTTTTGAACTGCCTTTTGGTGGCGTGGGACAATGCTCCCATTGATTATATGAAAAAAACATTCCTAGGACTTGCAGATTTGTGCAAATAGTGGTGACCATAGTGATTAAAGCAATACATTTGTTCATAATCTGATGACCCTTCTAAATAGTCACGTTCAGTAAATTTTGCAGACATTTCTAAATCTGACATCATATTATTAATAGTCTCAAAGTCCCAATCATCAGAAAATGTGCTGGGTGATACAAAGTCACTTAAAGAAACCTTGAACTGGTGTGGAATCTTTAGCAGTTCCACCAGGCCATAAATGTCATAATCAGCTCTATCCCATGCTATACCACCAGGTATAGGAACAGCTGTGATGTTCACCGACGACAGGTCTCTCTTTTCACGATGGGATGATTTGTGAGGTTTTAGGACCAGGTTGATTTTCTGACTTGCTGTGTCCATTATACTATATTTTCCATCTATAATTTGTCCCAAGCTTAAAACCAATATCAGCCAGAGTAGGAGAAAAAATATACCTAAACCAATCCAAAATTCAATCCATGGTGAAACCAGATATATTTTCTCCAGTTGATGAAACAGTTCTGTTGTTTTTTCTTTGAGAGTTTTCTTAGCTGGCCGTTCTTCTGGTTCACTGGGATCCTCAGAACATGTATCAAAGTTGAAGAAATAGCCAGAGGCAGTTCTGTCAATTGTTGGAATTGCATCAGGATTTTTATTAATCTTTGAAGTTGCTTATTCCTTTGTCATATTGGTATAGTCAGAGGCTACATCATTGTAGACAGGTGTTTCTTCATGAACTGTTATTTGGGTCTCAAGAGGCACGAGTTCCATGGCTTTGTTGCATAGTCCTTCATTTCTTACTGCAGGTTTATCAAATGTGATAAGTCTCAGTCTGAACCTCTTGGATAGTAGCAGGTGTTGGTCTTCTGCTACAACTTAGGAGCCCACAGGGCCTACTACTTATTATTGGCCACATGTTGTGGTTTGACCAGGTCGATGGACACAACTCGGTTCTCTTTTTTACCAGCAAGGGGCGGTAGTACTACTGATCTTGTTCCTTGGATTGCTAAGACAGGTACTCCTTTTCTGTAAGAAGGCCCAAGTTCCTTCTTCACCTCTATCTTTTCCCTGACTAGATCCCCAATCTTTGGAATCCAGACAGGTCTTGCTGGGACAGGTGGTTTTTCTTCAGTGGCTGATGGCTTTTGTGTTTTGTTACTCAGACTTCTTCTTGTTTCATTTAAGTCCTGTAAAACAGCCAAACGATCTTTGACATCAAAGGGTTTTTGTTCCACCACTGAAGTTTGACAATCGAGGTCTTCGATTATCATTCTAGTACCAAACAGTAATTCATAAGGAGTGATCCTCCCCAGAGAATGTCTTGGCAGATTGTTAAGACTACGTTGGACACTTCATTTTCATTTCATTTCATGAAGCTTTATTCGGTTCATATTGTACAATGACCATAAAAGCACATAAGCAAAATGCATAATACAATACAATACAGTTAAAAGGTGCATGATAAAATACAATACAGGTTAAAAGGAATAGATATTTAAAATAACATACTATTTCTCATCTGAACAGATTTTGAAATAAAAGTGGCAATATAAAAACATTTGTCCGGAGAATTCATATTATAAATTAGCTTCATCACATCCTCCACATTTCCGACACCATATTTTACAAAAATCGGTTTCAAGTAGGCCACCCTGACATTCGAAAAGAGAGTGCAAATTAACATAAAGTGCAGGGTACTTTGGTTGGAATGCCCATCACATGGGCACGGCCCAACGGGTTGCTTCTTAGGTTGAGGAAAGGCCGCCAGAACGTGAGCCGTACCGAATCTTAGTCTTATTAATACAAACCTATGTGCAGGTCTAGTTACCATACTCATGAAATAGCTGTGGTACATCACCTTCTATGTATTTATGATAAAGACAGACTGTAGTAAGGCGACAGTTGACTTCCAGACGTTTCTGTGCTCTGTACTGCATAAAGATGTTTTTCATGTCTGCTTTAGGGATATTCCCTGCAGAACACGGTTCAGCCAGTACATCGAGCTCAAAAATATCCCTGAAGCCGTCTAAAACATACTTAAGCCAGGGTATCTTGGTATAGTTGTCTAGGTCAAGGCAATCCTTAATGACGTTTTGATTAAAGGCTGTTTCATCCTTCCCCCAAATCGCACGCCATATCATCAGTGGTCTCAACGAAATGAGGTCACCTAAATAGGCGACGCCTAGTTCTATGTGGGTCAAATAGTTTGGGGCTGAGGTAGGTAGGCAAAGAAGTTTTTTGAGGAAGTTATTTTCTTCTCTTTGCACAACATCTGCATTAGTATAACCCCATATCCCAGCACCATATAATGCAATTGAGACGCTCCTGGCCTTGTAAATTGACATCATATCCCTAATCCGTCTATCGCCGATCTTAGAGGCGAATTTAAAGATACCATGGGCACTCTTTACCATTTTTGTCCTAACATTTGAAAGTTCTTGAGACCAGCTATTATTATGCATAAAGGTAACACCCAAGTAGCAAAATGTTTCCACCTGCTGCACTTTTACCCCTTCAATAAAAAAGCCGTGCCTTTTATTAATTTTAGTCCCACAAGTTATAACAAGAGTTTTACTCTTGTTAATCAACAACTTTCTTTCACTAATAAAATCAGAAAACTTGTCCATCAGGCGCTGTAGACCCATAGGGGTCCTCGAGAGAAGCATAGCGTCATCTGCGTAAAGCAGTACTGGCACGCCTGATACATTAACCCGCGGGACATCTGCTTGGACTTTTTTCAGGACAGCATCCACGGCGTTAACAAAAAGGGTAAACAACAAGGGGCAAGGACACAACCCTGCCGAATACCGCGTTTTATGTTAAAATTTGGGGTGCACTCTCCATTTACCCCGTAGCGCACACACGTTTGCATCTTTTCGTAAAGTCTAGCTAAGAAAAAGATAATGGGTTCCGGTGCACCCATTTCTAATAAGACTGGCCATAGGATTGAATGGTCTACAAGGTCAAATGCACTACTCAAGTCGGCAAAGCAGAGGTACAAGGTACTCTGCTTTGCCGTAGTGTACTTGCCAATTAGGAGTTCTAGATTCAGGCACTGATCCAGTGTCCCTCTGCCCTTTCTGAAGCCATACTGTGAGCTTGCGAGGATCCCTTCATCCTCAGCCCAAGCTTCCAGCCTGGACAGCAGCACTCTACTCATAACTTTCACCGACGAGTCTAACAGACTGATCGGGCGGTAGTTACTTGCTGCAGACCTGTCCCCCTTTTTATATATAGGGACAATAATAGAGTCTCCCCAGGTAGGCGGGATCATAGTTACCACAGCCGCGTTAAGAACAAGAGTGAGGATAGGTCCCCACATTTGCGGAATGGCCCTATACACATCAATGGGTACTGCGTCAGGCCCTGGACACTTATTAAATGTTTGACCCACCCATCACCTGAACCTAATACCTTAGCTGTTATGGATTGCTTTATTTCACGTTTTTTCTTTCCACTACCACATTACCCTCAGAATGGAAGGGACTAGAACACCGCAATGCAATGCCCATGCTGACCATAGCCTCCTTGTAAGCTCGAGAGCTAAACCCAGGACCCTGGTCAGAATGTAGCATGCCGATTGCGTATGTGCTGATAAAGACTCGCAAATCCTTTATAACAGTTCTGGCATCAGCCGAGCTCTGGAGCCATAACCAAATAAATCTTGTGCTAGTAGTTGTGGGACCGCATCTGTCTATAGGGACGTCTGCGTGTAGATAGCCGAATGCTGTCTAACAGGAGTAACTGAACCGGGCTGGCTACACTGTAGTCAGGTATCTGGTGGTTGTCAAAGTTATGATATCTGTGACAGGTATCACAGTTTATTCCAAATTCGTAAACTTGGATGTTCATTCCTGGCCACCAGTACATCTCTTCTAACTCTATAAAAGATTTCAAGATCCCTTGATGTGTCAGACCCTCTCCCATGTGTGCTTCTTGAATCAAATAAGCTCTCCGCTTCCTGTTTGGAATTACTCTGTCCCCCACTCCAGGGATTCGAGCAAAAGGAACGGAGTTTGCATCAATTTTGTATGTATATGTGAGTGGATAGTTTAGAGGTAACGCTGCATGATTGCCATCAATTGAGGCTTTTACTGCTAATAGCGTTTCACCATCTATTACTCTTTTTGAGCGAGCGATTGTAGCTACGGAAGCCGTTTGCACAGCTGCCTTCGCAGCTTCATCAGCCAATGAATTCCCTGCAACGTGAACGCCATCCCGCTGATGACTCAGTGTATGAATCACGTGAGTCTTTTGTAGTTCTTTCTGTAAAAGAACTACTTGTTCCCAAAGCATTTTATGCTTGATTGTGCCACCCTTAGAATTTTTGAACCCGTTTTTAACCCAGTTCTGCAAATTTTCGTTGTAAGATTCAACGCAGAAATACGAATCGCACACTATTAGTGTGGGGAATTCACGATCGGTATTTTCAAGCGCCATCTTGAAAGCCTGTAGTTCAGCTCGCTAAGCTGTACAGCCTCCGAGTGATTGAGTTTTTGTGACCATAGGTCTGAATTTGCCTTCGCGCCAGCGACCTTTAATAATCGCGCACGCAGCACTATAGGCTTGTTTACCCCCAATAGCGGGCTGTGCTGATCTGTCTGTATATATTATACATCCGTAATGTTCAAGAGGCAGAATTTCGGTTGGCAGAGGACATTCGTGTTCGTATTGGAGAAATTCTTGTGTTTTCAAGCTGGGGTCAAATCTGTATTCAACGTCTGTTGCAGCAAGAGAGTTAGTTAGCCTATTGTATCCATCTTGGATGTAAAGCTTTTGCATTTGGGATGCTTGCTTTCGTCACTGCCTCTAAGGCAGGTACAGGTGTAATGATCATTATGCGTTTGCCCTGTGCTAGAGCTCTCTCTTTTGCTACTGCAGTTGGAACCGCTGTCAGAATTTTCTCAGTAGAAGTGAACTTCATTTCAGCTTGTGTGTACAAGTGTGATTTGTATGGTATTGGTACCGTTTCTCCCCCATTAAAGGTCAGGTACATGAATCCGCATCTCCCTGGGATGATTCAGATCACAAGATTGCGCACGTTTTCGCGTGCCTGTAACTGTGTTTTAGCTAACATGTCTGTTTGGACTGAACGCAGGATTTCTGTGTGTTCTTGAGTCCAAATAGTTGGTTTGAAATCAGGTTTGATTAGTTCGTAGAGAGGTTTAACTCTTTCTGCATAATTTAGAACGTAAGTTCTTCCAAAATTCAGGAAACTTAGAATGGACTGTAAGTTTTTCAGCGTTCTTGGAGTTGAGAGCAGCGCACATTTTTCTAGAAAGTTTGCTGCCAGGCTCTTGCCTTCACTTGATAACTCGTATCCTAGAAATAGGACATTGAGGTGGGCAATTTGTGATTCCTTAAAATTGAATTTATACCCTTCAGAGGCGAAACCAAGAATTATGGTGTTCACTCTTTCCAAGTGTCTGTCCAAGTCCTCATCTGTAAGATAGATGTCATCGACATAAGATAATGCCTCATCATCGTACGTTTGTAGTAACTCTGTTACCCTGGCTGTAAATAACCCTGGACTATTCTTGAATTCTTGGGGGAGACTGCAAAATTGTCGCTGTGTCCCCATAATTGAGAAAGCGGTCAGGTGCCTGCTTTCGGGTGCAATGTTTTTACAGAAAAACCCACTTGATATATCTAATGTGGTTTTATATTTTTTGCGCACAATGTTATTCATCAATGCTGCACTGTGTGCATTTTGTACTGCAAAAGTTTTGCAACGAGAGTTTAAGTGTCTGTAATCCAATACTAGACAATATGAATTGTCTGGTTTGGAGACAGGAAACAAAGGATTGTTCATTGATGAGGTGCATGTTTCAATCACCCCTTGGTACTCAAGTTGATTTAAAATCTCCCTGACTTGTTTTTTAGTTTCTTGTTTAACTGCATACTGCCTTTGTGCAGCAGGTTGATTTTTTAACTGGATTTTATGGTGAGGAGAATCCTCATCCCATCCCACATAATTTTTATATAATGCTGGAGCCTGAGCTACTGCCCATTTTCTGGCATAAGTGTATTTTTTATGAATTGGAATACGATTTGAGAAGGATGGCATAATTATCTCTTCGCCATGTGGGCACTCCCTGACAAATTCAGGCGGCCAGTCTTGTTCAGCTAGAAGTATATCATAGCTCTTATAGAGCTTTTCCCAAAAGAGTGCTCTTATTTTTCTAGTTATGTCCCCCTCCATCCGGAGTGTTACTTCATATAACTTGTGGGGTACACTAACCCTGGTGTCGTCAGTTTCAACCTGAATACATTCATTCAAGTCCACTGTCTCCAGATGATCCTTCAGGATCCTGCGAACTATGGTGACTTCTGCTGCACTGTCTAGCATTGTTTGAGCCCCCTCCCCGTTCTTGAGTTGTGTCCTCAAGATCCTCGGCATGTCTGATTTTTATGCTTGCTACTTTCTTTTTAGGAAATTGAGCTTTTTTACTTTGGTGAACGGGTTCTTTGTCTTTGGACTTGACGCGTTCCTCCTTGTGTTCTGACCGTCCTCTTCTTTCCGATTTCTGCAAGGAAGTCTAAAAAGATCGAGAGGGACGTGTATCATTATCTTGATATCTGTCAGGTTTCTTCAAATGATCCCTATTCCTAAGGTTATACCTTTTTTCAGAGGGCTCCCGTTGGGGAGACCTACCTGCCCTTTGGGGAGATCTTCCTCTGGATTGAGAACGTTTCTCTCTAGGAAGAGTCTGTTTAGTGTTTTCCCACTTCTTTTTAGGAGTAGTGAGATTATTTTTAATAAATACCTTTTCAGGATTTTCTGTTAATTCAGGTTTTACTGGTTTCCCACCCAAACTATCTCTTCCTAATTCTTCACAAGATTTTTCAATAATTCTAGAAAGCTCATATGGTTGATCTGTTATATCTGTTTCTTTTAACTTTTGGCAGATCGCCACGGATGCTGCTTCACCTTTAATATTAGCTAATAGTATAGCCAAGACCTGTTTGAAATCTTTCAGTAATTTCATACCTAGATTTAAGGCCGGTTCTGGAACGTATTCATTTTGAATCTGTCTCAGAACTTCTGGTATTACCGCCATGGACGGTACACCATGTATTTTGTGTAGATTGAAGCAAAGACTGTACCCCAAGTGTCACAGTCCTCCACATGTGGTGCTATCCCCATTGGTAAACAGATTGTCAGAATTGTGTGTTTCTCATGAGGTGTACTATCAGGGAATACTGCCTCTATTTGAGTAATGTTTTGAGCTAACCAGAACGGAATTTGTTCCCTCTTTGCGGGTAATTTACCAATGACTGACTGTATAGTCTGTGGTGTAATTTTGTTTGTATTCCCCTGGTGAGGGGTGTGCTGTGGAATCCTTATAGCCGGTTGGACTGTTAAGGTCCGCATGACATATTGAACCAGTTGTCTTTGTATTTTAATTAACTGTTTCAGCTGAGCTAACATTTCTGGACCTGTCATCCCGTTAATGTCAGGATGTGGTGTATAGCTGGCTAATACCGGCTCCTGGTCTACCTAGTAGACCGACCCTGGTAATGTGATTTTGATGTTGTAGGGCACCTTTAAACCAGAGCTGATGCTCTTGGTAAGTTAGTGGAATTTCAACATCCTCGAAAGGAACGTATTCCGCTGGTGGTTCCTCTGCTTTGTAGTAGTGGAACTCCTGTGTTACTGGATTTGCTTGTGGAAAAGTAATCCATGAATAGAATGCCTCTGTCTGCCGATATTCATATGCCTCTATAACAAATATAACTTTACCACCTCTCGATGATACCCCATTTTCTATAAGTTTTATAGTTATGGTGTTTCTTACATTTACCGGGATGATTATTGCATCATCGTCTTCTTCATTAAACCCTGTAATGTTAAAACCCGGTTGGTTCGTATTTACTGCAGCTCCACCGGTTGCGTTATTGTCGCCGTTATCCGACATTGTTTAATGAAAGTTTGCAGAACAAGTTTCAAGGAAACAAAGATTAGGTGCACAATATTTTGGAACACTGTATCCTTCAACGTTGAATAAACCAAAAACTAATACATAGGATTTTCGTCCTACTGAGTTTTGGCGGATATTATCCTTTTACCCACTCCAGACGTCTATTGGAGTATTTTACGGGAAAAGGGGTCTGTGTGAAAAGCACTACTGAGTTACTCTAGTATCTAGCGTTAAATTATCGCCTTACCAAACTTTGGGTGCCATGTAGTGTAGTCCCTATATTCCCAATAGGCTCTGCGCATTGGAATAATATATCCTGTAGTTTAGACGTAGGACTGAGGTCAACTAGGTCTCTACCGAATATATTAAACTTAATAGTGAGTGCCAGCTAGCTCAGAGGTCACTAGAAACTTTCTCGAATAAACAAGAAGGGATTAGTTTCTGACAACCGCATAAACATGACAACTTTGTTTCCCAAGAATAAGAAATCAAATCTCTAGAGTTGTGGAAACAATAGATAACTATTTTACTCAGTCAATCGTGCATGCTTCGTCTCACCAGAGATGCAGAGAAATAGAGAGACGGGTGTTTTCAATAAAAGTATTTATTGAACAGTCTTCTTTCTCAAGCATTGGAAATGAACTGCTACAATCGTAATACTGGCTATAAAGAACAAGGCATATAATACAAACAGTATTATAAAGTAGTACTGTAAAAGCATGATATGGTTTCTAAGCCATAACAG
This sequence comes from Lissotriton vulgaris, assembly GCF_964263255.1. Lineage (NCBI taxonomy): Eukaryota > Metazoa > Chordata > Amphibia > Caudata > Salamandridae > Lissotriton > Lissotriton vulgaris. The sequence goes on along the minus strand of NW_028253447.1, from coordinate 174,738 downwards.
TGCATAAAATGTATAAAATACATACAGTAATAAATAATGACAAAAAGTACTCAACTGGTGCTTCTAAAATATGCCTACCCCAGTGTACCTAACCTAAGTCTAGTACGAGGGAAGAAGTAAGTGAGGAGTTGCCTAAGTTTAGTAGTTCTCTGCCAGGAATATCTTCCAAGAATTCTCTAAGAGGTCTAATCATCTCCGTACCTTGGTTTTAGAATGAAGGAGGTCTTGTATCTCTCTCTCAGGACTCGGTTTCCCAGATACCCGCAAGGGTAAGCCGCAAACATTGGCGCTGGATTTCTTGTCAAGAGAAAGGACAGTGTCTCTCTCAGTGTGTCAGCTGGAGGGTCGGCTTCCTTCGGCACTTGCTGCTGCAGGGCGTCGGGCAAGTAGATAGTTGATCTGCTCCAAACCACAGTGTGATTGACTGGGCAAACCTGGGCATATTTATACTTTGAAGGTGCCAAGTTTGACGCATGTTTGGACTTAATATCGTCACTCAAAGGCTAAATTCTTGGAAAACGCCAGGAGTTCTTGGAGAACTTAATATTCAAGCAGGGGGAAGTTCCTAGGTGCTGAAGGCGGGTTTTTCCAAGATATCGTTGTAAATTCTCTGAACCTAGTGAAAGTAGCCATGCCATATTTAGGCTGTATGGCTTAGACCAATTAGGGTAGTGCTTTCTATTCCTATATAAGGATATGATAAAGTATACCCATATAAGGGCATGAATCGGGAAAATTACACTAGGGGCCTAGATTTGAGTATAACATTATGTTGTTCACCCTCTACAGAGACAGTGGGTCCACTGTAAGATTTCTGAAATAAAAAAATAATTTCTTATTCTCTTTCTTATATGGAGAAGGACAGGCTATTTGGGAAGAAGCCAGGTGCAATGCTGAAACATTATTTATTTATTTATTTTATTTAAAAGTTTTTATAGAGCGCAGACATTTCTCCCTACAGGGCTATCACAGTACTTGTAACTACCGCTTGATTTCAGCAGAGAGAAGGTGGAAGTCAGAACCATGTTAGCCAGGGAAGAGGCATGCCTTCAATTTTTTCCTAAATACGAGATAGTACTCGGTGCATCGAACGTCCAGAAGGAGCAAATTCCAGGGGGTGGGTGCCAATAAAGTAAAGGTGCTGCCAACCGCTCTGGCCTTTTTGATCTTAATACCTTTAGCTGAGGTCAAGCTAAATGATCTTAAATTTCTTGTAGGTTTATAAAATTCAACACTATTTATAAGGAGCATTGGGCCAAAGTTGAGCAAAGACAATGTAGTGTTTTTTAACAAGAAGTTGGGGAGTCACATCTGCCTTTATTGCAAATCAGTTTAGCAGCTGCATTGTGGATTGTTTGAAGGTGTGTAAACAAATAGTCTGCCTTGCCCATATATAATGCATTTACATAGTCCAGGCAACTGCTTATCAGAGCCTGGGTAACCCTACGGCACCAATCCATCGTAATCCATCAAAACAGCTTTCTAAGAAGTTTTAATAGTCTGAAACAGCTGTCACAAGTAGCTAACACCTGATCTTTCATAGTGAGGGATTGATCTATAATGATTACAAGATGTTTTGCTGCTTTTTTCGGCAATGGAGCAGTGCCAAGCAAAGAGGGCCACCAGGAATCATCCCATACGTTTTTGGCACTGAGCTTCAAATAGTGCTCTGACATCCAATCAGCCACCTCTGAGAGACAGTCTGACAGATATTTCTTGGTATCAGACTGACCGTCACCCTAAGAGATGATCAGCTGGGTATCATCAACATAACAACAAACGTCAAAGCCCCACATTTTATGAGGTGCAACATACACATTAAATAGTTTAGGGCTCATAGTGAACCCTGAGGAACATCATACTCAGAGCTATGAGGTTGCAATCTAAATTTGTCCAGCTGGATGGACTGGGATTTATTGGTATAGAAGAAGTAAAAAATGTAACTACCATCACACTAGGGCTGACTACCAATCAGTTAGATGCCCACAAACCTATGCTCCTTTAGAATTCTTTTTTTTAGATTATCTCCATACATTAAAGGGAGATGTCTACATGGTTGTATGACAGAAGCATTCATGGCTGAATCACGTGTGCCTCTACAACGTGGGTCCAACCACGAATGCGTCTTCACCACACATTTCTTTCCCACGCATGCCTTTATCTGCATGCCTTTACCACACAATTTTGTTGTAAAGGCATGATTGGTAAAGTTATATGCATGGTATAGCTTACCATTACCCTGGCACCCCCTCCCCACCCTAAGCCCTAAAATCATATTCCCCTACCTCGCACTACCCCTTCCTCTCCCCGCCCTTAGGCCTAAAACCCTACCCCTTACCAAAAACGACCCAAACCTAGCCCCCCAAGCCTGCGCCCTAAAACTTACCCTCATGCTGCCTTGAAACTACCCCTACCCCTTCCCCCGCCCTGAAGCCTAATACCCTGACCCCCTTTAAAAAAACTACCCTGATCCTCCGCCATGATCTGTAAATCTGCCATTCCATAAACTACCTCGACCCCTCGCCCTGAGTCTTAAAACTGACCTTCACCCCTAAAAACTACATCCCCAAACTTGGCCCCAGCCCCACATACCTGTCCGCATCTGGAGCTTCCTGTTATTAAGCTTTCTCTTCCACTCCCTGCCCATCCAGACACTAGAACGTTACCTAAGGCAGATGCGTGGTTCAGACAAGTGTGGTTACGCTTGCGGGGAAACAGTACACGTAGCTCAGCCTGAGTTGTAAAGGCTGTTCCCCTGTCTACGTTATTCTAGGAACCGAGTGGTGCACTTATCTCCACAACACCTCACTTAGCATACATGACAAATAGAGCACATTAAAGATGGTGCTACAAAACTACATGAGATTCAGAACGAATTAGATTTTAGTAGAAGTGTGGCCTGGTCTTGGTTGTCAGGGTATTCAAGAAATGAGGAATGAAAATATTTGAAATAGTAGTTATTCATTCTGATTGAGATCTGTATGTTTTATTAAAACTAGTGACGTGCATCATTATACACACTTGTGCTAATAAAGGCTATGTCCATAACTTTCCTCTTGCGATATGTGAAAAGGATGAAGTTAGTAATAATGTTGATGTTAAAGAGGAAATAGTCAGATAGTATGTAGTTGAATTACTGAAAGAGGCTTTTCTCTCTTTAAAAAGGGGACACTGAGAAAGCAGAATGACTTGCTTCTGTGCCTTAATACCATTATTTTCTTGTACTGTTACATTTCGTGTCTCAAATGCTATGTGACCATTATATTAACCCAAAGAGCACATGAATTCTAGTATGTGTGCTTATTTTTATGTATTTTCTCTGCTCAGAATCCATTTTAATTAGTGTTGTACAATTGCACATTTTCTGAACTGTGTAGCGAGAGTAGTCTCATTTTGATGATAGGTACCATGACGTGTCAATGGCAGTAAAATGGTGTAGTCAATGCTTGTTTTTGTCTTCCGTATCTAGACCTTAAATACTTTCCACAATCTTTCACATGAGAAGATCCTGCTATCTGCTCATTACTTAGTTTTGTGTAAGTAACAGTACTGATCACACGCTCTTGTTTCTATTTACATGTATTGTTATATAACTGCATAGAAGTGCGCTCAAAATATATAGATTTTTTAATTATATGCTCCAACTGGATTGATGGTGGGAGCTCAGGTCTGTTGAAATGGCAATTGTCGCACATAGTTTTTTGCTTAGACTTTTAGGTTTCCCTGAAGTATTGTCTTTTCTTTTACACTTAAGTAATTGATTTATCTTCACATCCTTCGTCAAAAATTCTTTATAACATTTAACTTTTGAGTAAATCCAATCTATAGAGGTATAGTCTATATGTGAAGCAATATATGTGATATGTGAATATATGTGAAGCAACTCTTGTGTTTCATCTGAGGGATGGTCTAAAATACTTCACACTAAGCAACATATAGGAGATTTTGTAGCAGCGTTACATACTAGAACATGAAAAGAGGAGAGAATTTCTGATGTAGAAATGTATTATTTGTAACTTACCTCCTTCGTCTGTAATACCATTTGTTTTTAATAACATTTAGAAATGCATGTGACAACAACATAGGAACAAGTTCCATATCTGTTAGACGGGACCTGGAGGGTCGGCCGAGGACAAGGGGAGAGGCTTCCGGGGAGAGCCGTCTCCTAGCGATCGTACAGACAAGTAACTTCCCCCCCACAGATGGACACCACACAAAGATAAGGTTTAACGCTCTTTATAAGCAGCACTGAAGTAAAGTAGGTCGGTACAAGGAGATCAGGACACGAGGGTCCTCTCAATTCTAGTCTCTTAGAAGGGTAAGGGGGTAGCGGGACAGTCTTGTTACCAATCTGGTAGGAATGATGGTTAGCTCACAATCCTCGAGCTCGGCGTTCTAGAAGGTCGGGCCGCGGCAGCGCCAGCAGGTCCCCAGAAGGTCGAAGGTAGCAAGGGGCCGCGGCAGCGCCAGCAGGTCCCGACGAAGATGGTGGTTGCAGCAAGGGGCCGCGGCAGCGCCAGCAGGTCCCGACGAGGACGTAGGTTGCAAAGGGCCGCGGCAGCGCCAGCAGGTTCCAACGAGGATGAAGGTTGCAGAAGGCCGCGGCAGCGCCAGCAGGCAGGACGAGAGTTCACAAGGCAGGGCTGCGGCAGCGCCAGCAGTCCGTCAAGGATGAGTTCTTCACAGGGTCTCTCGACTCCAGGATACAACTGCCTTCCTGCTCTGGAGCTGCCCCAGTTATAGGTCTGGCCCCCTTTGATGTCCGGACCCTCACTCTTGGAGGTCGGGAGGTCCGGGATGAGGGAGTCCAGACACCCAGCAGGGGGGTGGAGCCAGCGCCCGGGGAGGCTGGGGGCGATCGGCACCTGGCGGGGGAGAGCCATCGACACTCCTCTCTCCCATTGACCTGCCAAGTGGTCCGTTCACCTCCTGGGTGGATGGTGGTGCCGGGATGTCGGGCCTGGCCAGGCCCAGGGTTGGGGTCGAGCTGAGGCCACGCGGCCTCGTGGTGCAGTGTCCAAGATGGCGGCTGGGCCCGGGCAATGGTGCTGACGGTGGCCCGGGCCAGTGATACAGAGATGTTCGGGGGTAGGCGTCCCGTAGGGGACGGGTTGCGCGTTGCTTCTGTGGGTAGCGCCTGGAGGGCCGGTGTCTGGGCTCCGTCATGCGGGGGAGGGAGCGAGCCCTTCCTGGGGCCTGTCCAACAATATCACAGCGTAAAAAAGGCAGGACCTCATGGTCACCTCCACAACTCTCTGAGCTTATATGAATATATTTTATTGATTGCTGTTACTCTCTTGGTGTGCTCCAGACCATTTCTTAGTTGTTTTGGGCAAGGTTTTCTTTCCTTACTAAAGCTGCATTCTTCTGGTCGCAAGGTGCTGTTTGATGTAATACCCTTTTACTTTTCCTCACTTACTTTAAATTTGCTCTGTGAAATATCGCCTGTATATTTCTTTTTAGGGGTGTCTGGTTAAATTGTTCTCAATGAAGACTCTGGGTCTGTTTTCAATCTTGGCGGATGCAATACTCCATAACAAACGTGATGGATATCTCGTCCACCGTATTACAAGGTCCATTGGATATAATGGAAATTGTAATAAGGTGGATGGTATCCCATGCGCCAACATCATAATCAGGTCCTAAGTCTAGATGGGTTAAGAATACAATGTCTATATCCAATTTAGACCATGTGACATGGTTGATGTGGATGGAAATCTAAAAAAAGCCAAAATTATGATATGGGAGCTATTTTTAGATTTTCTAAAATTGAAGCAACAAGCTGTGCACCCTTTCAAAGAAGGACAAAGCCTTTACCCTTAATCACAGGTAATCAAATGTATTGGAACAACTCATGAGAGTAAATGGAACTGTTCAATTAAAATAATGCTGACTGCATTTTGTTCTTTGTACAGCATATGCTGTGCTAACAGTCCTAAAATTACAAAGATTAACTGTATTACTGTTAGCAAAACAAAATGCAACCCCTCTCAAAATGGCCAAACAAGGATTATCGCATTGCAATTTTTCAAGGGGTTGTCAAAAGGGGTGACAAACACCAGTACCCTTGTTTGTGCAATAATTTAGGAGATTCCATGCAGCAAACTGTCTGTCTATAGCCTTGAAAACATTGTAATAATCCACCATCAAAAGCATATTTTTATCAAATGTTTTCAGAATAAATAGGCCAGGCCTATTGTCTTTGTCACAACTTTTCATAATAAATAAATCAGACATATGCCATTGGATATAGCTGTGCCCAGTGATCCAATTAGGCCTATAACCTTTATCATTAGCATGTCAACATAACTAACTCAAACTTACTATATTGAGCAGAAGCTGTCTCACAATGTGACCTTCATTCACACCATTATAAGATGACTATAAAAATACAAAATTGGAGTTGGTAAAACAAAATCCAAACCAATGAGGGACTAAATAGGATCATCACAGTAGAAGTCTTGTACTCGAATGATTTGTCACAAGAGGTAACAAATAACGAAACACTTCCCTTCTACAGAAATCATTAAGATTCTTTAAAAATAATACCAATTTACAGGATTTACCAAAGAGTAACAACAATCTACCCTTAAAGGCCTATTGGCTTTAAAATGTGTTTCTCACAATAAATAAGGTAGGCCTACTGCATTTATCGTATCCTTTCATAACAAACAGATCAGACCTGTGGTGCCGGGCATAACTTTTCCCAACAAACCAGTTAGTCCTAGAGCCTTTATCTTTACTTTGTCCACATAACCAACTCAGGTCTAACGTACAGAGCATAAGCTTTCCCTCAAATCAACCATCAGTTGGACAGGCATAAATGATAAATCCATACAAACTTAGAGATGGCAGACATACAATCTTCCTAAGAAAGCCTAATAAAAATGATCGCAGGCGAAAACTTCTACACCCAGGGTTTGTCAGAGGGGTAAAACAAAACCCAAACCCTTGACTACTATGGTAGTCTGTGAGGCTTAATGTAACAATCTCTATAGGGTTTAACACAGAGTGATAACAATCCACTATTTAATGCTTCTATGCCTTTAACATACATTTCACAATAAATTCACAATACATTTTGCAGGTCTACTGCCTTTGTTCTAATAATATAAGGATCAGGCTTCTAGCCATCATTGAATTGGCACCATAACCACATTAGCCCTGTTGCAGAAAAAAAGTGTACTACAAGCAGTCTTTTTCAGTGGAAGCACACAACAACGACTGACCGATCAAATGCTGTACTCAAGGTTATCAACATGTGGTCAGAGCCAAAGTCTCTCACTCTGTAGTGCAGCTGACTGAATTTTTTCTTCTGTTCAACTGCTGCACAGACAAGCTAAGTCTAATGATGGGTTTCTCATGGTGGTGTATCTCTCCCCACCCCCTACTCTGATCAAGCCTTTTAGAAAGAAGCACATATAGGAAAGCTCTAATTAATATAGAATCAGTTAGCTACCCGGCCAAAATACATGCAGAATAAATATATCTCTTTTTCAATGTATGCAAAACAACAGATGCAGACAGGAGGAATAATGAGCTCCTGCATTTTTCATTTTTCTTTGATCTCATGTGTCATAACAGCCTGCATTCTGCAATTTATTTTAAAGAGAACATTAAATCCTGTTAAGAATGTTAATGGATCCTCTCTCAGTGGCAGTGAGATGCTTTCTCCTGAATTTGTAATACAGAACTGCTGTACATAATCCTCGTGATCCTGCCTTTCTCCGTATAAGTGGACAGCATATCTCTGTCATCCGGTGAAGAGCAATTATGGACTATAAGGAGGCATTTCAGTCACTTTCCATTTTTTCCCTTTTTTTCTGAGTATGTTTATGTCAGGATCTACACTGAATAACTTGAAAAGGGTAAATTTTGCCATATTCATATCCTGCCTTAAAATATTCTTAAAATAGAAAAAATTATAATTGTTTTACCGTCCCTTTCTTCCTATTTTCAATGTCTCTTTCTCCGCGTGATCTCACTGTTGTGTTAGTTTCTGTTAAAAATTCAGTTTACGAGTTCAACAAAACAGGTTTTGTAAGCCTGTATTTTATGGCTGTTTTACCTCTGTAAATCTTTGAAATTGAAATAATTAGGTCTCAGCTCTAGACAGCGCACATGCTCTGTCTGTCTCTAACCGAGACATACTGTATCTACCTCGTAGACTCCAGTCCCCCGCCATAGACTTCCCATTTGCTGGCACCATCATCGCTCCATTTTTTTCCTCCCTATTTGTCAAGGGCATACATAGGTCATGCCTCTTCCTGTGTTTAGCCCTCCTCAGGTGCACCGTCTAACTACTTTTCAACCTATGCAGCAGCCATTTTTATCCATTGTTTTGGGGCTATTTTTTTTTTTAATGGGTGACTTATCCCTCCACACATTAGGAGCCCTGTTGTTTTAATTAGCAAGGAGAGCTGATTTTAATTTATTTTAATTTTTAAATCCTGTGCCGCAGCCTGGCTCCTGCTTGCCCGGTGCCATTGCTTCCTCCTCCTGTGCCAGGAGCGTCTATGATAGGTGATAACTTGATAAGTTACATTTAGACGCTGAGTCAGTCCTGTTGGCATTCAAACCTGCATGTAGCACGTCGATCATAACAGCGTGTGCCTAACCCACTGAGCTATCTTCCAGGATTGCAGAGTCTCCCTTTAAGGCGTTAATTACTGGGACTGCTTTCACTCATTTTATCTTTACAAATTTGCATGGAATATTGAGCCAGCATCCATACCCGGTTTAGAAAGATGGCAGTTCTCAGGGATACATTTTGTCTCCATCCCCGTTTCAGCTGTGAAAAACATCACAAAAAACAGAACCTACTTTCTCCTGGTCCTCACAGGTTTTTCATTTTGTTCTTAAACAGGTACTTTAATAGCGAGCACAGTACTTGTTTCAAAGGCCACAGAATTTCCAAAGGACCTTTTTAATTGTGTATAATTACACAACAGACTGCCTCCAAGCAGTGCTTTATTTGAGCCGGTGGTTATGACAGCTAACACATGGTGGTGCTGTTTGTATAATTTAGAGATGAGCAGAACAGCAATTGTTTATTAATTCAGTAAGCATTAAAAACAACGAATACCTGCCGCCCAAACAATTTTTTATCGCTTTGGGGGCTTGGAATAGTCTGAATTGTCACACTTGAAGCAGTGTGCTGGTTAGTAGCTGTGTAGGTACTGTCATTGGCAACGCTGGCAGTGGCAATGGGTGGTGCAAGCTGTAGAGGCCTCCAGTGTCATGCCACTGGAGGCAGTGGCATGCCGCTGCCTCCAGTGGCATAGCTAGGCCTTCTGCCGCCCATGGCCGAATGTAAGAGCAGGGGGTGCTGGTGATTCCTGCTTTGGCCGCTCCGCATAGGCCGCCACCCCCAAAACTTGTGCTGCCTGCGGCAGACCGCTCCCCACCCTTGCTACGCCACTGCCTGCCACTTATTCTTTTAACATTTAAACACTACCTCCGGGTCAGTTTCATTTACATCACCTCCTTGTTATCCGGTATGCTCTTTTGAGCCCACTTCCAGTTGTTTCCTGCACGGATTTCTCCCCCCTCTTCTCCCATCTAACCTTCTCTCGCTTCAGTACTTACAGGAAGGAGTAAGTGTGCAACAAGTTTATGTGCGGTGTGAACTGCACATTTACTGGACACCACTCAATACAAGCGTTGATAGAGCCCTTACGTCTGACTTTAAAAAAAATATATAGATGAAGGTCTTTGTTGATTGAGGAGTTTATGGATGTGTGAATGCGAGAAGGGAAGTCATTGAGGGCATAAGACGGATAGCAGGGCGAGTGAATTCATAGATGAATAACGCACAGAAACAGAATGGTCTGTCTGCCAGCGGTGGTCCAGAGGTGTTTCAATTCACAACGGTTGCGCTTGTGTCTGCCAAGTTGATTTTGCATACCTGGAATTTAGTAGCATTCATTTCCGTTGCGCTATGGGTCCCATCACTCACTAATTTTCAGTATGAGCTTAAAGTGCCCCAACAGTAACTTAGTCCGTGTTCACATTTGCACTAGCAACAGCTCTGTATTCCTGTGTGCATGTTGACATTTGCACCATCGCTCATCCTAAATGCATGTTGACATTTGCACTACCCTGAATTCTCCTTAGTGGGTGTACAAATTTGCCCCATCACACTGTCATGTTTGATGCATGCTTGGTATGCACCTTCTCTTACTAATACTCAAAAACCCAGGGGCTAATTCACAAAGGCAATCTGAGACAAAAGTCTAACTTTACGACTTTTGGTATTCTCAGACGTCATTTACAAGTCGTATTTTTATGTCCGCAGTCGGGCTGGAATCTTCGCACCTGGATCGTACTTTACACAACCAGGCCGTACTCTCCGGCTTAAGCCGTACTCTCTGGCTCGGGTCGGATGAAGTGTAATCAATGGGCTGGAATACATTTTTTACAAAAATGGAAATTAGGAATGTGTGATAAATGGTAGAGGAGGTCATGAAAATCAGTTTGGGCAGGGAAAAGGGTGTGGCCGAACACTACATCATATCCCAGAAAAGTTTGCTTCTTTGCATCGATGTACATGCAGTCCATAATTTGTGCTCCCCTCTGTGTTGACTATAGTGTGACACTACAGTCAACACTGAGGGAAGCACAAATCATGGACAGCATGTACCATGATACAAAGCAACACATTTTCTGGGATATGATGTAGGTTCTGGCCACACCCTTATCTCTGCCCAAACTGATTTTCATGACCTCCTCTACCATTTATCACACATTCCTAATGTTCCCTTTTGTCAAAAATTGTATTCCGGACCATTGATTACACTTCATCCGAGCTGAAGAGTACGACCCAGGTGGAGGAGTATGTCCGTGTGCGGAGATTCCGGCCCGACTGGAAGTAAAGATACAACTCGTAAATGACCTTTGTGATTACCAAAGGTCGCAAAGTTAGATTTATGTCTCGGGTTGCCCTAGTGAATCTGGCCCTATATTTGCACCATCATGCAGAAATCTTGAGTGCATGGCCTGATTTGCTCCATCTATCAGAAATCTTGAGTACCCTCTAAGATTGCATAACTCTGCGCTCCTCAGTACTCGCTCAGATTTGGTCCATTACTCACCAGTAATGAGCAGAAGAACAGGAAGTGCAGAGCTTGCTCTAATGCCTTTTCATTCTTTTTCTGTACATTATGTTGAAATGCTAAAATGATCGTTATTCTTTATTAGGTGAAATACAGCTGGACGCTGTTGGTATGGAAAGGTGGTTTGTGATTTTACTTTGCATGCATTTCCTGGAATATGATACCCTTGGCTTTAGTACAACTTGCATATGGTAAACACAGACTAAAAACACAAAACCTTTTAGCAAAGTGAATCTTCTATCCAAATACCAGCAAACAGCTATGTCTGCAATCAGAGTAATGTTTCACCATGGCAGAGAGAAAAGGGGCATTCTGGAATACATGGCTCATCAAGGAATGCCAGCCCTGGGTCCATGGGGTCTCTCATTTTCCTTCCCACAGTAGCTGTAGAAGCCCCTTTAAATAAAAATAAATGGTATTGATCATGGAACTTTAGCTGCAATCCAGTAGGCAAAGATGCGCTGTGTCAATGTAAAACATCACACCAGGTTTACTATTCCAAGCTATGCCCTAACAAACCTCAAATGCTGCGATGAACTATGTCTTTCTGAAACGATTCCCTGCTGCAGCTCACAGACTACAAAAGCTCCAAACTTGTTGCTCTCCCTGTTCCTCAATCCCCCTGCCTCACACTCCTCCCTCCCTCCTTCTTATCTTCTCCCCTCTCGTCCACTCCTCACCTCTCTTCCACTGCCCCCCAGCCATCAAGTCACTGGAATCATCATCCTCGTCACTACAGCCTCCTGAATGCAAGACTGAGTCTACTTTACAATAGCCTAACAGCCAGGGAGCTCAGCGGAAATAAAAGTTATTGGGGATTTTTTATAACATCCGGCATGTCATAGTTACCCCGTTGCTGCCTATGTGAACACTTCTACACAGATTAAGTCACATTAAGAATGCCAAAAGATCGGCTATTGCCGAGACCTATTGGCTTTGCCAATGCTTATTCAAGTGCCACATGTCTGTTCAGTATGCATAGCACCTTCTTCTTTTCCCAGAGTTATTCATGCGATTGACAGCTGAGGTCAAGGTGCTGATCCTCGGATACCATATAATGGTGCCTGTTGTGGGAGATGTAATGTTTGGACTCCTCCACAGGGCAGAAAGGGAGTGTGGCAAGCTACCACTACTGTCAACAGCCATCCTCCATGTGTGCTAATTGCACAACGTTTGAATTCATTGCAATGCACACCTTTTACTCAAATTCTTTGAACTGTTAGTGCCACGCTCCAATTCTGAACTGATTCTCTTTTTGCGATTAATAAACGACTGAGAAGGGAAATGCAATTTTTGCTCCATTGGACTTTTTTGGGGGGACACACTGTGTTCATCCCATCAGATGTTAGTCTTGACCCTGATACCCAGCAGCTCTAGATTCAACATCAGTGCTTAGTCTGAAAACAATAAGGTGCAGGGGTCCTAAGATTTCCATAAGAGCCTATCACATGGTGCAGTGGATTGCTGAGGTTCCCAAATACCAAGGGTGAGTAGTCTTCATTCCATCCCATGTCTCTAATTTCCATCACCCTACACTCCCTAACTCTCTCTCCCTCACACTCATCCTCCATCTCCCTCTCTCTCTATTTCCATTCCACGCTGTAATCATTGTTACCCTAGGCGTACATTAACCTACTGAACTAAATAGCCTTGTGTTTTGGATTCAAATGTCATATATATGTTTGGAATGATACTGGTGAGCAGTCACTATGGCTTACTGGTTATGTTCTTCTACTCTTAATTTGAAGGTTGGGTGTGGGATCCCAGGTGCTTCGATGTTTCTGTCTGCCCACTTTAAGGTATATGCAATAGGAATTTATTTCATAAAGGTTGTAAAATATTTTTTCCTTTCACCTTGTTTGAATATATCTCTTTTTTAGTAAGTCTTAGCCCAGAGAAGAAAAATATTCTCTCTCTCTCTCTCCCTCTCTCTCTTTCCCTCTTTCCCTCTCCTTCACTGCACTAAATAGGGTTGGGTTTTCAAATGAAACTTCACATGTAAGTTTTTAATAAGACCAGTAGTGATTAACTGTGACCTAATGGTTACGTTTTTAATCTTTTATTCTTAAGGTTAAGTGTTCAATTCCCGGTGTCTCAATGGTTCTGTGCTCTCAGTTAAAAGTATATGCAATTATAATTTCTTTGATAGAGGGTGGATTTATTTTTTATTTTCACCTTGTTTGAATATATCTCTTTTCAAAAACGTCTTACCCCAGAAAATATAATTCTTCTTCTCTCTCTCTCTCACCTACTGTACTACATGGATGTGGGCTTTCGATTCGAATGTCATATAGGAGTTTTGAACTTAACTGTAGCAGAGTCCCAATGGACTAGTGACTATCATTTTAGATTCTTTCTCCGAGGGTTAAGTGTTCAATTCCTGGTGTTTCAATTGTCCTGTGTGCTCATTTAGCAAATAAAGGTAATGATAATTTATTTGATAAAAGTTGGAAAGTACATTTTTTGTTTTCACCTTATTTGAATATATCTCTTTTCAGGTACATCTTCCCCCAGAAAATAAAAATATTCTCTCTCTCCTACTGCACTACATAGGCTCGAGTTTTCATATGGAATGATATATATATATATACATTACCTACCAGTAGGGTCCGTTACTCTTGCCACACTATTCTCAGCCCCATTATTTTCTACAATGTTCATAGCCCTCCAGTGGGCTCCAGGGCTGCTCCAGGGTTCCCTTGCTCTGGGGCGATTGGTGAAGGGATAAAGGCGGCATGCTCCCTGCGGCGGGAGGAGCACCGTCTGGAATTTGAATCCAGGTCTACGAGGCTGCGAATCATCACAGCCTGTCAGTGTGAAGATTTGCCCCATTGAAATCACGAAAGCAGCCCTGGAGCCCACTGGAGGGCTATGAACATTGTAGAAAATAATGGGGCTGAGAATAGTGTGGCAAGAGTAACGGACCCTACTGGAAGGGAATAATTTTACTTCAACTCCCAGCATACATCTTAATGAGAAGCAGATGCAAGGTGGCTAAAATGAAAGATATTGAAAGACTCAACGGACTTTGCCTGTGCCCCGCCACCCTGTTCTTATGAATAAGCTGCAGGTGCAGCGAAACGCGTCAAGGGAAAGGGACTGACATGAGCTGGGGCTGCCAGCGTGATTTTGAAGCATTAAAGGATTGCATCCAATCTTCGTGGAGTGGCATTTCCCTTGCTCTGGGGCGATTGGTGAAGGGATATATATATATATCCAAAACACTTTGCCACCAGCTGTCGCTCCTCTTTACCTTGGGTGCCTCCTTTCCGCACGGCTGAGTGCGTTACGATATGTACCAACACACAGTTCTCATGCTGATGAACTGCTTCACAATTAAGGACACTCCAGTCAAGATTCAGTAGTCTCTACGCCAGGTTTATTTTTCCCGCGTGTCCAATTTCTTCAGTCAACAAACGCGTTTCGGCGTTGCCGCCTTCGTCAGGGTTGTCTGATTGAAACTAACTTTTTCATTTAAAGAAAGTTTCTACAAAACATAGTCATGTGATTAAAAACCAAAAATAAAAACCAACATAGAAAATTGGCACTTCAATTACATTCATTGATATGTGGCGGCCATCTTGGAGTGTCCGAAAATCTTATGCTTATAACCATTTGTCAATAGTACAAGTCAATCATTATATTTCATACAGATATTTCCCATTCGTTTTCAACAATTTTTTATATATCCTACATTTTATGCAAGATAGTCATGTTTATTTCGCCCTAAATGGGCGTTGACTTGTGCAAATCACAAGTGCAATTCTTAGCTTTTCACTGTTCGGTTCACAGTATTAAGCCTAAGTGGCAGTGCCCATTATGTCACATCTACTACCATTATAATGCCCTGAATGGGCTATCTCTATATAAATACAGTGTGTGACATTATTTATGCACTGATACGGTAACTGTATTCTCATTCTAGCTGCAGGGAACAGTTTTACCGGGGGACACATTCTACTCTGAATCTTCTTACAGTGTAGTAATCTTACCCTATATGTACCCACATTTCCTCTTCATTATTCAACCCTCCCGGATTTTTTGTTTGGAGCATGATGATATACCTTGATTCCAAGGTCCTCAATTTCTTGACCCAGTCTCCCCCTCTCTCTGTTTTTACTAGCTGATCAAGAATGAAGAAGGATAGCAAATTGTTGTTGCTTTTATGCATTTTCTCATAGTGTCGGGCCACAGGGTAGCTCTGATCTTTTGAGTTAATAACTCCAAAACCCTGAGTTTGGTCTGTTTCGTGGTGCTTCCCACATACTGTTTGCCACATGGGCATATTAGGCAATACAAAGTAAATTCAGAGTTGCAATTCAGTAGTTTCGAAATCGTCATCTTTTTTGATCTCCCCAGTACCTCATATTCCTTCACTTTTTGTGAGCTTCTACAAGCCTTGCATTTCATGCACGGGTAGAATCCCAATACTGGGGACTTTTTCTTTTTCTTCTGTTCATAGTGGCTATTTACTAGATGGTCCTTGAGGGAGTGGCTTTTTCGATATGTGACCAGAGGATAGTCAGGTATAGTGTTACCCACCACCCCATCCTATTTCAGTATGCTCCAATTTCTGCGTAAGATTTGGAACATTTCTGGAGATTTATCAGTGAAGTTAGTAATCAGCCTCACTTTCATGTCTCTTGTTTTCACCCTATCGATAAGCAGTTTGTTTCTGGGCCTGGAATCGCTTTTCCTTTGTGCCTCATCTAGAATGCTTTTGCAATATCCCCTTCGCTCAAATCTCTTCCTGGATTCCTTTTTTGCTTTTGTGTATTCTTCCTCAGTGGAACAGTTCCACTTTATCCGCAGGAACTCTCCCAGTGGGATGTTGTTCACTACACTGCGTGGGTGGCAGCTCCCTGCGTGCAGGATAGTGTTCCCTGCCGTAGGTTTCCTGTAAAGGGCTGTTTGGATCTTATTTTCTTGAATATAGACCCTCGGATCTAAATAGAAGACCTCATCCTTACTGATGTGGCTGGTGAATATAAGGTTCTGTTGATTGTCATTCAAGTTTTTGATTTATTCCTCAGCTTCCTTCTGTGGTCTCATGGTTAAGGTCCTAGACTTGCACTCTGAAGGTTAAGGTTAAGGCTTGAGAGAGCCCAGTAAAGATCCACTGTGACCTAGTGGTTTAGATCTTAGATGCTTCTGTTGAAAATTAAGTGTTTGATTCCAGGTGTTTCAACACTTTTTTGTGCTCAGTTAAAAGTATATACCCTTCTAGTTTATTTGATCAATGTTGGAAAATACCTTCTTTTTCACCTTGTTTGAATAATCTCTTTTTCAGTACGGATTACCCCAGAGTATTCAAATATTCTCTCTCTCTTTCCTACTGCACTACATAGGCTTGAGTTTTCTATTCGTATGTCAGTTTGGAACTCCTCACAGACACATACAAAGCCTTCCACGAGGCTGGACCAGCATATCTGAACCACCACCTCTCATTCGACGTACCCTCCAGACACCTCCCCTCCACTCAACTGGCCCTAGCCTCTGTCCCACGGATCCACAAGACGAGGCCTGGAGGAAATTCCTTCTCCTACCTCGTCACCAACCTGGAGCACCCTGTCTCCACCTCAGGCAAGCCCTGTCGCTGACCCAATTCAGGAAGGATCTCGAGACCTGGCTGTTTGACTGAATTCCAGCACCCAGACGGAGCAACAGCCCCCTCAGCGCCTTCAGACCCTCACAAATGAGTAGTTGCGCTATATAAACCATGACTGATTGATTGATATATTTATTTTGAATCAGACTGGTATTGAGTCACTGTGGCCTAATGCCAATGTCTTAGATGCTTATTCTGAAGGTTAAGTGTTCCTTTCTTGATGTTTCAATGGTTCTCTGTGTTCATTTAAGAGTATACGTGAAGGTAATTTCTTTGCTACATATTGAAATATATTTTCTTTTCACCTTTTTTGAATGCATCTCTTTTTAAGTACGTCTTACCCCAGAGAAAAATAATGCTTTCTCCTTCTCTCGACTTCTATACCACACTGTAAACGGTGTTACTGAAGGTGTACCCTGGCCTACTGCACTAAATAGGCTTGTTTTTTGGAATCAAATGTCATATACAAGTTTGGATTCAGACCAGTAAAGTGTCACTGTGGCCCAGCGGGTAATGTCGTAGATTCTTATTCTGAAATTTAGGTGTTCAATTTCTTGTGCTTCAGATGTTCTGTCTGTTTAGTGAAGATTATATGTGCTGACACTTTCTTCATAAATGTTTTCTCATTTCACATTATTTGAAAATATATCTGTTTACTTGAATATATCTCTTTTTAAGTACGTCTTACCTCAGAGAATAAAATATTTTCTCTTTCTTTCTCGCTTAGATTGTCATATATAGGGTGTTGACCACATCATAAAGAGTAAATGTAGCCTAGTACTTAAAGTCTTAAGCTCTTGTTTTAGAGTTAAGTGTTCAATTCCTGATATTTTTATTGCTCTTTATGCTCAGTTAAGAACATACGCAATAGTAGTGTCTTTGATAAAGGTTGGAAAAAAAATTTTCACCTCGTTTGAATATACCCCTTTTCAGTATGTCTTACCCCAGGGAATAAAAATCTTTCTCTCTCTCTCTCTCACCTATTGCACTGCATAGGCTATGGTTTTTGATTCAAATCTCATATATAGGTTTTGCACCACACTGGAAAAGGGGTACTGTGGCCTTGTGGTTAAGGTGTTAGACTGCTGCTCTGAAGGTTGAGTATTCTGTTCTTGGAGTTTCAATGGTTTGTGTGTTCTTTCTTCTGTCTTTGTGAACTTCTAAAATGTATTGTTCTTCAGTACTGTTTCTGCAAACTTTAGCCCACATTCACCCTACTCTTGGTCAGTGTCCTGCACACCAGACCTCTCCTCTCAGGGAGTGCAGAACATCTATGTAGAGGGAGGAGATGCTAATAGTTTTTTCCTTTGGTATCAACCTCTTCAGGCATGTTAGGCCAGATAGGACCTTGGCCCAGAACCTCCGATTTTTACCATCTCAATCACACCCTCCTTACACCCACCTGCCTTGCCATTCATTTCCTGAGAGCTAACCTCCATTCCACAGATCTCTTGCATTTACTTACCATCATAAGTTTCCCAGTAGCACCCACTCTGGTGAGTTGCACGTCCATCGCTACTAGGTGTTCTTCACAGACCCACTGCCACAGTACCTACTTTCCAAACTCACAATGTACATATATCAATTGTGAAGACAGCATCAGCATCACATTTAACCAAATTGATCTATGTAAGCTCTGAGTAATGCCCATATAGTGTATGTCTTTCGTGAAGGTATAAAGTGTGTGGGCAAACACATGAAACACACTCGCACATAAACAGTTGTATGTGATTCTGGAGAAACACTACCTTTCACAATTGGTTGACTCCAAACTGGTTAACTGCTTTCATGTGAAAATAAGTCTCTACAGTCCTTTTTACTTTATCTCCGGCTCCCAATATTCTTCTCTAGCTACCCTGTCTTTATTTTATATTGGGAGATACCCCCTTGCCTCCTTTTCGTTTCTTATCACCTCCTTTGTTTAACTATTCCCCAGTTTGCTCTTTGATCTCCTCCACCCTCACCTATGCTTGATTTCTTAACCACTCTCATCTACCCTTAAACCTGCTCTAGAGCCTCGTTCCCTTCCACATGTTTCATAAGTCCTCCAGCCCGCATTCCTCCTTACGTGTTTTTCCTGTACTGTTTTCCAGCCCACTGCCCTTTTTTTGCCACTTTGTTCTCTTCCTATATCGGGCGATATAGAAACAGAAAACAGACTACTTCAACCTGTTCCTTTAATGATTGCTCAAGGCATTCTTTACTAAATCAATACGAGACCCAATAGATGGAAAAGCAGTATAATTGTTAATAGAAATAGGAATAGCTTTAATATTTGTTTTTACTCTTAAACTGGGGATTTATTTTTTATTTTTCATTTTATTAAGTTTTTTATAGCGCGAACTTGACCCAAGAGGGTATCAGAACGCTTTACATTTAGGATTTTGACGTTAAAAGTTACATCAGTTACAAGAGCATAGAAAGGTATGGTACACAAAAATAATGTTGCGAGAATTTGTAGGAGGGAGGGAAGGAAGGAGTCAGTACCAGGTAGATGAGGAGGAAGTGTGCCCAATGTCCGGCTGGGTAGGTGACGGTCAGGGGGAAACCAGGGCCCATCTCCTCAACAGCTGTCTAGCAGCTCCACCGGATATCAGCCATGTTGCTCAGGTCTTAGCTAGTACTAGGCCCGTTTTTTTAATTAAAATCAATAAGAATTTGTTTTTCCTACGTTGAAAATTCAACAAAATGGAGTGTCACCAGCTATGAGTCATCAAGTGGTACTCTTTAGTTGAGCTGCAGATAATGAGAAGTGTTTTTTTCACATGGTGAAAAGAATGTTGGTGCTCCAGACAAAGCAGCATTTTGCATTGGAGTTCTCCCCAGACACAGAAAACCATTTCTGTCACCTTTTGATCTATTTGGTTTCACCTATTGGTGCTGCTATAAAGGCTGCTGCCCTACCTAGTCTTGCGGATGTGCACGCCTTTGGTCAGGTGCCTAGGCGCTTATTTTGACACTATAGAAGATGTGCAATGCCATTTTATGAGTCTAGAATCTGTCATTTAAAAAATCGCAAAAAAATAAATATACATACATGCTTATTTCCTGAAAATAAACAGAGGCAGCCAAAAAAAGAAAATGAACCTCAAGAATAATTATGGTTTCATCTGTCTCTGCTGAAAGAAAACACTGCACTGAAAAATGCTTGCCACGAGTATCTTTATAATATTTTAAGATTATAGCCTTGCTTATTCGTTCGGTGTATCTATAAACAGTTGTAAACTGCAGGCACGTAGAAATCTACAGAGGACACGTTAATTTAGCTTGCTGCATATTTAAAGAGAAGTATTTCTTTAACCACAAGGCAGCACGTGACATTGCTATTGTCTATAGGACAAGTGTGTTGGGTCCACTGTTGCCTTCAGCTTTTTAGTTGTAAATGAAATCATTGCCTCATTCTTTTGTTTCTGCAGTTTCATTCAAACGTTGCAGATGAGCCAGCAGGCCCTGCACCTTCACAATTAGAAATTGAGCCAATACTCAGTTCACTAACATTTGCACTCTAGAATCAAGAGACACCAGTCCAATTGGCCGCATTGTAGTTTTCCCCATTTGAGATATTTTTAGGCTGGTTGCATGTGTCATGGGAGCCAGCTGTGCTCCATCACAGTTGAGAAGGGGGAGGTGTGACGTCACTCACTTCTCAATCACTTTTGGATACTCAGAGGATGCGCATAATGGGAATTTTTACAGCACACGGAAGTCAGTTATGACTGGCATGTGTTTAGATAAAGATACCGTCTTTATGACCACAATGGACAAACTTGACACATTGTATGTTCTTGTTTCCTGCAATATTTGCCTAATTGGCATGGTTGGCCCTTTAAAGGTAACCCTTGCTTATTGTAGCCACCCTGACCCAGGAACTGATGCCTATTGGTTCTGAGAGGCCAGTTTATCTACCTCGCATGGTCTCAAAGGACAGATGAAACTGGAGGAGCTAAGGAAGAGTACCCATGTTTCATCAAAAAAGGCAACATATAATGCTTGATTACTTATGATTCGTTCATGAAATAGGGAGCTTCAAAACCTAGCCACGTTTGTGCATGAACCACCAGTAGACAAAGGTGTTTGCATAGTTCATTGCCAAGTTTAATAAACATAGACCAGACCATTTGCCATAATTTCTCCCTGACCCTCTATTCTTCTGTAAGAGGATTATCAGATGGGTGCACATTCCGCCTAACATAGGCATTTGATGCACCTCGTATTATTCGTTATTCCCAATTTCTGTTGTGCAAATTGAAAACCTGTTTATTATAACCCTCCCTTAAAGCAGCAATTAGCTGATGCGCAGTTTGTTGATTCATGTAATCAGGCCCTTCCTGTTTTGCAAATATGTCCCCTCATTATGAAGCTGGTGTTAATGGGGCAGAGTAGAAAAAATGACCATAAAGCAGGTAACAGGAGATATTTTCCCCTCTGTAATACTAAGAACACAGTCTCTGGTATTACCAGGGCCACTAGCATTATGCGATTGTGCGTCCGTGAAGATTTTTGCATAGTTATAGATTTGCTGCATTTGCCACACAATCCATCATCTGCTGCATAATCTGCAGATTTTAACCCCCAAAAATTTGTTTCTAGCCTAAATCAGCAGATTTTAACAAAAAAAATAGTTTCTAGCTTAAATGGTTCAAAGGTCACTAGCAATGCAGCAGCATGTGTTGCCACACAGTGGAAGGCCTTTTGCAAAGGTTGACTGGTCACCTTTCTGTTGCTTATTGTTATGTTTGGATATTAAACTTGTGCTATCAAGGTGCACTCAATGCACAGACAGTGTTAACAACTGTAAAAAGTACAAAATAATGAAGTACTACTATTAAAAAGTGTTCCTCATTAGGTCACATACTTTACCTTTTCTTCTCGCATAATTTACTCACCACTGCTGCATAATTTTAACCTCTCCTGCCACATAATTCCAGTGGGTCTGGGTATTACTAAGAGTTGCAGTGGAATACCAATTGCCATGCATTTCCAAGTAGTTTCTGGCCACTTTCTCCCTCCCAAAGCAAGGTTTTGTAATCACTAATGGAAACAATGTTTGATACAATTATTCAACACGTTACAGGATCAAAGAACTACTACAGTAGAAGGTCTGTCCGTAACACTATAACTCGCTCACCCATTGTCACTGTATGCCCTGGCCAAGGCTGCAATCGAGGCCACAAATGGGGAATAACTTGAAGACATTTGTTTCTGTACATTTTCCACCTTTGTTTGTGCATAGGTATCACCAGCTTTTATTTGTGTTACAAGCCAGCATTATTCCTATGCTGTGATATGCCATTAATACATTTATAAAGGGATAATAGCCTCTTGAGTACAATAATGGTACCTCACTGTAAATTGGTCGAATGCAGTGATATAACTACTGTAAAGTGATCGCCCATGCCTCTTCTGAGTATGGAGTCCTAATAAAGCCAGGATGACAAATAATGTGAGGTCATGTTGGATGGTAGGGTTTGACACTGGAATATCAAGTTTTGAAAGTGGCGCCACACAAATACAGTAGCAAAAATAGAAAGCACATCGGGTAGGAAGGTAATAAATCCACATTTAGGGGTGACCTCCTGGTTGTACTAGGTACCCACTAGTATTACAAAAACATAATTTGACCACATCAAGAATGTGACATTTATTTGGTGCTGCTATAAGATATTATGCCCTATCATGGGAATTTCCGAGTAACTCTATTGGGGTGAAACTCCTGTTTGTGCTTCTTGAAAGCATGCAAATATTCAGTTTCTGAGTAGCCAATAGGGTCAAGAACTGGGAAATGCACGGCACCTTCTGTTTATTAAAATGAGAAGTTTTATCACAAGGTATAGGTGTGGGAAATGCGAAATTGAGCCTTGAAAAACCTGGGCTAAATCCTGTGAAACTTGTAAATTGAAACCATATTCTGTTTTGAAAAAGGACGGAATAATAAAACAAACGATGACCGAACAATGGGGGTCATTAGGATTGCGGTTTTTCCGCATCCTCCGGGCCAGCAGAAGTGTCCGCACACCCGGAGGATGCAGAAAAACCGCTGCGGAGCCTTCAAAGACCACCCGCCAGATTAGGATGGCTGGGGGGTCAGGAAGACCGTCCGTTGCTTTTTCGCCGTGGTCACCTTACGACCGCGGCGGAAAAGCTCTAATATGGAGGCAGTGTCTAACAGACACCGCCAGCCATATTAGAATGGGGCAGAACGAATGCCTTTCCGCGGCGGCTTCTCCGCCGTGGAAAGGCATACAGTGTTTTCTTTGGGGGCCAGTTGCGGGCCCCCAGGGTGATGGGGGGTGGGGGGTGCACATGGGGGGTACCTATGGTACCCCCCTGCATTTGCATGCAGTGCCTGCCGCTTTGTGCATGCAAATGCGAAGCATGCATATTTAACCTTGCGGCGGGTGCTGCTTCAAGCAGCACCCGCCGCAATGTTAAATATTGAGGATGTGACCGCCACGGTGGCGGTCACATCCTAATTGCACTGGAGGGAACACCGCGGCCCCATTGTTTTGCTGCAACTCCGTACAATGCACAAATGGAAGCCAGATCATGTTTTGAAAAATCTGGATATTTTCCATTTGTTTTCATGAGCTGTTGCAGGTAATATATAATAATATATCTAGGTAATGTATGGAGAATTCTTATATACAATTGTTGTTTAGCGCTCTTGGTTTCAGCTTGAAATTTTTAATATCGTAGCAAAAGTATCTATGACCAGAATATTGGCAACAAAGTATATGTGATCAAGTATAGGTTTTCTGTACTGGATGTTCTGAGACTCAACTGACGGAAGCACTTCGCAAAAAAGTAGAATGAAATACAATCATACATGATTGAATAGGATGCTCATAAGTCTTAATATGTTGAAGAATTTACAAATGCAAACCAGGGTTTTAAAATGGCAAGGAAATACCAACAGGTTCCTTCAGTTTTTATTGCCGTCTGATTCCTCCTTCCATATCAATTTACAGGTTTGTTAGAAATTAGGTTACCGGTTCACTGGGGTGTGAGCCCTGGTTAAGCAGTGACCACAATCCTTGTCAGTGTAAGGCGCAAGCAAACCCTAAATTAACCTGTACTCAACCCGCTGGTACCTTGACACAGAGCAGTCAGGCTTAACTTAGAGGCAATGTGTAAAGTATTTGTGCAACACTTCAAACAGTAAAACAGTGAAAGCACCACAAAAAAGTCCCATAAAAAGTTAGAAAAACAGAGCAAAAATCATTAAATAAAACAAGACCAAAGTGACAGAAATCTAATCTTTAGAACCAGATAAATTATTGTTTAAAGAATAAAGTGTAAAATAGACCCTAAAAGCACAAAGTGGCAACTGTGGGTATCTGGTCACGCTGGACCGGGTCAAAGTCAAGTGTTAAGGCTGACCGCAATGGAGTGCAGATCGGATACAGTCCCAGGTTAGTTCAGCACCTAGATACTCTCACAGGTGATTAGCTGTGCTCTACAAATCCCAGCTGAATGATTGATTGATTGATGAGTCCCACTGAAGATTGACCTTCTCAAGTTCATGCCAAAAAGTCCTGTTCACTTTGCAGAGGGCTGCGAAAGTGGGAGGAGCCAGCTGGCATCGCGGGTGGGATTTGCGGGAGCTTTGCGGTTGCGCTTTTCATGAACGGTCGATGCTGCAGTGCAGAGGCGGGCTGATGGAGCTTCACACTGATTTGTGGAGTGAGCAACAACTGGGCCCATTTGCAGTCACAAAGAACCCAAAGGCTTGATTTCAGCACCCATGAGCCCCATACAGGGTCCAGGACCTGAGAAGCAACACTTGGGGGTCGGGAGCTCGCTGCAGCTGGGCCCAGGGGCTAGTTCAGTATGTTGGAGGCTCAGATCAGGAGGCCGGCAGATTAGCCCTTTGTTGAAGATGAAGTTGCAGGTCCAGTTCTCCTTTCATAGGCAAAAGGGCTGAAGTTCCTTTAGAGCAGCAGTCCAGCAGAGTGGCAGTCCTTGTAGCAGCACACCAGTCCTTCTTCCTGGCCGAGTATCCACAGGACCAGAAGTGTACTGAACAGTTGATGTCTGAGGTCCAGAATTTATACTCAGTTGTGACTTTGAAGTAGGGGAGAAGCTTCTACATGTTTGAGGTCCCCAGTCATCTTATCTTTCTTGCCCTGGCTCCAGACTAACTACAGAGGCTATGCAGCCCTCTGTGCGAGGCCGGAAACAGCCTATTCAAGTGTGAGTGGGGCTGTGCCCAGCTCCTTCCTTCCTTCCTACCAGTGATGGCCCATCCAGGCACACCTAAGCTCCTTATTTTGTGTGTCTGTCTAGGAGGAATATACAAAGCTCAACTGTCAGCTATAGCCAGCCATGTGACCCAGAGACAGGCTTCAGGCACCAACTTGCTGGCTGGGGCAAAAAAATGCCAACTTTCTAAAATTGAGCGGCAAGAAAGTGGGAAAACCAATATACCCTTGGAGACTTGGGCAGAACAATAGGTAACGGGTAAACGTGCCTTCAAGGGATTTTGTTCAACTCACTCAGTTAGATAATTACAAATCATTATTTGTTGGTCAAGTCCCTACTGGTGACTGACTATTGAACAATAAGGTTATAACAAAACACTATGATAGAGGGTATTAATGTACAAAAATAAACTTCCAAATAAATCATAAGTGTAAACATCTATTCCAACTAATATACAATTGAACATGAGTCTGTAAACAGCAGAAAACAAATCCAAAACGCAAAACAAATTGCTGAAGAAATCAATGATTTTACATTATTTGGAGTAGATGTTTACACTTATGATTTGAAGGTTTATTTTTTTGTACAACATTAATACACTCTATCATAGTGATTTGTTGTTATAACCTTATGTAATCCATCATGATGTGTTCACATTAAATTTGTTTACAGTTTGAAAAATACATTCCTGTGTTGCAAAATTGTTTATCACCGATAAATCGTCTTTGAAGCAATGTATTGACACTTAGATTGGCCAATAGTCAGTGACCAGTAGGGACTTGACCAACACATAATTATTTGTAATTATCTAACTGAGTGAGCTGATCAAAATCCCTTGAAGGCACATTTACCTGTCACATTACTTTCTAAAATTGGCATTTTCAGAATTACAATTAAAAACCCAACTTCACCATATGTTAGGATTTTAAATTTTGATACCAGCGACACCACACATGAACTGGTTATCACTTCCCATTTGGTAATTACACTTATACATTGTAATAAGTCAACTCGCATGTTATCCTATGGGAGAGATAGACATTGCACTAATGCATAACAAATTTGAGGGTTTTCACTACCAGGGCATGTAAAACGTAAAAGTACATGTCCTGCTTTTCAATTATATTGCACCCTGCCCTCTGGGCTGTCAAGGGCCTATCCTAGGGGTGATATATATGTATTAAAAAGGAAGATTTGAGCCTGAGAAAAGGTGTATTTTGCTAGGTCAAAAGGCCAGTCTGAAACTGCACACATAGGCTCCGCAATGGCAGGCCTGAGACATTTTTAAAGGGCTACTTAAGTGTGTGACACAATCAATGCTGCAGGCATATCAATATCATTTAATTTACAGGCTCTGGGTGCATGTAGTACCACTTTACTAGGGACTTATAAATAAATTAAATATGCTAATTGGGGATAAGCCGATTTCTACCATGTTTTAAGTAAAGAGCACAAGCACTTTACAATGTGTAAGCAGTGCTAAAGACTCCTAATGCAAGCGAAAAGATATTCAGCAAAAAGCGGAGGGTAAAGGTAAAATGTTTGAGGGGTGACCCTGCAGACAGGACCAGGTCCAATAAGTTTAAAACATATAACCTTACAAGGACTGGTATTGTTGAAACCGCTGCTTCTAGGACACTTAAACAAACGGAAGTGGTATGAACAGCTTGGATGGCTCAATGCAGTCTTAAATGATTAATGCCAAGTGGCTCATAATTCCAATTGAATACAAAAACATCCTGACCCACCCTTCCTTTAGTGAAGCTTAAAAGTGTCCATAGAATGTGAACAGCATTAGTCCTTTCTCAGTAGCAAATGAAAAAGTATCTTTGTAAATCCTGAACTCTATTTTCCATGGTAAAGGGTGCATCTGGCCGCTTCCAATAAGCTAAAATTTCTTTCCCTGGGTATGGAAGATAGTAGATTAACGCTTACTGCCTACTCTCTGAAACTAATGTTAACAAGCCATGGCAATGGCAATAGATCTGACTCATAACAGAAAGTGCCTCTTCACTTATTAGTGATTTTAGGTGCTCAGTACCTCTTCACACATACAGTCTGTCTCTCATCCTTTCACTTGTGCATCCATTCCTCCACCACTGACTCATTCTTGCATTCATCCTCTCAATCATCCATAATAAGACACACACAAATTTAACAAGACAAATTGAAAGAAATGTAGAAAAACTTGTAGCAGGCACTTGCTTTTCAGAATAAGTAAAAACGCAAACGTAGCAGTGAGCAGCTAATTTGGAATGGCATTGTGTTTAGTGATGAATTGCTGTATTAATCCAAGATTGTTGACATGTTTCAAAATGTGATAGTCATCTTGAAATACTAAAACAATGATGCACTATGGACAATACCCTTCAAGAGCCATCAGTTTAGAAGCAAATGTCATGAAGTATGTGGTGAACTTCAGATTAAATGAACAGTTGACAAAACAATATACGTCCCTTCTTAAGTGAACTTAATAATAATTTTCACAGTGCAATCCAAGGGGTTGTTGAGCAGAATAACCAACACCAAACATCCTTGCCCAATTCTCTAATCTGTGAGATTCCAAATAAATAAATACTAGTATACAGGTTTTACCCCAGTTTAAAATGGGCCTATTGAATTTCACATATGCCTATCACAATAAATGAGAGAGGCCCACTGTCTTTGTGGTAATGATTTATAATAACTGACAGGCCCATGGCACCTGACAAATGGCATCATTGGCTTGTTGCCATAACCATGACCGAACTACTACATTGAACATTAGCTTTCCAAGAAGGCATAAGATGTATTACT
This sequence comes from Lissotriton vulgaris, assembly GCF_964263255.1. Lineage (NCBI taxonomy): Eukaryota > Metazoa > Chordata > Amphibia > Caudata > Salamandridae > Lissotriton > Lissotriton vulgaris. Next base: position 147,018 of record NW_028253447.1, on the reverse strand, counting down.
AGCTCAGTTTTTTCAGCCTAAGCACACACTATCTGCCCAATCAAGTGCTGTAGTTATGGGAATCAATTTGTAGGAGGAACCAAAACCCCTCTCCAATAATGCTTCTTCAAGCTCTTTTTCTATTGATCACATAAGGCCAGGTAAAAGCTGAGCTGCTAAAAGCCAGACCTTAAAAGCTTCTGGTATGAATTCAAAATGAAATCTCCAGGCGAACATGTCAAAATGGTAAGGACATGAAATATACATGATACACCACTTACACTATGCCAGCTGCTGCAATCAAAGCAAGATTCTCTGTTCACATTTGGTAACAGTTTATAAATAATATGTCCTTGGTTCAAGGTAGATTGAGGGGCTGCCAAATGAGAACCCTGGTAATACCCTTCACTAGAAAACAACCCTTAAACCGGCTACTCTTGTTAGCCTATAGAATCATAGACTGGCAGCTGTCAATAACTGGATTCGTTTGCACAAAGGGAATTTAAGTGACAACAGATAGACAGGTATCAATACTGTCATTTGTATTCCTGAGGAGGAAAACTCGATTGTACAATGTAAATTGTGTTGCTGTGTCTTGAGGGAGGCATGCATAACACTACCTCACCTGCTAGCTGTTCCAAAAAGAACATAGATCATGTATTCCACCATCCTTTGGTCATTATTGCTCTCTCCTAACCAAATATAAAATAATAAATATATATGCCATTCTTCTTCACCGCACATTACAGTGGCTGCCCCGATCTTAATACACAAAAAATATGTGCCATGTTATGCCCCATCATCTTTGATAACACCCTCCCTTAGACCCTTCCCAAAGTTTAGCTGTGCCAATGCTTGTTTTTAAGGTTTTTTCTAAGTCTGCATTAAACATATATATATTTTTTAAATGGCCGACCTGTGCATGCAAATGAGAGCGCACGTATAGGTAGCCATCTCTGAATGTTTTTGTATTAATGATGTACAGAAATATTAAAAGATGGACAGCCAACGTATGTATGTGCATCCACAGGTGGATGTTTTAGAATGTTTTTTTGAGATTTTTTCAAAAGTGTGATGGTTGTCCTTGAGTGTGCATAGTCATTCCACCAAAACATAGTTTCAAAAATGTTGATTGTGTGTTAAAAATATCATGATGTCTAAACTGGCGTATCATAGAATATTAAATGTGAGAATATTTTTTGTAAGTCTTTTTATATGTTATTTGTTTTTTAAATATAGTGGCGCTTAATATTATTTTTCATACTTTTAAGTTGTATTAGTTTTTGTGTTATGAGTTATCATTTTAATGTGAAGTATATTTGACTATTTTAGTGTAGTTTAGTTTTTTGCGACTAAAGGGCCTGATTACGATATCTGTTGGAATGCTGGTGACGACAGTCAGATTCTCCTAGACCATGTCAGAACCCATCCGCCCGACTCAGCTGGAAACAATTCCGACTGACCGATTACGATGCTCGTGGTCAGAAGGGGAACAGTCCGGTCATTCCGAATCGATTCCGACCAACATTCAGAGAATCAGAGTCATTCAGAGCCGATTCGTACAGCTTAATGGACAGTGTTTCTGACCGACCGATTATTATGTCAGATTCCAACAGTCTTTCCGACTTGGTCTGTCGGAAACGAAAAGGCTGTCAGAAATTGACTTTGGGGGTCCTTAGCAGCCCCCTTTCATCCTGAGTCTTCTGGTTTGGGGTCCAGGGTGTACCCAAGGGACCCCCCTGTAAAACCATGCACAGTGTGGCAGGTACCATGGGGTGCCCACGACAGGGTGCAAGATTTTCCGCAGACACCCATGTTCCCCTTAGGAGCCTATGTTGCCGGTTTGAACACAGGCTCACATTGAAGTCAATGGGAGTCCTCCTGAAGAATGTTTGGAAGCATCATTATCGGTTTGGCGGAACCGCCAACAGCGAGTCGGTCAGAACCAAATCCGACAAGGAGTCAGATGGGTTGGTTTTCGACTGACATCGTAATCAGACCCTTAGTAGAATGTTTAATGTTTTTTCTTTTATTTACATTTTTGGGGGGGCTAGTTGGGTTTAAAGGAGACTAAGGAGCTAATTATGATTTCGGTGGGTCCGACAACGACTTGCCATCAGTGTTGGAACCACTGACATCTGCCTCTGCGGTCTGCATCGTGCAGAGTCATTGGGCGGAGGGGCCATCCTTAGCACTTCTGACAGGCTCAAGGTATTCATCAGTGTGTCGAAAAGACAGGATAATCCCTTAATGACAGCGGCTCCGCTGTCGGGATTATGACGTTGGTTTCCGACAGTCATTCCATGTCGGCCTTTCAGTCATGGAAACGTTGTTGGAAAGCGACATTGGGCTCCCTTCTCCCCTGGCCCTCTGCAATGGGGCCTGGATAGGTGTGGCAAAGAATCCTTTCTACAATGGAAACCTGTGCTTTGGGCCTATTTCGCCCGCCGCACAAGCATCCATTGTGGAATGGATGTTTACGACGGCCCTGTGGGTGGTCACATCCAAATCAGGCGATCAGATCCACCGATCTGTGTTTGGGCGGTTCTTAACTGATATGGTTTGCCCGACATCGTAATGAGGGCTTTAGATGGTAATTTCTTTAAATATTCATTTTTAATTGATTGGAGGTTTTTCTATGTTTTCATTTTTTTTTGTAATTGGCAATTACGCAAAGTTTTAAAATGATTTAGTACGTAATTTTAGAAATATTGCCTGATTGTTAATTATATAAATTATGTTAAATCTTTAGTTCTTTTTTAAATTTGGATATTAACAATATTATGTTTTAGGTTTTTTGACAACTGTATATTTCATCATTTCCAGGATTTTCAAGGATAACCTGTTATTGGACTCATGTGCACTGAACTCTCTAGTAAATTTCAGAGTCATATTTCAAAATCAGGCCAAATGGGTTCAAAACGATAGTATTTTTATATTCATTTTTAAGTGAGAGAACTGCATTTATGATTAGAGAAGAAAGAGCTGGTTTAGAAAATGTGTTACTCATCTTAATACACTACAAGAGTTGAATATTTATATAATGGTACAAGGTTTTCTACTAATATGGTGTTGTTCATGAAGACGTCTATATCTGGCCAGGAGGAAGTGTGACAAGCATTATTTCAGTGTTTTCTCTCTCTTCCTTTTCTCCTTTTTACCTATGTATCGGCTTCTGTCATTTCTGTTACAATTAGAAGCAATCGTTATCGGTGGACGATAATGGGACAAGCTTTGTGGCGCTCCTGCAGATTGGTAAATGGAAATCCTTGAACAACTACGATTAGCTTCAAGTGGACCACCACTTTCTCTGGAGGGGGAAATGATATGCTCCTCACCACCTAATAAGTCTCTTTGTCAAATTTGGGGTGGCTGGAAGGAATAGGTCAGAAGAGAGGCAGGGTAGGGAAGGAGCTGAGCAGATGGACAAAATTAAAACCAGCAGGTGCTTGCTCTACTTTCCCTGCCTCATAATCTTGTGGACAAAAAGTTGCCACGCTCAGTTAAGAGGACGGGTATACTTTTCCATTTTCTACACTCATATGTGTCTTTGCACCACATTTTAGTAAATTAAATGAAAAGGGAGTGAGGAAACATGGCATTATCTAATAACCAAATTCATGTAGCTGTAACAAGCAAAGGTTTAACTTGTGTCTTATCTTGCTGGTTTTATTTTCTTTTGGACTTGTCACATTAGTTCTTAGTTCATAATAATGTTAAGAGAGTAGGTCTGAGAATGTGTTTATTTTGGTTGTCTTATTCTCAGTGCAGATAAGGGGCTAGGACTGCAATATCAAGGTTCTTCAGGAAGGTAGCAATCTTCCAGGGTAATCATGATGAAGCAGTGTCTGTTACCCTTAAAATAAGAAGCAGGGAAGTGCTGAAGAGTGTTCCCTTTTCATGCCTCTAGCTTTAAAATAGCACAAATAAGAATTTCACTTCATCTGGCAATTGGTGACTCTGTCTGTTTCTATCTCTTTTTCTCTTACTCTGCTTTTCCCACTTTCTCCTACTAAACCGCAGTAGCCCGTTTTCCCACCACTGTTTTGCAATCGGTGTTCCTATTCATCCTCTAGCATTTGTCTGAAACCACTGCCCGTGTTGGGAGGGCAGGAGTCTCGGCATGCAATTGTTTCCCCGAGCTGCACCTTTTCATGGTATGATGATCGATTGATGGTGTTTGGACAAAATATTGAATTAGAAATAATGAGGCCAAATATATTGTCTCAAGAACATCAGGATATCACACATATTGCTGAAAGGAATATTGTAGGTAGGAATATTGTAAGTGCTGTTTTTAATAGTGTGAAAAATATCGATTTAGAAAATATTATTGTATGTAATATTGTCTGTAAATGTTATTTTTTATGTAATATTTTGTAGTGTGTTTGATAATGTTTTACAATTTTCTTTTTGCGTTTTTAGAAAGATAATTTATTAATTATGAAATTGTTGAACTTAGTATTTGTAGTTATTTTAATGTCTAAAAATAATAGATCAATGATATTCTGCATTGGGATATTGGGTTTTATGGGGATAAGGGTGGGGAGATTCTTAAAATGTGGATAATTTAATTAAAATTGAATGTTCATTGTTTTAATGATGTGCAAACTAGCATAGTGATATCCATTTTTTTCCCCATTAACTATTTTAATAAATATTAATGTATGATACTTTTTAGGATATGTATATATATGATAATTATATAAAATTATAAAATATTTATAAGTTGTAAATTGTAAAATAAAGAATTAAAGCATAACATATTGATGAAAAATAAAAATGATCAAAAATTAAGTGAATATTGTGAAATAGTTGTTATTTTACAAAATAAAATGTTTAGTTTAGGTTTTTTTTTAAACGCAAACTTTTATTTAAATTAAAATATTTAAGCACAATTATGTTTAAAATTATGGGGTTGATTCCGATCTTGTTCGGAAGGGCTCCGAATCGGATTTGGTTTTAGCTAAACCGATCCGGAGCCCTTGTTTCCGACTGACTCATTCCCAATTCTGAACGACCAAGTACGATGCCTGGAAACCATTAGCGCTGACTGAATTGGTTCCAAAAGGCATTGAGATAGACACTTTCCAAAGCCAATTCGTACTGCTCTATGGACTTAGTTTCCAAGCAAGCCAGCACGATGACCGATTCAGACAGCCTTTCTGATTAGGTTTGCCTGGATCGAAAAAGGCTGCCGGAATCGGTCTTTTGGGGCCCATAGCAGTCCCCCCTTAACCCAGGGCCCTTCAAATCAGGCCCAGGGCATACCCATGGGCCCCCTCTTCCCAAACATGCACAGTGTGGCAGGCACAAAGGGGTGTCTGCCATAGTGTGTACACGTTCGATACAATGGGAAGTCAGCGGGACTCCAACCGAATTGTATCCGCATGCATCGTACTTCTTTGGTCGGACTCCTCTTACCCGAGTCGCCTGGAAAGCATTCCGGACCCAAGTCGTTCATTTTGTTTTCCTAACGAGATCGGAATCGAGCCCTATAATGTAAATGGAAAAACATTTTTGGGATTAATTTTGTTTTTATATTTACATTTATTTGGAATGTTTTTAAAATGTTTTAAATTATAATATGAAACTAATATAAATATGTATTAAATATGAGGCATGAATGTATATTTTGTATAATTATATTTTTGGGGGTTATTTATGAAAAATGTGTTAACAAAAAAATCAGTAATCAGGATTTTAGGATGTTTAACATTTGAATAGTGTATGTTGTTTGAAATATATTTTCTAAAATGTATTACATTTCATTTTGATTTATACAAATTATTAAAAAAATTATTTTGTGACTTAATTTTGGAGTATGTTTTTTTAAATTAAAATTCTTTTAGAAAATGTAATCATTATTCGTGCTAAGAATAATCTATTATATGTGAATGCTTAATTACGATTATATAGGTCGACATTTAGAGTTAGTGTGTTTTTGAAGTAATTTTGTTTGTTTTGTAGTTAAAAAATGTATTGTGTATGTCAACTTTTTAGTTTGTGCACCATGAATAAAATGTTTTAGATTGTAATGCAAATGGTAAATGTCACCATTTTAATGTCCAACCCCTTCCCCAAATTGGTATAGATTAGAGAGGGAATAGAAAATGTCATTTCATTAGGGTCCAACACCTACCCCTAATTATTTCAAGTAGTAAATGTCATTCCTTTAGTTTCCAACACTTTCATCAAAATATTTTACTTTGGAGTGGGAATAGTAAATGTTTCCAACACTTATCCCAAATTGGTTTGGATTGGAAAAGGGATAATAAATGTCACCCCTTTAGTGTCCATCACTTCTCCAACTTGGTTTAGATTGGAGTGGGGATACTAAGGGCCTGATTAGGATGCCGGTCAGACAAGCATCCAACTGACATTGTAGCGGCAATGGAAAATGCCTGACTGGGAGTCGGTGGTTGCACATGACAGATTACGACGCGACCGGCCATGTGGCGGTTTGAAACATCCTTTTTTCTTTTGCGGCTTGTTGTGCAGCTGGAAAAGGGCTGCAGCACAAGCTGCAATGAAAAAAGGGAAGTTTTTAAACATCCATTTGCCTGGCACCCGGTGCATGGATGTTTGGGGGACATCCTATGTGCTCCGTGGCTCCAAAGAGAAGGCAGAGGGTGCCCTGCTAGGGACCCCAAAGTCCATTTCTGACTGCCCTCCGTCTGTCTGCCCGATATGGAAATGCTTCGGAAAGGGACATCGTAATCCCCATGGCTGTGCCTCCTCAGGCACAGCCCCCCATTGGAGGGGTTGCACTCCGACCACCTTCCTGACGGGCTCCTTGAGCCTGTCGAAGGTGTCGGTCACTCCCTCTGACCGATGCGGTCCGACTGACCATATCATAATGTGGCGGTCGGATAGCGGCAAAAGATGTCGGATGAACCGCCACAACAACCTGTTGGTGGCAGTCTGTCTGATGTCATAATCAGGCCCTAAATGTCACCCCTTTAGTGTCCAACACATTCTCCAAATTGGTTTAGATTGGAAAGGGAATAGTAAATGTTAGCTCCATAGGCATTCTTCCTGTAGGACACCGCAGAAATCAAAGGAAGACCGCCATGCCTGTGGTGAACCCACCCCTAGATTCCGCGTTGAATCCAGAGGTGGAGGTGCGGATGCAGTAGTGTTCACTCATAGGAAAGCCTAAACAGCATACCACTGTCGTGACAGAGCCTCCAACACGGCGTGCATGGTGTGGCATGCACCATGTCGTGCATGTCACACAGTGCTCTCGGGTTGATACTCTGCTTGGCAGTGCCGGCATCAGTGCAACCACGATTCCTTCCTGCTTTCCTCACTGTCACAGGATCCTGGATACTGGTGATATTGTGGCAGTCCCACCACCACCATCGTAATATGGCTATCAGACTGCCGGGGTGGTGGCAGTTGGACCACCACCACCACAAGTACGGCAGTCCCATACTCGTAAAAAGACCCTAAGTGTCCAAATCCTTCCTCAAATTGGTTTTGATTGGGGTAGGATGCGTAAATGTCACCTCTTTAGTGTCTAACACGTCCCAAATTGATTTAAATTGGAGTGCGATTAGTAAACATTATCCTTTTAGTGTTGAACACATTCCCCAGATTCGTTTAAAGGGGAGCGAGAATAGTAAATGTTACCCCTTTAGTGTTCAAAACCTTCCCCAAATTGGTTTAGATTGGAGTCGAAATAGAAAATGTTACTTCTTTTGCACACAACACTTCCTTAATAATGTATTACAGTGGAGTGTAATTGCTTTATTTTATAATTTTGGCGAGAAAGCCTTTATTTAATTGCATTTATAAATAATATTAACTAGATATTAATATGACATGTAATACATTTGTCTGATTTAATGTATATTTTAAATGTTTATTTAACACATACTTTTAGATTTTTAAACATATAGATTTCAACTTAATATACAGATAAATAAAACATTATTAATATTTTATATTCTTACATGAACAATGTAAATCATATTTAAATAGTAATATATGTTGTACTTTTTTCCATTGATTAACTTTTTTAACATTGTTTACATTTTTTTAAATACATATTTTCAACATCATTTTGACATATGTTTTTTCAGTATAGATCAATATTGTATATATTTTATAGTATTATTTAAGTTACACCTCACAACTTCTTTACATTTTTTACAACATTTTTTACATGTTTTACATGTTTAATAATTTTTTACATTTATCAATGTTTAATTCAACATCTGTAAAATATTTCCCATTCATTTCTGTTAGGAGATTGTCTTTTTTAAGTTATATTTAGCAGCTATTTTTTTAAAAAAGCTTAGTTCTATTTTGTATTCTATTTGTGTCATGTTTAGTCACTTTTTTGGGATCCAGGTTGCGATAAGGTGCTGCTAATCGTTGGAGCAAATAAGTAATTTTTTTAAAGTATTTTTTTTTACGTTTTGAGGGTAGGTCGAGGTCTAGAGGTTAGTTATAGTATTGTTTGTGGGGTTTTTGTACATTTACTTGTACTATAGTAGTGCTTTTCACCAGTGTATAGTTCGGGGTTTTCATACATTGTTTTAGTAATGTATTGTTATGTTATATTGTGTTATGTTATGTATTTTATGATGATTAGGTGTAATGTATGTATTTTGTAATTGAGTTTTCTTGTTAACTTTACAGCGTTTTGTTTACGAACTTGTCCAATGGGCATTGGAAAATACCTTTTTTTTCAATGGGAAATCACTTTTGGTTTATAATAAACCCATATTTTTTACATTTATTTCCTTTTTCCGGGTTTCCATGAGCATTTATTTTTGTAAGCACTTTTTCAGGTTTTTTATTTTTCCCAGATACTATGGATTGTTTCGAAGGATCCCTGTTGTATTAATTTTATTTTTGCATTTTTTGGGGGGACTTTTTAGAAAATATTTTGCCCGCTGTTGGTGGCTTATTATTTTTGGCTACATGGATACAGAGGAAGATCTGCAGCTACAGATAAGCGTCCAACCTACATCATAGCGGAATGGAACAGCCCGACTATTAGTTAGCGATTCCACTTGCAGCATTAGGATGCAAACGTCCTATGGGCAGTCAGAAACATCCATTTTCCTATTGCATCTTGTGCAGCGGTCGGCTAAGGGTCACAGTACATGCTACCACAGAAAAATGTATGTTTTTAAACATCACTGCAGCGTGTGGCAGGCACCATGCAGTGCCTGCCAGATAGTGCAGGGATGTTTAGGGGAGGGCACCAGCCCCATAGCAGAGGGCCGGGGAAAAGGGGCCAAAGTCACTTTCTGTCTGCTTTTCATGATAGGTGGATCGCCATGAAAAGGTACGTGGAAAGCGGCATTGCAATCCCGACGGCGGAGCGAGAGCTGGCTCTGCTGTAATTTTGGGATTACTATTCTGCCCACAGCCATTACGGGCTCTGTGAGCCTGTCAGAAGCAAATTAGAATTTCCCCACGGGTTTCCCTCCGACCACCAGAATGGTAATACAGTGGTTGGACTGAAACCCATGATGTTGGGTGGAAAGCCTCCGATGACCTGTCGAATGGCTTTTCGTCCGACATCATAATTAGGGCCCAAGTCATATTTATTTTATGGGTTTTGGGTGGGAAATGTTACAATTTATTGTTTGCGTAAATATGATATGATTGGTATTATTAAATATATGGTATATGCGTTGTATTTGTTTTATATGACAGTTTGAGTTTATTCTTTGAGATTTTTGGTTGGTGAGGTTTCGATTTTTCATTTAAATAATTTTTATATGATTTTATTATATCGGTACTATTAAGCAATCAAGTTTTATTTAATGTTCAGGCTAAAATATTATGTTTATTATTTCTCTAAAAAAATATTTGCCATGTTGGTTTACATTTTATGACTCTTTTTTGAGTTTTGTAGGTTCCTATGTATTTCATAATATGCTTTTGCCTGTTATTTCTAAGTAGTCTATTCCTTTGTAGTTTATGGAGATTTTGACTTTATACTATAGTATGTCATACGTTCTTTTGATTTATTTGCTCGGTTTAGGTACAATTTGGGTAACAGATCGCTGCACTCATAAACTTCAATGGAAGCCTGTGTTCCAAACGAGACCACAGGGGTTGTTGGGGAAAAGCATGCACCCTATGGCGGGCACCCCATGGCGCCTGCCACACTGTGCATGGGTAGGAAGAGGGGACCCATGGGTACCCCACACATGCCCAAATCAGAGGGCCCCGGGTAAAGGGGGGCCTTCTACGGGCTCCCAGAGACCGATTCCAGCAGCTGGTTTGTTCCAGTCAAACAAAATCAGAAAGGCTGTCCGAATCATTCATCGTAATTGCTCGTTCGGAAACCAAGTCCATAGAGCTGTACGAATCAGATCAGATACGAATCAGATCCGGAAGGCTTGTCCTGTTTGAATGTCTTCCGGAACCGATTCACTCAGCGCGAACAGTTTCCAGGCATCATGCTTTGTCGTTCAGAACTGGGAACGAGTCGGTCGGAAACAAGTATTCCGGATCCGGATCGTATTCGGCAAACCCGAATCCAATTTAGAGCCCTTCTGAATGACATCGGAATTGACCCCATAGTTGTTGGTAGCTTTGCTCTTTTTATAATACTGCTAAAAATGTAGAAAGTGTAGGTTGGGTTCTACCTAGTGTGGATTGGAAGTCATTGTGCTATCCTTTCACAGAATTGTTGTTGTTGGCTTCCTGTGCCAATGCGCTGTCATAGACATTCAACCATGCTATTTAACATTTGGGTTGGTGTCTTTGTCTGTAGCAACGCAGTCTGCCAACCCAACTATTAGGGGGCTTAGCCCATTAGGGGGCTTAGCTTGTCTTTTTTGCCACAAGACTGATACTTGAAATTCCTAGCAAACATAACAAGATGTTGGACGGAGAGCTGAAAGGTTTCATACACTCACTCCCAGTCAAGTGAACTGGGTTGAACCCATCATTCTTTTGCTCACCATGCAAATGCCACCCAGCTATATTCAAATCAGTCTTGACCCTGCTTCCCATGGGGATAGTCCAGCCCAAACTGTCATGCCAGGTACTCTCGCTGGACAGGAAACAAGTATGCAGTGTGAAGCCAGTGGCACAGCGAGCAAGAGGTTGAATCAATCTTCCTTTTGCTCATCATGCCACCTCAGTTTGGGTCCAGACATATACAAATCAGTCTTGACACTGCTCCCCATGGGAATAGTCTTATCCATATAAGAGAGAAGAGGCTAATCAATCAAAGCCCATCTGTCTTTAGAATGATAAGAAAATAACTCTGTTGAGTATAATTATGTCATCGATGTTTCAGCCCGGCTGACAGTTGCTCTGTTACCTGGTGAGGAGAAGTAAGTTTGGAACTATTAACGCTTCAGCAAGTGACCCCCCATTTAGAGTTATTAAGGATGTCCATGAACCTGACTCTTTACACAGAAGCCACTGACCATTTATGAGCTCTTTCTTCTGGGAATATATATTTATTTTGCCATGAACAGGGATACCCTTAGATTCCACTACTTGATCATATCTCCGGCCCGTACGCAAGGGTTGATAAAGAGCCTATCTAACCATCTGCGTAATGCTTTTTCTTCTGATGCACTTAAAGGAGCAACCTATAGCAATGCATTTTTTGTTCAAAGAAATTTAAAGAATTTAATTCAGCTTCTTTGTTCCGTGTATAATTGTTTTTCTCCCTGTCTCTCGCTTGCATACCAATTGTGGTTGATGAAAATACAATATTGAGAATTGTTGCATATACTTGCCAATAGCTACAATCTTCTATTCATTTCTAAATTCAGGAAGACCAGGTGGGAAGGTAGGGCCTTCTCTATGTCTGTAGCAGAATTGTGGAATTCCCTCCCATGCACTATCAGTGATCTGCAGTAACAAAATAGCCTTTAAAAAGCGTTGAAGAACCTGAATTTTCACCCTCTAACTAATTGCTAGCAATTTTCTTTATAGGATATGTGCATTTGTCATTCTGTCTTTTTCTTTGGAGCGCTCCTTCTTTTAGTGCCTTGACACCTTTTGGTAGATATGAGCTATATAAATCTATGTCATTTCAGTTGTTTTGCTGGTACAAAGGGCTTTCTATTAGTTAATTGTAGTGGTTAGCTACTTCTGTGACAGAGACATCATTTTCTTCATTTCAAAGGCATTTTGGATGTTTGTACCTTATTCTACACTTAGTGCAGACTGTTGGAGGTGCCTCCATACACTTTGATTAAAAGTATAGTAAAAACCTTGGGGCCGATTACTATCTCCTCTGGAAATCATTCCGACCGAATTTGTTCTGGAATGCTTTCCGGACAACTCAGATCGAGGGAGACCAACCTAGCAATTTGGATGCATCAGGATGCTTCTGGATACGATTCGGTCAGATTCCCATTGACTTCAAAGGGAGCCTGTATTCTGAATGAGAACAAAGAATCCCAATGAAGAAATGGGTGGGTGGGGACATTTTTCAACCTATGGCAGGCAGCCCATGGTGCCTGCCATACTGTGCATGGTTGGGAAGAGGGGACCCATGGGTACCCTCACAGGCTCAATTTAGAGGACTCCGGGTGAAGGGGGTCCTGCTATGGCCTCCAACAACAGATTCGACAGCCGATTCATTCCGAACGGGTGTCTGAATCGGTTATTCTAATCGCTCAATCAGGAAAAAATCAATCAGAGCCCAACTCCGTCTCGTTTTGAGTAAGTCATTTATTCATCAGCGTTGCAGATTGGTTTAATCAACAGGATTCTCCATTCCTGTGTTAAAAGAACTCGCGCTGCAGGATTGTGGCCCCCGGAAAAATTTAGCTTTTTTGAACATTTATGGAGGGGGCATGACCTGCTTGTTTAACGCACCAGGCAAAGGATTTCCGGGGCTACGTGGTAGCAGCAACGAGAAAGGGAGATGAGAAAGTGAATCCTTTTTCTGGTAACTCCGCATTTGAGAAAAAGCTTTGCGGAACAGTATGAGTACACACTTTGCTTATGAATTGTATCAGCATGCACTAAAAGGGATGACTTTAAATTTTATGACATTTGCATTGACAAAACACTATTAAAGCAGAAAGGTATTATGCAATATATCACGTCAAGAGAAAAATGAATGAAAAATGTATGCAGTGCATTCTGGGGCCTGTATTTGACAGTATGGGCCATGTGACCACTGGGGACATATATGCCACTCACCTGTGATCAAGGAGGTGAACGCTGAAACGTGTAAGGAGGTGAGGAGTGGTTTTTCGAATGCTGCAATGCTGACGAATAAATGTCTTACTCAAAAAAAGACGGAGTTGGACTCTGATCGCTTTTTTGAGATATATATATATATATATATAAATTCACTGAAAAAACCATAGGTTATAGACCATATATAGTTAGGAATTCGCATTTACAAAACCTTATTTTACTCACACAAAACCATTGAAATTCCATATATAGTTAGTTGCACTAACTATATATCGCGCACCCGCAATCCACTGCTGATGATGTCACATATTACATCATTCATGACATGGTCAGTGACATCACTGATGACATCACTGATGACATCTCAAATGACATCACTGATGACATCTCAAATGACATCACTGATGACATCTCATTTGACATTACTGATCACATCACTGATGATATCATTCATGTGATAATACGATGAACCTCTTCAGACTCTAATATAACCTTAGATACAATCAGTGTAAACAGACACTCACAGACTGTCACTCATCCATGGAGTTACTCACACACCTAGTCAGTCAATCAAAGAATCAATCACACCTCCATTTCCTCAACTATACAGTTATACAAACTTTACTTATTCAAACATATACTAACACATATTAACTCTCTTATACAATCCCTGATACAAGTTCACAATGATCCATACAGCCACTCACACATTCACTGGCTCTTATGCACAGTTATTTATATATGTCAACTCTCACATGTACTGTGTTTTACATATGTACTTACTTTGATATGTAGCACTGAGATATCCATTCACTCACCAATACACTCATGCACACAGTCAACCGCCCATACAGCTGTTTCCACATGCACTTTTGAAACCATACATCTAGTGAATCAACTGCTCACACATCTATGCACAGAGTCATACACCTCCCAGCCACCCACACACACACTCAGTATCCCATACAAATACTTGGGCAACCAATCAATAACCCATATAGTTACTCATATAGCTACTTATCAACACATGCAACAGTTTACAGAATAACAGACATAATGATGCACAAATTAAGACAGTTTAGTCACTAACCCATGCACTCAGTGAGACACATTTAATCACTCACTCATACAGTCAGTCATGCACCTACTAAATCCTTCATCCAGACACTTATACATCCACTCATTCTTCAATATGTAAGACATATTTTAACTTTACAGAAACATACAGTCACTGGATGTTGTCATCAGTGATGTCATCAGTGATGTCATTTGAGATGTCTTCAGTGATGTCATCAGTGATGTCACTGACCATGTCATGAATGATGTAATATGTGACATCATCAGCAGTGGATTGCGGGTGCGCGATATATAGTTAGTGCAACTAACTATATATGGAATTTCAATGGTTTTGTGTGAGTAAAATAAGGTTTTGTAAATGCGAATTCCTAACTATATATGGTCTATAACCTATGGTTTTTTCAGTGAATTTTCAAGGTTTTGTAAATGCTAATTCCTAACTATATATGGTCTATAACCTACGGTTTTTTCAGTGAATTTTCAAGGTTTTGTAAATGCTAATTCCTAACTATATATGGTCTATAGCCTATGGTTTTTTCAGTGAATATATATATATACATACATATATAAACATATATCATCTGTATATCTACATGTAAATACAAACATAAATGCATGCATACATATACTTATATGCATTTTAGGGTTGTTAGGGCGTTTTCGTGTGTATTATGTTGCTTTTTTAGGGCTTTTGGGTCAATTAAGTAGGGTTCCCGGAGCCTAGGGCTGAGGGGCCGGTTCAGTTTCGTGCGTATTGGTGTTGGCAAGGTTTTGAGGGATTTTGGCGTTTTTTGGTCGAGATTTGGCCGTTTTATGTCTTTTTTTTGTGTTTGCGGGGGGCGCGTATTCGGGTTGAAATTCGTCGCCGTTCCAGTGGATGGATTGGGCTGATTTTTAGTGAGATGTTAGGGAATCGCTGGAACTAGTGTCCAGCCAAGTTTGAAGCGGATCGGAGCAGTGGAAGTGCTTTAAAGAGCAATTTTTGTGCGGAGTAGCGAATTGTCATGTTATTCAATTGGAGTTTTTGGTGCGCATGGAGAAGGTGAATTTGGGGTGTTCCAGTTGCGCTAGAGGGACGGGGCTTGGGTGAGCTGTAGGGAGAGTGGATCGGCAGGTGTGCCGAATTTTTGGGATTTGTTGGCCGAAGGGAAGGGTGTGCTTGGGCAAAGTCGATTTGGTGAAAACGGTGCGTTATTTACATGAAAGTTGAAAAAACACTAATAAAAGCAAAGCTAAAAAGCCACCTCATTACAAACAGAATGGCTTTAACTTAAATGAGGGCGAGATCTATTGCATTTTCAATGCTTGTTTACTTTGGTTCCATCAAGAAGGCATTCAGATGTGTCACACATTTGCCATAAATTCTGAATGTTAGCACTCTAGTTGCTCATTAGATCACTGTAGTAAAGCTACTGCTCACCAGGGACGTCTGCTGCTGGTATTCAAAGTGCATGTTTCAGTCTGCATGTCAGAATTTTTTTAATGAAATAGAAGAGGATTTGAGAAGTCACTCAAAATGATCCCTAATTTTTCTTTCTGAAGCACTAATCATACTTTCTATGGCAAAATTAACCCCCTCATGTTGTTCCTTTTTAAATTGAGTGTTTTCAGACTTACCACTTCATTCCAATCAAGATGGCTTCTGGTGTGCCATACTTTTGTAATAAGTAAGACTGTTAGCGCTCTAGTTGTTCTTTAGAACACTCTGGGACATTCTGTCATTGGGCTATACTTGGGGTACATCTGGGTGATATTTGGGCTACATTTAGGCTCTTTTGTCTCTGGTGGCCATCTTGCGAGACTATGTCAGAATTTTTTAATGAAATTGAAGAGGGTTTGAGAAGTCACTCAAAATGTGCCCTAATTTTTCTTTCTGCAGCACTAATCATAATTCATATGGCAAAATATACCCCCTCATTTTGTTCCTTTTTAAATTAAATGTTTTAAGAGTTACCACTTTATTCCAATCAAGATGGCTTCAGGTGTGCCATACCTTTGTAATAAGTAGGACTGTTAGCGCTCTAGTTGTTCTTTAGAACACTCTGGGACATTCTGTCATTGGGCTATACTTGGGCTACATCTGGGTGATATTTGGGCTACATTTGGGCTCTTTTGTCTCTGGTGGCCATTTTGGGAGACTGCATGTCAGAATTTTTTAATGAAATAGAAGAGGATTTGAAAAGTCACTCAAAATGTGCCCTAATTTTTCTTTCTGCAGCACTAATAATACCTTCTATTGCATAATATACCCCCTCATTTTGTTCCTTTTTAAATTAAATGTCTTAAGAGTTACCACTTTAGTCCCATCACCATGGCTCCAGGTGTGCTATACCTTTGTAATAAGTAGGACTGTTAGCGCTCTAGTTGTTCTTTAGAACACTCTGGGACATTCTGTCATTGGGCTATACTTGGGCTACATCTGGGTGATATTTGGGCTATATTTGGGCTCTTTTGTCTCTGGTGGCCATTTTGGGAGACTGCATGTCAGAATGTTTTAATGAAATAGAAAAGGATTTGAGAAGTCACTCAAAATGTGCCCTAATTTTTCATTCTGCAGCACTAATCATACTTTCTATGGCAAAATATACCCCCTCATGTTGTTTCTTTTTAAATAAAATGTTTTAAGAGTTACCACTTTATTCCAATCAAGATGGCTTCAGGTGTGCCATACCTTTGTAATAAGTAGGACTGTTAGCGCTCTAGTTGTTCTTTAGAACACTCTGGGACATTCTGTCATTGGGCTATACTTGGGCTACATCTGGGTGATATTTGGGCTACATTTGGGCTCTTTTGTCTCTGGTGGCCATTTTGGGAGACTGCATGTCAGAATGTTTTAATGAAATAGAAAAGGATTTGAGAAGTCACTCAAAATGTGCCCTAATTTTTCATTCTGCAGCACTAATGATACTTTCTATGGCAAAATATACCCCTTCATGTTGTTTCTTTTTAAATTAAATGTTTTAAGAGTTACCACTTTATTCCAATCAAGATGGCTTCAGGTGTGCCATACCTTAGTAATAAGTAGGACTGTTAGCGCTCTAGTTGTTCTTTAGAACACTCTAGGAGGCTGCAGTAGAACACAAAGGAATCAACTGACAGTCTCTGTCCTTGTTGGATGTACATGTTTTACTGAGAATGTCAGACTTCATTTTCACATGACTGAGAAAGATAATGTGAATTTACAGAAAATATGCTTTCAGTTTAGCTTATAGATCCCCTTCCAAACCACTGTGGGAAAATCATGAGATATTAGTTTTCTTTCAAACAATATTCATGATATCACAGCAGAAGGTTTTTTCACATGGTAAAATCACCTTAGAACCCACCACAATTCCTAAAACGAGTATGGTACCATCAACAAATGATTGATAATGTAACTAAAGTCCTAAAACCCTCTATTAACTACAATGCTTTTTAATGAGGTGCTATCATGTATATTGGTCCCAAGATGGCTGCCAACACTTCTTGGATGAAGTGCTGACAGCCAATCAGATCAGATGTGTGGTTAGGCTCCGCCCAGATATATATATTTTTTTGAACCTAAATTACTCAAAATCCACTGGAGCACATATATTGAGACCTAGCAAAGGCACATCAGGCTAACAGTCCCTACAATTTTGCCAAGTTTCGTGCAAATCCATTCAGCCGTTCGAGCTAAAAGTGAGGCCAACCGCCCTATGGAAATTAACATGGGAAAAATGCGTTTTGGGACCCCCCTTTTTTCTCGGCCCCCCCTTGATGAAACCCCCCCAAATTGTCAGGGGCTGCTCAGAAACAAAATGTTCCATTTTCCTGAAAATTTCAGCCAATTCCGTCCACAAACGCCAAAGTTATTAGACATAGAATTTTCAAAAATCCCATAGAGAAAAAATCCTAACTATATATACCTACTGGCGACCGCCAGTAGGTAATATATATATATATATATATATATATATATATATATATATATATATATATATATATACCACCACACTCGTTCACGATTCACAAGAACGGAGTCCAGGCCACCAATATTTTTCAAAAACCGGATTTAATCACAGCCCTGCTCGACGCGTTTCGGGAATTGCCTTCCCTTTCTCACGAGTACAAGAGTCTATTTGCATCCAACATTTAAAGTAAATCACGTGATCGTGTTTGAAAAAAATTATACATAGACATAGCCAACAGACTACCATAACATCATACGTCTGGAGCTATGCAATACATTAATCTTTCAGCAATGTGTGGCATTTCATAGTATCAACATTTAAATTAGTTAAACATTGTCTGTCTAACATTTTATGGCAAAAGGAAAATTGCATTGGAATTCATTATTCGTGAACGGTGTTCTTTGTAACGGTAAGGTCATTTCGAAGCCTCGAAATTACACATGATTTTGCATACGAAGTATCACTTTGGGATAACACCTTTCTTGATAAAATTGCATTCTGACCTGTAGATTTAAGGTAAAGACATCACAGGCTTATTCATTGTGAAACACAACAATACACAAAATAAATAAATTAAATTTATGCCACGAGTGAAAATAACGTCTGCCCGCAGCCTCGAACTCTCAATCACAGAGTACATGTGTACCCACATCGGTCGTCTGATAGTTAGAGCTATCACGCTGCCTCTTGTTCA
Organism: Lissotriton vulgaris; assembly: GCF_964263255.1. NCBI lineage: Eukaryota > Metazoa > Chordata > Amphibia > Caudata > Salamandridae > Lissotriton > Lissotriton vulgaris. The sequence continues at coordinate 128,187 of NW_028253447.1, read as the reverse complement.
GCAGCTCTAACTCTCAACCAATTGTAAGACATCTGTTGCGTGTTAGGGACTAATTGCGCCCTAGTAAAGAAGGGCAACCTGTATTCCACTGTCCTAATTAATCCTTATTTTCATTCAAACTGCACCCAACTGGTGCTCCAGAATTCCGCCCAAGTGGGCCAAGTGTTTATCCGCTTACAAGTCCGTTTAGTGTCAAATCCAATCCTTGACTTACACCAGGAAACACCTTTCATTGTAACATTGCCCAGCGTGATTTCCGCAACTCGATACATACTGCCACACACTTTCTGACTGTGCTGTATTTTCATATTCTCCCACATTCAATGGTACCTGTGACAAATGAAAAATAGAGTGATTAAATAACCTACCCATTCCGTGCCTTTCGTTCATTCATGAAAATAAAATCAAGATCAGAGGACAGGTCGACAGAAAACAATTGTTGAGCACAAATACTTCAGTTCATCCAAGATGTACACCTAGAGCTTCATCACAAATATTCCCCTGGGGCTGTAAGGTTTGGTATTTGATTACAAATCTTGACTCCAGGCGTCTAAGCTCTTGAAATCTATTTCCGCCTCTTTCTCTAATGGGTACTTGGTCTAGTACCACATAAGAGAGGAGGCTGCTGTTACTTCTGTGGTGGGATGCAAAGTGTCTAGCCATGGGATACTGTTTGTCATGATTTTTTATGGCTCTTAGGTGCTGTAAGATCCTGTCTTTGGCCGGTTTAATTGTGCTGCCCACATAGAATTTGTTGCATGGGCATTTGAGTGCATAAACCACAAACTCTGTGTGGCACGTCAGATGTTTAACAATTTTAAAAGGCTCACACAGATGGGATAATTTTACTTCTTTGACATTGTGGCTGAATTTGCACGCTTTACACCGGTCACAAACATAAAATCCCTGGATTGGATTAGCTTTCTTTTTGTTGACTATCATGGTTTGGCATACTTTGTCTTTCAAACATGTTGGTTTTCTGTACGTAATTTGGGGGTAGTCCCTGAGGCATGGTTGAATATCTTTATCGGTCTTGAGGGCATTCCAATATTTATTGATTGCTCCTCTGACCTCTTTGGTTTGGGAGTGGTAATCAGTAATGAATCTCACTCCTTCTTTTACATCTTCTTTCTCAGTGGCTAAGGGTTGAATCGTGTCCCTCTCTTCCACTTTTCGTACAGCCTCTGCGATACATTTTTTATGGTATCCTCTGGACTTAAACCTGTTACACATGATGTCTCTTTCTTTTTCATAATCCAACTGTCTGGTACAATTTCTTCTGGCTCTTAGTAGTTCACCAAAAGGAATTGAATTTATCAGATTTCGGGGGTGGCAGCTTTGTGCATGGAGGAGGCTGTTTCCTGCAGTCTCCTTTCTGTACAATGTTGTCACTAGGTTCCTTTCTTCTATGGTGATTTTTAGATCTAAAAAATCAACCGTTTTCATGTCAATGTGGCTTGTAAACGACAAATTGAATTCATTTACATTCAGGACAGCCACAAACTCTTCTGCTTCCTCTCTGGTGCCCTCCCAAATGATGAAGATGTCGTCAATGTACCGGAGCCAGGTACGTACTCCGGTACAGTATTGTTCTAACTTTCTGACAATTAGTTCTTCCCACCAACCTAAGTATATTCCAGCAAAACTAAGGGCAAAACAAGTGCCCATAGAAGTGCCAAGTAGTTGGTGGTAGATGGCACCATTGAACAAGAAGTAGTTCTGGGTAAGGCATGTATAAATCATGTCTAACAGCATTTCAGTATGAAACAGGTATGAGACTGATCTTGTGCCTAGAAAATGTCTGCATGCTTTTATACCCATTTCATGGGGGATATTAGTGTAGAGGCTGTTGACATCCAATGTCATAAGAAAACAGCCTGCATCAACTGTGACATTAGATATTTTTTCTAAAAAATCACCTGAGTCCCTCAGATACGATGGAAGGCCCTGCACGATAGGTTGCAGAAAATGACCTACGTATCTTGATGTTTTTTCTAGGTTGCTATTCCTTGAAGATACTATTGGCCTGCCTGGGGGGTTGATAGGGTCTTTGTGCAATTTAGGGAGTAAGTACAAAGCTGGTATTTTGGGGAATTTACATTTCAGAAAATTAAACTCTTCGGTTTCTAAGAGTTCTTGATTCTTCCATTCGCACAGTTTTTCATGATATGCTTGATTCTTACTCTCATACACTTTCCTATTGCTTTTCTCATACTTAGTAGTATCACTGAGTTGCTTCATGCCTTCTTGTATATACATTTCTTTTGACATTACCACATTGGTGCCCCCCTTGTCCGATTTTTTTATAACAATGTTATGGTCATTACTTAAACTTTCAATGGCTAATCTTTGCTTTTGGCTAAGATTGTTTCTTCCACACTTCCTGTCATTGGCTAGTTTTTTGAATTCTGTGATAACCCCCTTCTCAAAAACATCAATTGCTTCATTATTGATCATTGGCAGAAAAATAGATTTAGGTTTAAATCCACTTTTGCTGTTCAGGTCCAGCCTGATATTTTTATTAATTAAATTGAGGGTAGGGTTCTCAATCACTTCAGGATTTCCTTCTAGCTCATGCATTACTTGTATCATATCCGCATCTCCAATTTGTAATGTACTTGGAGTCTCAGAACTTGTGCCTGGTTCACTGTTAATTCTGGTAGCGAACCATTTCTTCAGTCTGAGCTTCCTAGTAAATTGGAAAAGGTCTATGCGGCTCTGGGTATAGTTAAAGTCAGATGTAGGGCAAAACGATAATCCAAAGGATAGTACCTCTATTTCAGCATTGTTGAGGCTCCTGTCGGAGAGGTTGACAACTGTCTTGGTGTCCTTCATTTTAGCTTCCTCTGGCCCCTTGTTCTCGTTCCCACAGGGCTTGATGTGTTGGCATCTGTTAAGTTTACTCTTTTTCCTCCTCTCCCTCCTCTTCCTCATCCTCTTGCTCCTCCGACGAAGGATTTGCTCTGGGATTCTTGTCTCCCTTTGGCCATGAGCGAGAACTCGTTTAAAATTTTGTCTTTTGGGCTTAAGAAGCCCGGCCCCATTTCTGCTGGCTGGTTTGCATCATCATCATTCTCATCTATCTGGGCCCCTTCGTTAACTTCAGGTATTTCTACGGTGGTTGAAGCTCCGCCTTGTGCATTGGCTTTCTTTGTTTCAGCCCGCAAGTGGTCATACTTTTTGGAAAATGTGAGGACTTGGCCTCTCTCGTAATCCATGTGGTCCCTGAGGAACTTTCTTTGTTTTTTCTCTTTGATTTCTTTTTCTAGAGTTTCCAGTTTTTTCTCCATTTTACCCATTTCTGTGTCAAATTCATCTTTGTTGCACAGTTTGGTCAATTCATCTGTAATCTTTTCAATCTCCAGCGCGCATTTCTCACAGTCTTTGTTCGCATATTCTACTAACAATTTCAACATAATTGTTGAACATTCGTGGCTGTTAGTTGCCCATTTATCCACAAGCTCGGGGTCAGGGTCATTAAAGGTTGGAGTTGTATAGATTCTGAGCCTTCTTGGGACTCTACCAACCTCTATGTATTTGGCCAGTGTGGTGGCCTCCCACCATTTGGTTTGCTCAAGTTTAAGTAGTTTCCATAACTTTGACCAGAGATCTTGTTTAGATTTGCTTTGTATCCCGCTCCCCATGCTGGGCGGTGTGCTGGCATTAAGCTCTCTTGGTTGAAGGTCAAAAATCTGCTTGGCTGCCTCATTTCTCTTAGTGATTCTGGATGCTGCCATGATTATTTTGTTTTCATAAATCCATGCGCAGTATATTGTAAATGCGCCCCAGTTGTTTGACACTGTCCGTGCGTGTGCTGTGATCTTTACACCGCAACAGACTTCCGCTTGCCTTCCTCCTGTTGAATTTTGTCCCACGGTTCTACCTCTCCGCTCACCTTGGAAAACGAAAGATTTCGCGTCTCGGTGTGCTCTCAAATCAGCGCTTAAACGTTACTTCTTCCGTAATTTTTCGTCAGAGCGGGGTCAGTCTTAGTTGTCAACCTTCCACGGGTGGTTCCTCAAAGGATAAATTGCTCCGTCTTCGAGGGGAGAAAAGGCGGCCACAGCTTTTTTGATTCAATTCCAGCGAAAGTTTTGGCGTAAAGCTGTAGTGGCCTCCTGCAGCGGCGAGAGGCCACTACAGCTTTGCGCCAAAACTTTCGCTGGAATATATATATATATATATATATATATATTGATATATATATATATATATATATATATATATATATATATATATATATATATATATATATGTGTATATATATATATTTGTAGAAATGTTTGTAGTTAATAAAATATTTGTTTTTGGTTATAGTGGTATAAATTTAGTTATACATTTTATTGGGTTGGGTTATAAATATGTTGGTGATGTAATATATTTATTTTTAATTCAAACGTGTGTATAATGTTTAATGATTACTTTAAATATTATTTGTTTTATCTAAAAAGTGTTTTTTTAGATTTATTAATGATAACATAATTATTTTGCTGATATTATTGTAGTTGATATTGTGTGACTCGATATTTAAGACATAATATATGTTTATTTAAGGGTGACATTATTTTGTTCCTGATATTTATGATTTTATTAGTTAAGTATAGGAAGGCAATATATTTTTTAACAATATTTAATTTCCAATATTTTTTAGTTTCTGTATGGTATGCCTTTATATCATGTCAGTGACCTGGTCGGATGGTGGCTTTGTGCCTTCTTCCAAGGTAGTTGGTGTGACACACTGGATTTGCCCAGCTTGGCAGGGAAGCAAAATGGACACAATGTGGCTGTCATCCTCTTCTTCTTTTGCCTTTCGGCTCTGTCACTCCTATTATATACATCAAGGTGCCCGAGTCTGGTTAACTCTAGACCCAAAAGTTGTACTGAATGAGGCTTGGTCTCTGATAACCTGTTCTCTGGTGAGACTTTAGCACAAAGAACTTCTTTGTGTTTTCTATCGGGTTGGCTCCAAGTCAAGTCAAGTCAAGTCAATAGATTTATATAGCGCGCTACATACCCATAGGGTCTCAAGGCGCTTGAGGAAGGGTGGGGAATTACTTGTCGAATATCCAAGTTTTAAGTTGCTTTCTGAATGTTAGGTGGTTCTGAGTAAGGCGAAGGTGAGTGGGAAGAGAGTTCCAAGTTTTAGCTGCCAGGTAGGAGAAGGATCTACCTCCCATGGTGGTTTTGTTGATGCGAGGTACAGTGGCAAGGGCTAGGTTGGAGGATCGTAGCTGACGGGAGGGGGTGTAGAAGGATAGTCGTGTGTTGAGGCATTCGGGTCCAAGTTCGTAAAGTGCTTTGTGTGCGTGGGTTAGTAGGCGGAAAGTAATCCTCTTATTTACAGGGAGCCAGTGGAGGTTTTTCAGGTGACCAGAGATGTGTTCTTTACGCGGGATGTCAAGTATGAGCCTGGCTGAAGCGTTCTGGATGTGTTGGAGTTTTTTCTGGAGTTTTGCGGTGGTACTGGCGTATAGGGTGTTTCCGTAGTCCAGGCGGCTCGTGACCAGTGCGTGTGTGACCGTTTTTCTAGTTTCGGTGGGGATCCAGCGAAATGTTTTTTTGAGCATGCGAAGAATGTTGAAGCAAGATGATGAAACGGCGTTGACTTGTCTGGTCATCGAGAGTGAGGAGTCCAGGATGACGCCCAGGTTCCGTGCGTGGTCTGTCGGGATGGGTGCTTTTCCAAGGGCCTCTGGCCACCAAGAGTTATCCCAGGCGGAGGGGGAAGTGCCTAAGATGAGGACTTCTGTTTTGTCGTGAAGGGTCTCATTGACGCTTATTTTGGATTTGTTATATAAGTATATATTCTATTCATTTGTTCACAATTTTACGCATGCAACACCTGTAGGAGAGTAGGATCTGCTTACTATGGTTACTCCAACTTTTTGCTGGTGTTTCACTGTTTTTCGACTTTAGTCGAGCTGGGGCCCTGCTAACCAGGGCCCCAGCCTAGCTGCTTCCTCTCTAAATTGATTGCATGTACATTAGGTACACTCCAGATTGGTTACTGGGTTACTCTTGTGAGTCCCTAGTATATGGTACCTTAGGTACTAAGGGCATAGGTACACCAGAGGCCTACCAGGGGCTGAAACATGTATTGTGCCACCCCTGGGAAGCCTTCCAGAATGGCACCACAGGTCTGCTACTGCAGCCTGGGTAAGGTGGTGCATGCACCCCTTGCTAGGATATAGGTTACCTATGTCTACCTTAATCACTGACACATATATAAACCTATAAGTCACTCCTATGGCAGGCCTTATCAATCCTGAAGGCAGAGTGCATGGTTTTGTGTGAGAGGGTGCCCATGCATGAGCAGGACCCCTCTGCAGCTTTCAGAAATACTTTTCTGTAGCTGTTCTGTGATGCAGCCAGACCATGTACTCTTAAGTGCGTTATAACCTCGCGGTTAATGCTAACTTTGGAATGGCTGCATGGAAACATGTCGTGTTTGGTGTCAAACACTTTGGAATCCTACCCCCGCCAGTATTGGCAGCGGGGGTAGAATTCCATCCTTCTAGAGGGAGAGACATGTACACACTGATCAAACCGGTAATAGTTTAAAAGAGCCCTGGCATCACAAAATGGATGCTGCAGCCACAGACACGAGTCCGACCTCCTGCTGCTGGATGAAACTCCAGCAGGGGAGGCCTGGACAATAGATTTCCTGTCACAGGGAGGTGTAACCACCTCCCAGACAGGCTTTAGTGTATTTGGGCTGGGTGGGTGCATTCAGTGAATGCTTTTCAGACAGTGCTGGGGGCACACTTGGTGTCCCTGTGCATATCCCAGTTCAAACCAGTTGCAGGGACACTCAGCTCCTGCTCTGGCGCGAAACTGGACAAAGGGAAAGGGGTGTTACCACCACCTCCTTGGATCCACCCATAGGTGGGTCCCTAGAGTAAGTCCAACTCCCTATCTTGAATGAATGAATGAACAAAGACTTATATCGCGCAACTTAGCCCAAGGGCATCAAGGCGCCAAAGCAGATCATCCAACACACAGTCAGACAAAGGCGGCTTTACAAGTACGCTTCAGAAAAAAGCCACGTTTTTAAGGCCTTACGGAACAGAGAGAGCGAAGGTTGCCTTAAAAGCTCAGGGGGGAGAGAGTTCCACAATCTGGGCGCTACAGAGGAAAACGCTCTGCCTCCCCATTTTGCTCTTACAAACCTGGGGACCTCAAGAAAGTTTTTATTAGAGGAGCGAAGAGATCTAGTAGGGGAATACAGATGTACAAGTGACTTAATCCCCTCTGGACCAGTACCATAAAAAGCTCCATAAGATAGACAAAGAATTTTAAAAGTGATCCTAGAGTGTATGGGAAGCCAGTGTAGGTTCTCCGGAGCTGCCGAAGTTGAGGCAAATCTAGGGAGGTTCAGAACCATCTTCGCCGCAGCATTCTGGTCCATTTGGAGACGATGGATAAGGCTCTTGTTGATGCCCAAATAAAGGGCATTACAATAGTCCAGTCTAGAGGAAACTAATGCCACCGTAGCCTGTTTCCGAGCATCAATGGAAAGATAATGGGCGATCTTTCTAAGAACCCTAATGATGCCACAGCAGGTGGAGACGGTCCTATTGACTTGATGGTCAAAGGAAAGGGCAGTGTCCCTTAGCACCCCTAAGTTCTTAGCATACTGGCGTGGGTAGGGGCATTCTCCAAGTGAGGGCGGCCACCAGTGCCTTGACCAGATATCCTGATTGCCCCCAAAGATTAAGACCTCCGTTTTCTCCCCGTTCAATTTCAGGAAATTCTGCACCATCCACTGGGAGACAGCTTCCATACAGCTCCTGAAATTCTGAGCAGAATCCTTCACTGAATGAGTGAGAGAGACCATTATTTGGGTTTAGTCAGCATTGGACAGCACCTCCAGCCCAAATGATCTAACCACCCTGGCAAGGGGGGCCACATAGATGTTAAACAATGTGGGGCTCAATGAAGAGCCCTGAGGGACCCCACAGTGCACAGGCTTAGGGGCAGACAGAAACTGGCCCTGTTTCACTCTCGGTTCCCTTTCGTTAAGAAAGGAAGTAAGAAGATTCAGGGCATGGCCTCCGACCCCTATCTCCCTGAGGCCAGACACCAAATAGATGGGGACAGAGTGTCGAAGGCCGCCGTAAGGTCCAACAGGACCAGAAGAGTGGTATGGCCCTTGTCAACCTGAGAGCGAATATTGTTAACAACAGCAGTAAGAGCAGTTTCAGTGCTGTGAAGTCTCCTGAAGCCATGTTGAGAGACATCCAAAAGGGCAGAATCCCTGAGATAAGAACTAAAATGGAGATTGAGATGGGACTCCAACATCTTTGCGGGCGGGAAGAAGAGAAATGGGGTGAAAGTTTTTCAAAACCCCTGGGTCCAGAGCAGGTTTCTTCAGAAGTGGTTTTACAACCGCCATCTTCCATAAGGAGGGAAAGACTCCCTCCACAATGACACGGTTCATAACATTCATAAGGGGTGGAATAACCACTTCCCGACAGGCTTTCAGTACTTTAAGCGGACAAGAGTCTAAGGGAGAGACAGATTTAGTGTTGTCCAGAAGCTGAATCATCGCCTCTGATGTTAAGAGAGGAAAGGACAGAAGACTTGAGAGCTGCCCACCAGGCAGACTCCTGGCCTCAGAAGAGGCCGGGGGATTAGGAAGTCCCATACCAGAGTTTAGAGATTCAAGCGTACCATAAATATCCAAGAACTTTGTATGGAAAAAGGCAGAGATGTTATCGCACAGCTCTTGAGATTCCACTATAGAATCTACTACCTGGGGGAAGATAAGGTGTCTATGATCTTAAAGAGATCTCTAGGAGAGTTAAGGGAGGCAGTAACTTTAGAGAAATAAGCCCTCTTTTCCTCCACAATAGCTAGTTTATATTCCTTTAGGCAAAGTTTGTGTTGTTCCTTCTCCAAGGGATCGAGATGGACCCACCAGAGCCTCTTCTGTTTTCGACATCCTTGTCCCAGTAGTCTAAGTCTGTCTGAGTACCAGGGAGCCGAGGGACTCTTCCTTGATGAATAATGCTGCTTAGGAGGAGCCAAGATATCCAATGCCCCTGAGAGAGCATGTGCGAGCTCAAGAGTAGCCGAGTTAACATCCTGCGAGTCAACAGACGCCAACCCATTCAGATTAGGAGAGAGTACATCGTTATTGATAGATTTAAAATTCCTTCTGAATTCCAGCTTCTTAGCGTCTGGCAAAGGAAGAACTGTTTCCGGGTAGGACAAGTCTAGAGGTACAGCAAAGTGGTCAGACCATGCTAAAGGGACCGGAGGTCCCACCCTCAGCCTAGAATCATTAGAAAAGACTCCATCAAGGGTATGTCCCACCAAATGGTTAGGGCCTACCACCAATTGAGCCAGACCACAAGAGTCCAAGGTTTCCAGGAGAGCCTGAGTATCTCTAGATCCTGTATCCTCCAGGTGGAAATTAAAATCGCCAAGAAGAGTAATATTGGGCCTCTTGATAAACGGCTCTAACAATTTAATAATGTCCTGGCTGAAAGAGGATCTGGGTCCAGGTTGTCTATAAAACAAAAGGCTGGAAAAAGAGACGGAAGGACAGGAGTTAATAGAAAAGTAAAAAGGCCTGGAAAGGGTCTTAGGCAGTAGAGAAAGACTCAGTGCGACAAATCAGAGTGTCCTTATACAGGATTCCCACTCCTCCTCCTCCTCGACGACCAACTCTGTCCATTCTTGACAGAGCGTAGCCGGTAGGGATGGCATCTACCAGGTCAGGTCCCGAGGCATCCGTTGCCCAGGTCTCTGCGATAAACACCCAAGTTGGGTTCCTGGCTAAAAAAAAGTCTCTAAAAGCGATATTATTTTTTACTAACGACCTAGCATTGATGAGAAACCCCTTTTCAATCGTCAGACTGGAAGCGGGCTTGGATACAGTAGGAATCGACTGTAAATTCAATATATTCCCCTTTCTAAAATCACAGCTTTGGCACCCACCAAACATTCTATCTAAAAGAGCCTCTGGGTTGATGGTATGGTGGCAAGACTTAATTAAAGGCCTACTATAAGCAGGAGCTTTCTTTCATAACAGAGCCGTACTTCAGGGCAAGTAGCCGATAGGGCAGCCTCCCAGGCCCCTGGCACGATGTTGGCGCGGACGGGCGCAGACGGGCTTGCCTTTGGCGCGCCTTCGGCTGACCGCCTGCGCGCGTCCTCTACGCGCGGAGCAAGTCATGTGGGTTAGGTAGGGAGGCGACGGGACGCTGATCCAGCGCGTGACCCTCGCTCCCCAATCAGGAAGATAGCAACAATCTATGCCGGCGCCCTCCACAACAAGCAGGAAAACCCGTGGTGGAACGGGCCGCTGGCGTGACAACTAACAAATGCAGGGAGCCAAGAATAAGGTAGGAACACAGTGCAAGTATTTAAAAAAAGTTTATATCCTAAAAACAAAGCGCAGAACAAAGTACAGCCACCAATAGCTAAAAGCATCAAGCATCTTAGTATAAGTATAGGAACCCAGTCCTTAGGACTTTAGATTACCCTGGACGAAACTCTGCAACATATATCCTTGAACTTCGAAATTAGTTATCGACTGGAAGAAGGAAGAATCTCCCTCCAGTTCAAGCACCATTTGCACTGAAGATTGTGGCCCTACACACCATGAGTGTTCCGTGGGCCCTCTTCTGGCATTTCCGCTTGAGGCTCCTTCATGATCCCTGGTCCATCAACTGGTGGGTCCCCACGAAGGTAACTCTTCTGTTTCTTGGGCTTTTCTGGCTGCTCCAGATGTACCCTGACTCACCTCCAAAGAGTGAGTTTCTCAGACCTTGCTGGTCTGCACCGAAGCCAATCTTTGCTTTCTGCATGGGTTGCTGTTGCCAAGGCTTGTTGGGTTCAATCCAGAAACCAACACCACAGAACTCGACATCCTTTATGGCACAGCTTGAATCCAGTTCCTGGTTGTCGTCGACACCTCCTGGTCCTCGTGGCTGAATAGTCAAGCTTCACCTTCTTCACCTGAAATCCCCCAACATCAGTTGGCATCTTCTCATCGGGAAGCACCCCTTACATCGGATACATCGCATCGCGCTGACATTGCAACGCGGCGATTACATCGTGACAGTCATCACATCGCATGCCAGCATTACGCATGCAATCGCATCGCATTAGCTAATACATCGTTAACGATGACATCGAATTTGCTACATTCAATGTTAATTTAAGTCATTTGACTTGAAATTAGGACACAATGTGCGCACAATGACAATGACGGAAACATAGACACACTTTGAATTTGCTACATTAAAACGGAAACATATAAAGAACAATGTTAATTTAAGTCATTTTTCTTGAAATTATGACAGAATGTGCGCACAATGACAGGATAAAGAACAATGTTGATTTAAGAATATTAAAACGGGAATATATAAAGAGCAATCTTTATTTAAGTAAGTTTATATAGCGAGCACATTAAAACGGGAAGCAGTGCATAGGAAGAACAGAGCAGATTAAAATGGAAAACAACATGTGGTCGGGAACATATAAAGAACAATCTTTATTTAAGTAAGTTTATATAGCGAGCACATTAAAACGGGAAGCAGCGCATAGGAAGAACCGAGGACATTAAAACGGAAAACAACATGTGGTCGGGAACATATAAAGAACAATCTTTATTTAAGTAAGTTTATATAGCGAGCACATTAAAACGGGAAGCAGCGCATAGGAAGAACCGAGCACATTAAAACGGAAAACAACATGTGGTCTAACGGAAACATAGACACACTTTTGTGCTGACAGACACGGTTCGCGCCTGCAATCATCCACTCATACCAAGATAATATATATATTTTTGGAAAACCTTTGATGGAAGGTCTATAAGTAAGCGAAACATCAGCAGCAATCACTGCGACAACATATGGTCTAACGCATAAACCAAGGTGATATGTAATGTCACATAGAAAAATACACAAGAATCAGGTTTGTACATTTCTATTTGTTAAACACCAAAAACACGTTTGTACATATTTAAATGTAAAATACAATAAACATGTCAAATCAAATCTGGGCTGTGTATATGGAATGCTTGCTGAGTTCATTACCTCGTCCAACATTAAAATACGGCGTAATTACATTACGAGTTATAAGGCACATAAAATAACCAAAACGGAACGTTTTCAAACATGAGCCGTGAGGGTAAAGGGGGAAGAAGGGAAACATAAACTCAGCTGTGGATAGGTATAAGTGGAATCAACTGTAAATTTAATATATTCCCCTTTCTTAAATCACAGCTTTGGCACCCACCAAACATTCTATCTAAAAGAGCCTCTGGGTCGATGGTATGGTGGCAAGACTTAATTAAAGGCCTACTATAAGCAGGAGCTTTCTTTCATAACAGAGCCGTACTTCAGGGCAAGTAGCCGATAGGGCAGCCTCCCTGGCCCCTGGCACGATGTTGGCGCGGACGGGCGCAGACGGGCTTGCCTGCGGTGGGTGCTTCCAGGTTGAAATACTCTGTGTATCTGGCCGGCGTGTGATGCGGACATATAGAAGGAACCACGCGGCATTCAGTTCCCTCCCAGGTAATCTGAGGTTGGTCTGGGCCATGTGTCTTTGCGCCTATGTGTTGCCAGCAGATGCCTCGCTAGGCAGCTATATCACACTACAGCTGGAGTTGGGGCCCTGGGTCCAATTCCACCCCTGCCTGCGTGCTTATCTCTGGCAGCGGCCCACCGAGGGCAAGAGAGGGCATCCAGTGTCTTCCAAATAGGATTTGCAGCTATAGGTGCGGGGAGAGATGCAGGAGCAGGGCTGGGCAAGGTGTGCGGGCTCAGCGCATCGACGTTCACCTCTCACTTCACAGCCGAGCATAGGCCTCACACGACCTCCGGGCTCTCAGTCAGAACCACATCCGGGAGAGGGCGTGCAGGTAGAAGGAACCACTTTCTACATACATCTACGTTGTGTAAAGCCCTTAAAGATAACACACTGCTATTTCCCAAACACGCTCCCCACCCACTGCCACCCTGCAGAAAAGGCAGCAGCACCACTCCCCACCCCTATCCCTCCCGGGGATAGTCAGCCGCAACAAGCGGCGGTACCAGGAGGACGGATTTGACCTGGGCCTGAACTATATTTATCCCAATATTAATGCAACGGGATTTCCAGCAGACCGGCTTGAATGTGTATATAGAAAAAAAACATTGACGATGCCAAGAACGCTACCAGAATGACTTACTACTGCGGTGGAGCTAATAATTACCACGTGGTCCAAGTGTTGCATACCGCGGTGAAACATCGCGTTGTCATGTCGCGCGATGTACTGTCGCCGATGTGAAACGCGATCCTAGGCCACGGCCGCATTTGCGTTGCAACGACGTGCGATGACAAAAAGGCCGATGTCATTGTCATTGCGATGTATTGGCCGCGATGCAAACGGCCGCGAGGAGTTGGATTGCGATGGATCGTCATACAACCCTTCTCATCCCTTTCCTGGTCTCTGGCTAGGGACCCAGACTCTGTCCCCTCTGCTTTCAGGTTCTTCAGATCTTCAGTCCACCCTTGGATCCACCCGGACACTTTCAACTTGGTCGTCAGCAGCACTTTGCAGCAGATCACCATTGAACACAACAACGAAACCTGACACCAAAAGACACCTATGCACCCAGCTTCCCTGGGTGAGGTAACACGAGTACTCCGGTGCTCCCGTGGGTATTGACTCTAGAACCTCTTAGTTCTAAAGGGGTTTGCTCCAGGTCCTCTTCTAAGTGTTCTTTATCTGTAATTTTCCAACCGCGACTTTCCCCTTAGAAGTTAATGGTGATTTGCGGCTGCGTTTAGACACTGCACGAGTCTCCCGTGGTTCCCCTGTGTCACTACTTTGGGTGGGTCCTGGTGGACCCAGCAGTTCTACAGGCTCTAGGCCTTGTATCTATGTCAGTCGTGGCTCTTATACCACTTTCTTAGTAAATGGTTTGTGATGCCCCTAGGTCTAATCATATATTGTGCTAATTTACTGTGTGCTAAATAAGTTTACTGAATGTACTTTTGCCACCGACCTCATACAGAGACTAGAGGGATGTGTTTAGAATAAATACATATATTTTATATATATATACCTGGTGTGGTTCTCCTTTCATTTGGTCATTCATGAGGTTATAGACTGGTAAAACAAGCTGCTTTATATTCCTTCAAGACTTAGCCTTAAGGCTGCTCTCCACAGCTACCACTAGAATAGCTTTCTATATAGGTTGTCTTTAAACCTACCATCAATAAGGGTCGTTTGGACAGGTGCAAGGTGCCCACTAGAATAGTGGACAGGATATGCCAGGCCAACTTCTCACAAAACCCACAGAGAATGTTGGAGCATAGGAAGCCTAACCCTGATAATTACTTGAAGATATGCCCTCCCAAGCACATACACTGTACCTTTAACTGGGATTATAATTATTTAAACCGCATTATAAAATACTGATCTTCATGCACAGGAGCCTGAAGGGGGGTGGCATAGGCACACACAGGAACATCATTTCAACACACGCACATGTGACAGCCTCCTTGAACAACGAAACACGTACACTTAACAGTTGTCCTCATTATTATAATCTGAAGAGAAAGCGATTCCCCCTTTGTTGAAGATGTTAAAAATTTAAACATTGCAGAATCGCATATCTTTAGCTCAGAGCAATTACGAAAAACAGGGCCTGTCACGTCTTAGACATTCTTTCACCACTGGCATTAACGACTAAGACAAAGATAATGGATTCACTGAAAAGAACTAGAGGTAATGAGCCATTTGTATTACAAGACAAGTAGGTTTAATTTTAGATGCGGTGGAGAGCACTTTGCACATTACAATATATCCTTTTGCATGCAGTACATTTTACCTACTTTTTTTAGTGGATTACATTTTTTAACCGTGTTTTATTTGATTGTATGACTTAGTGTATTTTTAGCGTGCAGAAATGATGCTTCTACAGTTGTATTATGAGCAACAAAATAATGAGATATTGATTAAATACATTGTATAGGTGAAGGGAGTTCTAATACACATGTTTCCTAATGAGAGAAGGCTCTTAAATAATGGCTGCTCTGCTTCAAGCGCCTTCTGAAAGCTATTTCTCATTAACAGAATCTTTTTAGAAATATAGCATTCAGGCTTTTCTTGGAAATATAGATTATGTGCGGTACACATTCTGTAGAAATCTCAACAGGCTGAAGGATTAATAATGTTTTACCAGCTGGTTCATCCCACACTTCAGGAACCCCGATTTTGGGCTACTTAGGAGAGATAGCAGGCTGCAAGAGTCAATACACTAAAAAGATACCCCCCACGGGGGATAGTGAATTGTACTGTCTCACTTCTCTCTCTGTTGTGCGTATGTTTTCTGCGGACAATCCCGTCCTATAAGGGTATCAGGAAATTAGAGATAGGAGACGTCGGAAAAAGGGACAGTTGTCATCAGAAAGATGATCTTTTTTTTTTAATCAAATGTATTTTTATTGAGTTCCACAAAGCAATACCATACATCATTAGAAACAATTTGAGCAAAGCTACAATGCAGGTACCCAGGCACTAGGCGTGTCCTATAACTGTCCGGCCAGTGGGGGCTACCCAGTGCCCGTGCAAGCTCGTATGGCGGTTGTCGAACCCAGCATTAGTTGCAAGAACTCTTTTCCACCCGCCTCCCCAAAACCGTGCCCGCCCCCCCCAACCCCAACCGCTATCAACCCCCAACCCACATCAACCCACCCCCACCCTCCCCCCTCGGTGTGTTCCTAACCATGCCTGGTGGTAGTGGGACTGGGACCAGGCTAAACCTTGTGTTCCGCTTTGGTTGTCTCGTCGCGGAATTCCTCTGCCAACTTCAAAACCCTGAGATATTTCGGGCAGGTGAGCTCTGTGAATTCTTGAGATAGTAGGGAGATAAGTGGTTGCCATATTTCTCTAAATGTGTCCGATGTCTGCGAAAGCGAGGCTTGTATCCTTTCCATCCCCATGATATACCACAACCTGTGTAGCCACCCCGTGTGTGTGGGTTTTCTCGGGGTGCCCCACAGTGACAGGACATGTTGGGTCGCCGCCCCCATCGCCAATCCCATCTGCCTCCCCCGCACTGATTTAAGAGGGAACATAAGCTTGTTGGGAAGCCCCAGGATCGCATATGCCGGGAAGCGGGAAATGTCGGTCTCAAAGTGGGTGTCCATGTCCTTAAGCACCGCCTCCCAGTAACCCTGAACCTCAGTACACTCCCAGAGTATGTGTAGTATGGTCCCTGTGTGTCCGCACCCTCTCCAGCATTTGGGGTCCTTGCTCGGGTTCCCCAAGTGTAGGCGTTCCGGGGTCAGGTGCCAGTAGTAGACGACTTTCACCGCCGCCTCTCTGCTAGCCGTGTTCCTAGCCGTGTGGTGGGCCCGATAGTATATGTCCCGCCATTCTTTACCAGATAGAGTGCGCCCTAGCTCCCTCTCCCAGCGTTTCTGGCCAGCGGATCTCTCTGTAGGAGGTGGCGGGGAAAGCAGGAGATACAGGGGCATATTATCAAGGGGGTTTATCTCCACTTTTTTGGCTTTAAAAGCCAAGAAAGCGGAGATAAAATTATCTCCCTATTACCAAGCTGTCGCTAACACCAGTTAGTGACAGCTAATAGGAGATAGCGACCATCTTGGGCCCCGCTTTGCATGTCAGTGATATTTATCACTAATGACATGCAAAGTGGGCGTGCCAAGATGTTAGCGACTGGAAACAGTCCCTAACATCGCTATCTCCTATTACCAACTTTTGGAGATATTCGCGCTAAGCGCGAATATCTCCAAAAGCTAACACCTGCCCTGAGCAGTTCTTAGCCATGTTATCCAATGGGAGGTGGATAACATGGCTAAGAGCATTTGCTCGATAATGCATGAATATCGCTGACTTTTCAGCGATATTCATGCATTGCGGCCGTTTTTTATCGCATTTGCGATAAACCTTGCTAATAGCAAGGTTTATCTGCGATAAAAATCGCCAATGTGCGGCGATAATATTTGTCTCTAAACAAGTTAGAGACAAAAATTATCGCTAGTTGTTGGTAATATGCCCCACAGTTCTGTGATGGACCTAGAGTCCGAAGTTTTAGTCATGATCCATTTCTCGTACGGGGTAAGTGGGCGACTGGCTAGAGGCGCCACGTCAGGGTGTGTCAACCAGTGCCTAAATTGGAAGTATTGGTAGCGGTGCGGCTTGTCGAGGGCGTAGTCCGCCGTTACTATGTCCCACGTCAGGAAGCCTTCCGTGTCGAACAGGTGACCCGCAGAGCGGCAATCAGAAGGTCTCCATTGGGGAAACGAGCCCGGCGGCATCCCCGGGGGGAAAGACGGGTTGTCCAACAGAGGTGTCATAGGGGAGGGGAAGGTCGTTAGGCCCCTCAGGAGTCCTGGTGATTGGGGATTTCTTAAGGTATGCAGGCCTGTCCGGCCGCGCCAGGAATGGGACCTTCCACAGGGGCAAGCCCGCCATGGCCCTGTCCTGGAATAACCAGTGTTTTTCGGAAGTGGGCCTGGACCACTCTAGTAAATACCTGAGTTGTGCCGCTTGGAAGTAGCGCCGCAAGTCTGGAACACCCAGGCCCCCCTCAGCTGTCACCCGTGTGATCAGGTCGCGCCGCAGCCTGGGCCTCTTGCCCGCCCACACATAGTGGTTCAAGGTGTCTTGCAGTTTCTTAAGCATCCCTAATGGGGGACTGACCAGGATAGTTTGGAATAGGTAGAGGATCTTAGGTAGAAGAGACATTTTGATGGCTGCTACACGTCCCAACCACGAGAGTGGCTGCTGTTTCCATCTCGCGATGTCCCCTTGAACCCATGATAGGAGTTTAGTGTAGTTGAGGTTGACCGTCTGGGCGGTCGCTGGCATCAAGTCTATCCCTAGGTACGGTAATGTGGTGCTGACCTCTAGCCCCCTTATGTGAAGCGACTCTCTGTTAGCCGGTCTGCTGTTGCTACCTAGTGGGAGGACGACGGATTTCTGTACATTCATTTTAAAGCCTGACACTTCTGCGAACGCGTTCATTTCTGACAAGAAGGCCGGTATGGAAACTCTAGGGCTGTCCACCGCGATCAGAATGTCGTCCGCGTATATAGACTCATAGTCTGCTCCACTTCCCGAATGTGACTCCAGTGATAGTTCTGTTGTCACGAACCCGTTGAGCGAATGGCTCAATGTAAAGAGCGAACAGGAGCGGCGAGAGCGGGCAGCCCTGCCGTGTGCCTCTTTGGATGTCGAATGGCTTGGAGCTAATCCCATTCACCTTGATTGTCGCCCGAGGCTTCGCGTAGCAACCTGCCACCCAGGAACGGAAGCGGGAACGCACCCCAAATTTCGCCAGCGTGCTGTCTAAAAATCGCCAGTCCACCCTGTCGAACGCCTTCTCGGCGTCAACCGAGAGTAGTGCTGCATCGGAGGCATTAAAGTTAGCCTTGTCTATGACATGCATTATGCGTTTAGTGTTGTCTGCGCACAGTCGGGTGGGGACAAAGCCCGCCTGGTCCGGTTCGATAATGCCTGGCAGGCACGGGCCCAGGCGTGAAGCCAAGATGCCCGTAAAGAGCTTTAAGTCGATATTGAGTAGCGAAATGGGCCTGTATGCCACGCACCGGGCGGGGTCCTTGCCCGGTTTCGGCAGGACCACGACCTCCGCCTCCAGTATCTCCGCCGGGATCGAACCTGGGCCCCGGAAGGAGTTAAATAACTTCGTAAGGATTGGCGCCAGGAGGTGGCAAAAGGACTTGTAGAAGCCTGCAGAGAAGCCATCCAGGCCCGGAGCCTTCAGGGGTTTAAGTCGGGCAATGGCCGATATAACCTCCTCTAGGCGGATGGGGGCATCTAGAGCGCTGGCGTTTGCTTCATTGAGAGCAGTGACATCCATGGTCTCGAGGTAGGCCCTCCCCGCCCCCTCCTCGATGGTCGGATCCGCGGCGTAGAGTTGTGCGTAGAAGGCCCGAAACGCCTCGGCTATGTGGTCATCCTCCCGGACTTCGCCCCCCGTCGTCTCCACGTATAATGGGGATCTTAGAACAGACAGTTTTAGCTTTCAGTTTGTTGGCTAGGAGGCGACCAGTCTTGTCCCCTCCTACATAGTACGTATGGCGAAGGCGGAGTGCCGCATATTCCGCCCTGTCCAAGTCCAGGCTCACCAGTTGAGCCGTGGCCGCTTTCAGTTTGCGCCATATTCGGGGGTGCCCGTCCGGCAGTGAACCCTCTCCAGCTCCAGTACCTGTTCCTCTGAGTCTCGCCTCCGTTCCTTGCGCTCCTTATTATCCGCCGCCGCAATCGCTATGATGTCTCCCCTAATAACCGCCTTGAGCGCCCCCCACAGCGTCGAATGGGCCACCTCCCCGGTGTTGTTTGCCTCCAAGTAGTTAGTGATGGTCTGGGACAACTGCTGTATCACCCCTTTTCGAGAGAGTAAGCTTTCTCGGAGCCGCCACCTGCCCCTGTGTGGGGGTGTGCGCGGAACCGTCAACTGGAGGGTCACCGCCTCGTGGTCCGATAATGCCGCTGGTGTAATGTCAATGTCCCGAAGTAGGGGGATCAGGTCTGTAGAGCTCAGGAAGTGGTCTATCCTGGCGTAAGTGCGGTGCACTGATGAATAAAAAGTGTATCCTGGGTCAGTGTGGTGCATTTCCCGCCAGGTATCAATCAATCCCCTGTCCTTCAACCATTGTTTCCCTGCCGCAGAGAGCGCCCCTGAGTCTTTAAACCTCTTCCCGGACCTATCCATCTCGTTGTCCATGACTAGATTTATGTCCCCACCTATCAAGACGTGTCTCAGGTCTCCCGACAGCGCCTCGGACAGCGCCCCTTTAAGGAAGGCCTCCTGTCTGGTGTTGGGTGCGTAGATATAACCCAGTGTGAAGGAAAAGGTGCCCACGTGGATGGTGTGCGCTAAGAGTCTACCCTTTATTTCGGCCACCTTGCTCCCCACTCGCCCTCTGAAATGCCTGGCTACCAGTATGGCTACTCCCACTTTTTTCTCGGTAGTAGCGGAATAAAATTGATGTGGGAAGGCTCTGGCTTTCATGCGGTGCCAATCTTTCGCTAACAAATGTGTCTCCTGCAGCAAGCAGAGTTCCGCCCCAGAGTGCTCGAGAAATGAAAGGATCACCCTCCGTTTGATTGGATTATTAAGTCCCTTCACATTAAGGGATAGAATACGGATGCCATGAGAGTGTGTATGTGCTGCCTGCTTTGGACCTAGCCCCGTGCCATCCCCCCTGTGGTCGCCTGCCATCAATGCGATTCGAACACACCGAGTACCCAACCCCAACCCGTCCCTCCCCCCCTGAGCCCCAACCAAAAAACCCCAACAATGAAACATAGTCCAGGGCCTATCCGGCAACAGTCCAGGCCCCTGGTGAAGTCTCTGGAAGCGGGAAGACGTGGCAGTGGCGGACCTGGAGCCCCCCATCCGGCCCCCCCACGGCATGTGCTGAGTGATGATCTACCCCTGCGCTCATGTCTCTTCATGGACCTGCCGTGGTGTCAGTGGAAACTTTCTGGATCGCTGCAGCATGCTCGTTCGCTACCATTTCCTGGTCTGGCCTGAACCCCTTCTTAGGTGTGCGACGGCCTCTCATCGTCTGCCAGCCGTCCGCTTGTGAGTGGGGAGAGCGTGATTGGGAGGAATTGAAGTCTGAGTTGTCCTCCGGTCCACCCTCCTCCATGGGAAGGCCCAGTATGGCGCAGGTATCTCGCAGGGACCTTAGCTGGTGAAGCGTTCCATTCCATTTAAAGATTAGTCTAAAGTGTGGCCCCAAGAGTAGGGGACCCCCTTATCTCGCAGGTAAGTAGTCGCCACCTTGTACGCCCGTCGCTTCTGTAGAGTGATCGTGGATAGATCCTGGAAGAATTCGACGGTGTGCTCCTTAAAGCGGAGAGGTTGTTTCTGGCATGCCGCCTTCAGGATGCGTTCTTTGAGGGGGTAATCAGGCAAGAAGGCCAGGATGTCCGGGGGGGTGGCGGTGCCCTGCGTGCTAGGCCCACTCTGTGGGCCCTGTCGATTCTTATATCAAAGTCTTCGTGTTCGCCTAAGACGTCGCGAAACAGATCCTGCAAGTATGCGGTGATGTCTCCCCCCTCTGACTTGAGTGGCACGTTCCGTACCCTTATGTTGTTACTCCTAGAACGGTTTTCCAAGTCCTCAGCATAGGCCTGGAAGTCAGTCTGCTGGTCGTGCAACCAGAGGATATCCTGCTGCAACTTTTCCACTTCTGCGCTCCGAGCCTGGTCAGAGGTCTCCACAGCTGCCACCCGTTCACCTATGTCGTCCACATCACGGCGGAGCTCTTTGTATTCCCCCGCCATATCCTGCCTGAGGGTTTGGATGTCTTCTTTGAGGGATGAGAACAGTGCCTCCATGAATGGTTTTGTGGCTGGGACGTCTCCTTCATCGCGCTCCTTGTCCTTGGGCTGATTCGCCGCCACCTGTTTGTCCGGGCTTTTGTCCCCCTTGGAAGCCCCCCTCACCAACATGTCGGGATGGTACGCCCCCCCCTGCGATTAGTAGAGGACATGCCCCTCTCAGTTCTGGAGGTACCGTCGCAGTATTTGTGACTCCTGCTGGGCCCCTTGTCGCTGCCAAGCTAGCCCTTCACCTCCGTTCCGCCTCGTCCCACAGCCGGCGCTGTGGAGGGCTTCCTCGTGCGTGCTCCCGGCCGGTAACGCTCGCCTCTCCTGGGCCCGCTGCAGCACCCTCGCTGGCCCCCCGTAAGGGTCCGGTGTCACCGCTGGTGTCCTCGGCGTGCCTGCTTTCTTGGGCGTGAGAGACCCCACCGCGGGGGGGGGAAGCACCCTCCTCGTGTGCATGTCGTGCGCCGGCCTCCTCTAGCGTTCTGAAGCCGGCCTCACGTAGTAAACTGCTACTGCCCCGTACATGTGACCCAAGCCGGTCTCACTTGCTGCTTGGAAGCTCAGTGCGGCACTGTCCCTAGACCCCCGCGGGGTCTCGATGCACTCGCCGCTGCTTCCCGGGTATCTGAGGGGGGGAGATGGAGGCCCGCCGCCCTCTTCTGGGCCTTCCCAACCTCGGCTCCTCTCGCTGCGCCCGTGTGCAGAGTTGGCCCTCCGCTCCCCCGCACTGCTGGAGCCGTCAGTGGAAGCGCCGGGGGCTCGAGGACCTGACCCCCGAAAAATCAGCGCCTCCCGCCTTCACTGCCCCGCTCCTCACCTCTCTGCCAGGGATAGCCGAAGTCCGAGAGAAGGCCCAAGCCGGGGCCTCCCGTGGTGCGTCAGGCCGCACCTGCACCCTCCTTCGCCAGGCGCCTCCCGGGGCCAACTCGGGTCCGCCGACGCGGGCCACCGCAGCCGATGCTGTACCTCCGAGTGGCCCCCGCTGCAATCGGGCGCTCGATGGTGCTCTGGTGGGCTCGGGCCCTCTGCCTCACGCCCGGCCTGTCCGCCCCCTTCTGGCGCGACCGGGTCTGGAGTGGCGGCGCGCCAATGGCGGGAAGGTCCGCCCGGGTCTCAGGCGTCACAGCCGCGGTCAAACGGCACCACCTTGGGTTCCCCGGCTGCAGGGTGTCTTATCCGCCGATATTGGGGCGATTGCTGCTGCGTGGCTATGGTAATGGGGGTTAGGGACGAGGAGCTCCGTGGATTCGCGTCCTCTCAGGCCGCCATCTTGGCCACGCCCCCAGAAAGATGATCTTTGGAATTTGACTGTACCAAACACGCAGTGTCATCTACAAGCATTTAATTGTCACTTTCTGACCATGTTATGATGACCATGTTATGACCGCAGCTAGTTCGAGGGTAGGGTTTGCCATAAATAATCCTGTGAAATGACTAAACAAAACGTGGTTTATTCTTTAGGATTAATTTAAATTGAATAATTTCAGCCAGGTGAAGATATCTCACAAAGCATAACACTCTCTTAGGTAGCTCTGTTGAAATGAAAATGTTTTCGTTCTCCATGCTTGTGCATTATTACATGTAAGTTAGCATTATGGGTGTGCCTTCATTGGTTCCCTCTGCAGCACTCCTAAGAGACTGGGCAGACCGGGCTCCACTCGAGTGTATCTGAATAAACATATATTGGTTTGTATTCTCTACTGTCTGACCGACTCTTCATTTGGTATGGAAGGGTGAGAGGTGGTCGAGAGTGACCCTGGTGATAATAAACGGGCCACTTCTTTCACTCAGTAGTGGTTGTATGATACAACCACACACGCCTAAACCACACATACCTCAACAGTGCAGTCTGAACTACGACTAGGGCTTTACCATGCATGCCTTTACTACGCATGCCTTTACAATGAATGTAGTTGTAAGAGTATGTTTACTAAAGGGATTTGCGCGGAAAATTGTATATCCTAGACCAACTGCCCTGCGCCCTAAAATCTGATACCTTGGCATGTAAGTAAAACTACTCTGACTCCTCATTCTAAGCCTTAACACTCAGTCTCTGTCCCAAAAAACTACCCCAACCCCTCCTCTCCCTGAGCCCTCAAAGCAACACCTCCCTGCCCTTAAAATGATCCCCTCCATCCGCCCGCCCTGAGGTCTAAAACCCTGCCCCCTGCCAAAAACAACCCTGAACCAAGCCCCCCACCATGAGCCCTAAAACTGACCCCACCCTGTCCTTAAAACTACCCATTTCGCTTCCCCCTTCTCTGAGGCCTAAATCCCTCCCCTTGCCGAAAACTACCCCACCCCCAGCCTCCCCACTCTGAGCCCTAAAACTGACCCAACCCTTCCCTCAAAATTACCCCTTTCCCTTCTCCCTGCCCTGATGCCTAAAGCCCTGCCCCAGCCCTTACAACTACCCTGACCCCCCATGCCCTGAGCCCTAATACTCTACCCCTCCCAAAAAAACAATCCCATCCTCAGCCACCCTGAGCCCTAAAACCTATCCCCAACCCTAAAAACTATCCCCCCAACCCGGCCTCATCCCCACTTACTGGGTTGCATTGGAGCTTCCTGTCTCAATGCTTCCCGTTCCTCTCCCCGCCCATCCAGACATCTAGACCACTGTCTGCATTAACCATGCATATTTGTGGTTAAGGCAGATGCATTGTTTAAGCGAGCGCGGTTCCGCTTGCGGGGAAACTGCATGCGTGGTTTAGTCCGCATTGTAAAGGCCATTTCCCCTCAGTATAGTTTAATGGTCAAAACTATTAGAGATGGTAGACAGACCTTAAGGAAGCTCTTACAGGTTCACTTGTTAACATTGGGTAGAAGCGATTCTGTGCAATGCGCCCCATTTGTCCTGCTGAAGACTCTACCAGATCTAGGAATTTTCACTCCAGGATTTACTCTTTTACCACAAAGGTTCCCAAGGACTTTGCTGATCGTTGGGAGCATAGATGGATGGAAACTGAATATAGGTGTGGTATGATTGAAGGCTTTTTCAACAGACATATGACATTTGTTTGTCTGAGACACTAGTGGTTACAGAACGGGAAGGATGTGTTGGTGATCGCAGTAGTGTCTGAGATGAGTGTGTTGACCAGGTCACCGTAAGATGATTCCAGATAGACCGCAGAGTGGCCTGTAGGGTTGATGGCAATTTTTGCATCTGAAATGGAATGTGGCAAAAACGTTGGTTTTACAGTGTGCCTTTTTTGTCTTGCAGCATTCAGTGCTTGACATTTAATGTTTATGTGAGGAAAGTTGATGCCAAAACACTTGTTCATGAGATGGGCATTATGTTTTTATGAGGCTAAGCTAGAATTCAAAGAGCTTCATTAGCTAGAACAAAATGGTCTTGCATCAGAAAGTTAAGTAGGATTTCTGAAGTTGGTGGCCAAATCCCTGTAAGGCAACTTCAGAATATTCTCGGTGTGGTGTGCACCTGCGGGCTAGGGTTTCAGTTTTAATGGTAACATTACAGTGAGAAATCAGGCATTAGTCCATGAAATCAATGTGGATTGCCTTTTACCCACAGAAGAGGATGGTGAGTAATTTTCCTGCATTAAATCTCACAGAATTACCAGTCTTTCTGCTCTGCCGAAGATGCTTCTTGAGCCTCTGATTCTGTGATCATTTTAAGAGCAACCACTTCAATGGTCACATCTGGCAAGTAGCCGGAACAAAAATGTACTGTTCAGTTAAGGTAACTGCTGCGTACCTTTGATACTGTGAATCGAGAAATCCATTTACATTTCAAGGAAATCGCAGGAGCTTTTGAGACACCAAGAAAATAGTGCATTTCTGAATCTTCTAGTCCCTATTTTATTTTTATCTGACCTCATTCCTCTCGCCTTTACAGCGACACCTCAGTGCACGTTTGGGAACAGCTGTATTTCTTCAAAAGGATAATGGCTAACACTCAACGTTCACCAGATATAATTTCAATACTCATTTTATCAAAAACTCTGATCATCGCCTTGGTATTTAGCAATATTAAATACATCACAGCATGCCTCTTTGAAGGTGGGAAGAGGGATGCAGTCCAATGGAGAACTAAGTCCCAGAAATGCCTGCCCTTTCTCAAAGCAGCCTCCACACAGCAGCCTATCAGCACTTCTCCAAAGGCGTGTTGACCATTCATGGTGGCTCTTCTCCAGGCAAATGACGAGCATCCCTTTCAGTAGTGCCAAGCTTTGGGCCCTACAGGGCTAGAGTCACCATGCGAATTGTGTGCATAAAAGGCAGGTCTGCTGTTACAGGACTTGCAAATATGTTTTCCCTGCAAAATAGGTCTCTCTACAAGTTCCTTGCATTGGTCTAAAAATCAGTCCATAAGCTGCCCTTCACCCAACTCCCAAACTGTCGTTCTGCATTCTCCCACCCACCAGTCAGCTCTCAAATCCCTGCTTGTGCCCTTCCAATTCCCCTGGTACTTACTGTTTTGATCCCTCGCTTTCTTAAGCTCCTGCCCCACAGTTTACTGACCCGTGATACTCTGACCTGACCTGACCTTTGCATCTACCTGTGACTTCAAAAAGGCACTTAAAACAAAGTAATGTTGAAACCAGTCACCTTCTCCAGCACTGTACACATATTTAACACTGAATCAACATCATTTTAAGAGGTGTGGTCAGTTTAGTGTGTGAGAGAAATGTTTTTATGATCTGACTTGACAGCGCAGCGCTTGCCAGACAATTATTTGAGCATCACTAGAGAGGGGCTTTGGCTCTGCCTATATGTTGGGAGACAGGAGTGCATGTTTTGATGGGGGAGATATTACGTGCTTCCACAAAAAAAGTGCTTGCCCTCCATGCAGCTGTGATCATTTGGTTTATTTATCCAGCAGCTTATTCTTGAACTTTCAGGTACACACACATGACACTGGAATGCTATTAAAGTTTCTTAGATAACTAGATCATTTATGTTGTTCTTTCTGGCAGCAGCACAGATGGGAGGAGAGCACTCGTTGACCCCCATTGCTTGATAGTGAAAGTGTCACCTCACCTTTTAATCTGCACCAATAGCAGTTCTTTGCTTTCACAGAAATGCATCTCTATCACCATGCTATTTGCTTGTAATGCTTCATATTACCATACAAGATTCCTTTAAAGCCCGACCTATTGGCATTGACAATGTTTATATGAAAAGTATGTCTTATTTGGAATAGGCAACCCCCTCTAGTCCAGTTTTAAACTGAGAGACACAACAGACATAAAACAGATGAAAGTCCAACGTTTTAAACACGGGTATCAAACAGAAACAGACGCATGCGGTTGGAAAATATGTATGATGATAAAAGATTTATATATTTGTGTCCTGACCAACAAACCGATCGGTCTCCTTCCATAACAGAGGTGGCGGAAGACACCAGAAATCAGGTGGTCTTAGACCACAGTAACATTGAACATGATTAGAGGAATTCAGGGAGTTGAAGAATTTAGAAACAACTAGAAGTTGTTGCTGAAGGAAACTTGAAAAAGTGGCCAATGAGTGTGCTAAACAAATTAGCTTGTTTTCTCAACAACAATTCGTTTTTTGTAAAATTGAATACCCAACAGATTTTCTTCAGAAATAAGGGCCTCATTTTTGAGCTTTTGGTGCAGGGCAGTCCCGCTAGGAATCTTGGTGCAAGGGTACCTGCAGTGTGGGGCTGATTTTGTGCAGGAAGGGACACCTTCCTGCACAAAATCAATCAATTCAGGTAATTTCCTGTTTCTATGTGTGATGCAAAATTCAGCACACATAGAAAAAGGAAAAAACGAGGAGAAATGAAAACATTTCTCCGAGTTGCACTCTGGTGGCGTTAGATTCTGTCGCAGTCCCAGGTTTACGATTTCTTGTGAATCTGGGAATGCTTCAAATTCCATGGGTGTTGTTTGGGAGCAACCACAGCAACACCCATGAAATGCCCATTTCACGCAGTGTTCTGTGTAAAAGGGGCACATATTTACAAGGCCATGAAAAGCCATGTAAAGTGGCTTTATGTGGCCTTGTAAATAAGCCATGGCACATTGCGCCACCAGAACATCAAAAAAGTGACGTTTGGGTAGCCCAAAAGTGCCGCAGGAGCCTCATACAAAAAGCCCTAAGTGTTGAAAGTATTTTCAAAACCATTGGCCAAACCCTTGGCTAAAAGTATGCCCATATGAGAAACTATTAGCCTGACTATGATGGAGGAGAAATTAGAGATAGGTATAAGCGAGATCCCAGAGCACCTCGACACAGCTCTTCACTGGCCGGTGTGAACTAGCTATACAGCACTATTTGGCTAACTCTTTGTAGCTGAAACCTGTACTAGGTGATGGAAGCAATAATCAACGTATACATTTCAAAAGAACTCCATGGATAATGCAAACGTTTATACACAGGGCATTGAAATATTTAAAAAAAATTACTAACCAGAACCTAATTTAACATATAATTATAGTTAATACCTAAACTGTGAAAAAATAGAGGTAATCATCTAGCAATGATCTCAAAGTTTGGGCCTAGACTAATAAAAGCCTGTCTGACTTCAAAAAAGATGTGCTGAAAAACTCAGCAACATTCTATAGAGGAAAATGCCTTTTCGACTGAGTCAGGCTTATAGAAATGCAAGCTGGCAGGAAGCACAGGTTTGGGACTGCTGTGAAAAGTAAATTTTCTTGCATGAGCCATTTTTAAAAGCCATTCTAAACAAACAAAACTATTTTTTACATAGACCATACTCTGAACAAATATGAGGGTATATTTACGAGGGCTTATCGGCACCAGAACGTCAACAATTAATGTGGCTTAACGCTGCCTTGTAAATAATGCCCAAGTTTATGTAGCAATTAGCGTGAAAGGGGCGGGCAATGGGTGTTGCAGTGGGCAACTCCTACTTTTGTGCTGTTTCTATGTGTGCTGCAGAATGCAGCACACATGGAAAGAGCATATCACCATTAGTGATTGTTCATGTGTCGGAGGGTGTCCCTTCCTGCACATGAACAATCACAAGAAGGGACACCTTCCTGCACATGAAAAATCCTTCCCTGCAATGCAGGCACCCTTGCAATATGGTGCAAGAGTGCCTGCGTTGGAACTAGGCAGCGAAAATTAGTGTCAGCGCTAGTGGAAAGACAGGGTTGCGCCATATTATTGAAAATACGGCACATCCCTGTATTTTTAGAATGCCAGAGCGCAGTGCAACCAATTGTAGTGTAACAGCACGCTGTGGGATTCTGTTGTGAATATGCCTCATGGGGTCTCTGAATGAGAGGTTGTGGAAAAGCACAAGTTTCATTGCCCTATGCGCAGCTTTGTTTTTGATCACACTTGTGCGAGCTCGGAGTTTCAACCGTGACATGATGAGTAGTATATTGGTGCTTGAAGTGTGTAGTACTGTTTTCTACTACAGGTATGAAAAATCGTATTAAATGCGTGATTGAAACAAGATTTTGAAAAGGGCAATTTCAATAGTAAAATATTGAGTAATGTGTCACGCATAATGCGGATGCCAGTTTGAAGTAATACTCGTATTTGGAAAATACCAGTATTTTACTGGAAGAAAGACAATTGGTGAAGTAGATAGTGTGGTGTAGAGGGGTTGGTAAAAAAGGCGACCCACCCAGGTCCTGACACTTATTAATAACTGAAAGGTGATGACAATAATTTTGCAGTATCCTCCCCTACACAAGAATACTGTGCCAAATGTAACTATTCCCTGGGAGGCAAAATGATATACATTGTAGCCATAAGAATGAGAGGCAAATGTTCCCCTGGGGAGATACAGGATGTGATTGGCACTGACTCAAATGTGTGGCTGAGAGGGGCTGGCCCATACAAAGCAATGGCTAATGGTGAAAAGAGGTTGCACTAAAGCAAGCACCATTCCACTTCAAGCTTAAAAAGAGGTGCAGATTGTTGGTGAGCAATGAGACACGTCAGCGACTTTACAACACTTAATATAAAAAGAGAAGCAGAGGAGTCGTGCCTAGGAACGGTAATCTCCACAAATCCTTAAGATTACTGAGGTGAACTTTGAGGGCAGACTTGCTATGCTTGTCATGTAGGATGTAACATCCAGTGCACCGGCAAAGCACACAAGACTGCCAGATGCCTAAACATCATGATCCTAGATGTTCATGTTTCTGGAACGCTCCAGAGTGAACTCCCTAGAGCTCTTTCTCTGCCATTTTTCACCTTCAAATCTCACAAACAACCTCCTTCTGTCTAATCTAACGACCTCAAGGAAATGCTATTGGCCTCATAGGAAGAACCACAGTCCTTAACATGAATAAATCAGCCATAAGATGTCACGAAAACATCACCCTCTGGAGATTTCAGTCTACCAGTTGTATATTCCACCAGGGCCATGAAAGAAACTACCCATTATCTCTCACACTGCCATCACCATGTGCATTCAGCATTCGGCAATCATCGCACAACCAACAAAACACTGCCAAGCAATTGTGATCTTTTAATGCCTTCAACATCTTGTTATTCAAACAAAATGTAATCTGCCTTCCATCCACTGGAGTTACACAGAAACATTATATAAAGATTACATTTGCAGAATCTCACACTAGAAGCTAGCTAGGCACACACAACTACAGTTAAACCTCACCCTTTAAACAAAAGCTATCAGCATCATTGCATTTATTATAACATCTAGATAGCAAGTAAGCCTTTCACGGACTAGGAAAGCAATGGAAAAAACACAACAGAAAAATATAAGCATTCACCAACAAGGATCCTTCAAACAGAATCCAACCTCTCTTCAAAACTGTTGAACATTGCATCAATCCATCCGCCCAAATACCAATCTGTTGACAAATGGAACTCTATCAAAGGCTTTTTCATTTTAAAAAACTGCAAAACAAAAAAAACATATTTGTGTCATTAACCTTGTGAGCTTAATGTTATTAATAGGCTTTCCTATTTTACTAAATACTTACTCACTATGGTGAATTTCAAAAACAATAAGTTCCAATGGCGTAGGTCTTAACTTATTAACAGATATCCATTAGACCATAAGAAAATCTCCAGAGTTCAGTGGATTTCTGTGATATGTGTTGGGATATGAGAATATTCAAAAGATCCATCAATTCTTCCTTTATTATCTTTAACCATCACATGGACCACTCAAAAGAGTCCTAGCCAACCATCCAACTCTGCACCAGCATTTTAACAAGCAGCAACATTCGTCATCTCAAAGATTCCCTCTCCTCATAAAGCCTGGATGTGGGTTTCATATCTGAAAATAGTCCTCACTACCGTTGAGTTTATTTACTTCACAAATGGTCTACAACATGAACCTGGATAACATGACTCATGATTAATGCCACCTCATTTGGAGTCATCAGCAATAGCAACACGACCTTCAGAGCACACATATCTACGACTTTCCAGACTCCATGGTATCAGGTATGCCTACTCTGCAAAACAAAACTGCACATTCCTGAAACAGATTTGAGAACAACAGTTAGGGATCTAGCCCTCTCATACATAGATCGTGAGTATGACAACATCCTGCATAGTTAAACCCTGGATCTCACCTTGCTCCACATTTCTCTGCTCTACAAGTAGCAACCAGGTCATCAATAGATTAAAAAAGTATAACCAGATCAACCATATACTGAATGCATTTTTGGCTCCTACTCTTGGATGACATCATGTTCAAATCCTGTTGCATTATCCTACACTACTTTACTCTATATGGTTGAAATAAATAAATTTCTCGTTGGCACCCAACATAAAACACATGGGGGCATATTCTCAAGGCCGTATCGCTGAGTTAACGTCACTTTATCGCAGCCAAAGTGGTGATAAAACTATTGCCCCAGTCATAAGCTGGTGATAACAGCCAAGATCACCAGTTTACCTGTGATAGTAGCCGCAAAAACATCGCCACAGATGACCCCGGCAACTATCGCTAATGAGATACAGAGTAGGCGTTTCCGTGCAAAAAGCTGCGACAACACTACTTCTAACATTCTCAGCGACCAGCCAGATCGGCGATAGGATCCCAAAACATGCGATAAGGCGCATTACAAGCAGGAAATTAACACCTGCTCTGACCTGGTGTAAAGTCGGATGACAGTCTGCACCAGAAAAGGGAGCCCAGCCCAGAGTCATACCTGAAGAACAACAGATGCCATGGATCCACTGTACATTGAGCTGGGAGCCCCAACAGGGGCACAACCCCGCCACCGCCACCCCCAGGACCACCCCCCCAGGCCTCCCACCACAGGCAAAGACATGTGGCATCAACTTCACAAAATCATGTACAAAAGCATTCGCCTAATGTCGCACAATCACAAAAGGTAACATGCATGTGTCATCACAAAAACGAACATCACACATTCATCTTCGAATTATAAAATGGAAATGTATTAAAAAAAACTCAAAACAACATTAATGAAGACTCATTACGGGTCTCCTCAGGACAATCTGTAGGTCACAGACTGCAAGACAAAAATCCAGATAAGAATGTGTGTCATGCGCTCATTAAAGGACTGAGAGAGAGCGAAGTAGTGAGAGAGATACAGAGAGGGAGAAAGAGAGGGAGAGAGAGAGAGAGGAAGATGGAAAGAGAGGGAGAAAGAGAGAGGAAGACGGAAAGAGAGGGAGAGAGAAAGGAAGATGGAAAGAGAGGGAGAGAGAGAGGAAGATGGAAAGAGAGGGATAGAGAGAGGAAGACGGAAAGAGAGGGAGAGAGAGAGGAAGACAGAAAGAGAGGGAGAGAGAGAGGAAGACGGAAAGAGAGGGAGAGAGAGAGACACAGAGAAAAGGAGAGAGGGACAGGGAGAGAAAGTGCAGACACTGTGCACCCAAGCCTCACTGCTCACCTTGGCCTTCCCTGACCCCGAGGTCCCAGGCTGGTCCTCCGGCGGGCTTGTGGGGTTCTGGTTGTCCTCCGTACTTGCTCCGGCATCATCCATTGTGCTTTGCTGTTGTCTGGCATTTGCTTGTCTGTTTTTTTCTACCTTTATGGTGATTTTTCCCGCCTTGCGTGTGTGCATTGCAGGCCTGTTGCTGGGTTTTGCTGATTTTTGTATCGCAATTGGCCTCACTGCAACTTTTTTTGCGTTCATGTTTCCCATTTTTGCGGCGTCGCGTTGACTTGATCGCAGACATTTGACGTATTCTCGTGTGCCTATCGCATGGTACCACCATGTTGGGAATACCACGTTCACACAGCGTTATTTTCCCGCGATAGACTGCGATGTTGAAAGTTGCGTTAAGCTAATTTTGCAATAGTTATCACACGTTCTTGAAACTATCCCCCATGGTATTGATGTCATCAAGTTAGGAAACCAGAGACGCAAAAAGAAAAATATCAGGAAGCCAATATTCTGAAGCTAGCAATTAGGATCAAGACTAAAGAGAATGTGTATCTATTTGCTAATCTTTCTTTTGTCTTTATCGATGTATCACCACACATGCTCAATATTACATTCTGTGTGACTGGTAAAAACATGCAGAGCGCCACATTTGCATCAGTACCGCACATATTCAATGCTAGTTCTACAGTTTCTGGAGTCACTCAAGTGGGAAGCCTGCTGCAAATCCACCTTACCCCTTGCTCCCATAACCACTTTAACAATCTAATTGATTTGAATTGACATAAGTGCCACCTGTGCGATTGGCTGCTTCTTCCTGTCTTTGCATACAATCCTGCAGAATGACATCTTGGCTCATCACCCGTTCATACACCAAAATACTTGCACACTAGTGAAGAATATGTTCACTAGGTGCAAGCTCCTAATGTAAACCAAATAGCAATACTGTCTTTTTCTTTGACTTCTGTACAATAAGTACTCAGAAAAGGTGCATGTCCTTGGGGATCATAATAGACATGATAAACATAATTAAACTGGATAGGGAACATGTGTGGTAAAGTAAAATGTAGTGGACCAACCTCGAGAAAAATCTAAGCGCCCATCTCACCAAGCACCACCATGACTGCCTTGGGACAGGGAGAGGTGTTCCTAGTCCTTTTTTATAAGTCAATTTAGGAGAGGATGCAGCCGTCATCAGTTTGTTGGTGGAGTTCACTATGTGGATTTAGAAGCAACTAATTCTATGGATAAAGTTGAGTATGTCACAAAAGAAGACCCTCAGAGGCAACAACATACCTCTGAAGTGATTCACTCCTCGCTCCTGCCTCGAGTGGTCGCTCCCCTGTCTCCGCTTTGAGACGTGGTATTGTATTGCGAAGCTGCATTAACTGTGACATAGTTTGTGTTTATTACGCCAGGAATATACCAGCGCTTACATTGCTTGGTCGCTGCTTTGTTGGCTTGCTTTGATTCTGACCTGCATATTGTTTGTACGATACCCCCCGGCGCCCTGCTCTGACCTCCCCTCCATTTTGTATTGTTGTTGTTGTGCTCCGTTCCCTTGAGCCCGCCCCGCCTCCCAGCTGAGCCACCCTCCCACTACCATCATACAGCGCCCCCTGACCTCGCAGCGCTGTGATTCACTCCTCGCTCCTGCCTCGAGTGGTCGCTCCCCTGTCTCCGCTTTGAGACATGGTATTGTATTGCGAAGCTGCATTAACTGTGACATAGTTTGTGTTTATTACGCCAGGAATATACCAGCGCTTACATTGCTTGGTCGCTGCTTTGTTGGCTTGCTTTGATTCTGACCTGCATATTGTTTGTACGATACCCCCCGGCGCCCTGCTCTGACCTTCCCTCCATTTTGTATTGTTGTTGTTGTGCTCCGTTCTCTTGAGCCCGCCCCGCCTCCCAGCTGAGCCGCCCTCGCCCCTCCCCCCTCCACTACCCATATATGACAGTTGCTCCCGCGCGCAGCGACCGCGCCCAATCCGCGCCAAAGGTGCGCCAAAGGTAAGCCCGTCTACGCCCGTCCGCGCCTGGACCGCGCCCAGCGCCAGACCCCCTGGCCCTCGCTTTGCCCAGCCCTCCCGCATTACCTACGATGCCACCACCCTCCTAGCCCTTAACCCCGGCCGCTCCATCAACTGCGTCCAAGCCGCTCCTGGACACACCCATGGACCTTTCTCATGCTACTCCTGCAAATTCATCGGCACCGTCAACAACTCCGCTACGATCACACCTCAGATTCCCGACCCCAACCACCACAATGCATCTTGCTCAACACCCGCTCGGTCCACAGGCACGCCATTGACCTATGGAATCTACTAGACACCATCTCTCCGGACGTCGCCTTCCTTACAGAAACATGGATGAACGCCTCCTCCGCCCCAGACATCACTATTGCCATCCCAGAAGATTATAAGATCATACGCAAGGACCGTACCGGCCACACAGGAGGAGGAATCGCTATCGTCCATAAGAAATCCATCCACATCTCAACCAGCTCTGACATCAATCTCGCCAACTCTGAACACCTTCACTTCCAGATCCACATCGACCCCAAGACCACACTCAGAGGCACCCTCCATTACAGACCACCAGGACCCCGCGCACAATTTAGTGAGGACATCACGGACTTCATCACTCCACACGCATTCCCCTCCAAAGATTACATCCTTCTGGGAGACCTCAACTTTCACCTTGAGAAGAACAACGACCGCAACTCCACCACCCTTCTGGACAACCTCGCCAACCTCGGACTTAAACAACTGGTCACTTCCCCCACCCACATCGCAGGTCACACTCTCGACCCTATCTTCACCTCCAGCAAGCATGTCTCCTTCAGCCACACTACGGCTCTCCTCTGGACTGACCACAGCTGCGTTCACTTTACCTACAACAAGCCCAAACCCAACAACCACCCCCAACCAACTCTCCAAAGAAACTGGAACAAAATCACCATCGACCAGATCTCCTCATCACTTCTTCTAAACCCCCCAGCCCACTCCTCAAACCCCGACCAAGCCGCCACCAACCTCTCCCTATGGCTATCCAACAGCGCCGACATCCTAGCACCACTGAAAAAACGACAAAGCAAACTTGACAGCAAGAAGGTCTCATGGTTCAACGATGATCTTAAGAAATCCAAGAAATTCTGCCGCTCCCTTGAGAAGGCCTGGAAAAAAGACCCAACCACCAGCACCAAGGACGCCTTCAAAAACGCCACCCGCATACACCACCAACTGATCAAGGAACGACTAGATAACAACGCCCACAACAGCAAGGAACTTTTCAACATCGTCAAGGAATTTACCAATCCCTCGGCCAACTCTAACGACATCACCCCCTCTCAAGCACTCTGCGACTCCCTAGCCTCATTCTTCCACAACAAAATTGCAGACATCCACAACAGCTTCGACAACCAACCCGGAGACCAACCCTCCCAACCACCTGCTGGACCTTCACCCCCCTCGAACACCCTTAATGACTGGAACCCTATCTCCACTGAGGACACCATTCGCCTGATGAACTCCATCCACTCAGGATCCCCCACAGACCCTTGCCCTCACCACATCTTCAACAAAGCAGACTCCATCATAGCACCGCACCTCCGAGACGTCATCAACTGCTCCTTCAAATCCGCCACCTTCCCGGAAAGCTGTAAACACGCTGAACTCAGCGCCATTCTGAAAAAACCCACAGCGGACCCCACCGAACTCAAAAATTACCGCCCCATCTCGCTCCTTCCATTCCCGGCCAACGTCATCGAGAAAGCTGTCAACAACCAACTCGCCACCTTCCTCGAAGCCAACAAATCCCTTGACCCCTCACAGTCCGGCTTCCGAGCCAAGCACAGCACCGAAACCGCCCTCATCGCAGCAACAGACGACATTCGAACTCTACTAGACAATGGAGACACAGTCGCCCTCATCCTCCTCGACCTCTCCGCAGCCTTCGACACAGTCTGCCATAGCACCCTTCTACATCGCCTCAGAAACATCGGAATCCAAGGAAAAGCACTGGAATGGATCACCTCGTTCCTCACCGGAAGAACCCAGAGAGTCCGCCTTCCACCATTCAAGTCAGAGGCCACTGAAGTCATCTGCGGCGTACCACAAGGATCTTCACTCAGCCCCACCCTTTTCAACGTATACATGAGCCCCCTCGCGGCTATCGCTCGCCAACACAACCTCAACATCATCTCCTACGCGGATGACACTCAACTGATCCTATCACTCACCAATGACCCTAGCACCGCCAAAACGAACCTACACGAAGGAATGAAAGAAGTAGCCGAATGGATGAAACACAGCCGTCTGAAACTGAACTCAGATAAAACAGAAGTCCTCATCTTAGGTACCTCCCCCTCCGCATGGGACGATTCTTGGTGGCCAGAAGCCCTTGGAAAAGCACCCATCCCGACAGACCATGCACGGAACCTGGGCGTCATCCTGGACTCCTCACTTTCAATGAACAGACAAGTCAACGCCGTCTCCTCATCCTGCTTCAACATTCTCCGCATGCTCAAAAAAACATTTCGTTGGATCCCCACCGAAACTAGGAAAACGGTCACCCACGCTCTGGTCACGAGCCGACTGGACTACGGAAACACCCTCTACGCCGGGACTACCGCTAAAATCCAGAAAAAACTCCAACGAATCCAAAACGCCTCAGCCAGGCTCATATTAGACATCCCGCGTAAAGAACATATCTCTGGTCACCTGAAAAACCTCCACTGGCTTCCCGTCAATAAGAGGATCACTTTCCGGCTCCTAACCCACGCACACAAAGCACTCTAAGAAATCGGACCAGAATGCCTCATCACACGAATGTCCTTCTACACCCCCTCCCGCCAGCTTCGATCCTCCAACCAAGCCCTTGCCACTGTACCTCGCATCAACAAGACCACCATGGGAGGTAGATCCTTCTCCTACCTGGCAGCTAAAACCTGGAACTCACTTCCCACTTACCTTCGCCTTACCCAGAGCCACCTATCATTCAGAAAGCAACTTAAAACGTGGATATTTGACAAGTAATTCCCCACCCCTCCTTAAGCGCCTTGAAACCCTCTGGGTATGTAGTGCGCTATATAAATTCTCTGACTTGACTTGACTTGACTTGAAGTCACACGTTCTATCATAGTTTGTGAAGAAATGCTAATGTGCTCCTGATGATGATCACAATAGCAATACAGATAAAAGACATGCTCTCAACAAATCAGAAGGTTGCCACCAAAATACACAGGGAGAGCACCAGCCACTTTTTTCACCCAAACACTGAGAAACCATTCATCATGCAGCAATCAGATTGTCAATCAGCCAGTCGAGCCCCAGCCATTCAGCTTGCAGCCAGTTACAAGCCAACCGGCATTCATTTAACCTGCTGCCAGCAAGTCACTCACTAGCCAGCTGGCAGCTAGTCAACCAATTTCCAACAAGGCTACCAGGTGACAACAAGTCTAATATCAAACCTGCAACTTCCAACATCCATCACTGTAGGATCAGAGGTGCTGCAAGTGTTCTGACATGAGGATGTGATCTGTTTCTTAAAAGTCAAGAAATGTTCAAAGACAAATATGAGGAAAACCTGCATTCTAAGTCTAATATAAGTGAATCAACAGTGCCTATAAAATTCCAGGGACGGTACACTTTTAAACTTGGTCTGCTGTGTGAAAAGGACTGCAGCACCACATCAACCACCCTAGAGTGGCCTACATGCATCTCATCTTCTTGAATGACAGAGCTTGGATCATTGTGATGGGGTTGATAAAAGATGGCTTTGCCTAGGTGCTAACTAACATTAAGGCTTTGATAGGGTCGGCCTTTTTTAATTTCATTATGTTCTTGGGTGCTGTCCAGACGGTCATCCTGCCAGAGGAACACAATACCACCCCACAGCAAGGCCTTTGTCTCAGCTTTGGGAGCAAGTGTACCACTCACCAAGGGGTAAAATCAGCTGCCTTTAACAGCGTTGTCAGTGGGCCTGTCAGTATGGAAAATGAAGTGGTGCTATAATTTCCGTAATAGAGCTTTTATTACTGCCTTACGTTTATTCACATTTCTGGTACTGTAGTGCAGGACTGTCAGCATCTGGAGTAGTGGAAATGTAGCTCTGATAATACAATTTGGCAGCAGATCATCCTTAATCAGCACCAGGATAAATGGCATACTGTTGACATTAGGTAATAATAATTTTAATAGGATGAACCTTCTGCTTAGACTTTATAATCTTTCTTCCTTTCTCTATTGACATGTTCCTATTACTGCTGCTGTTAATGCCTGCTTCCATGAATGCAACTGTAATGTACTGTAACATTTATATCATGTTGCAAAAGTCATCCTGTGTGCCCTGTGCACCCTCATTTGTTTTGCTGACTGATCCTGGTGGTAACTGGCTAAGACTGTCCCTAGGCTCTGTCTATCCAGCACAGGGACAGTGCTTTGTTGAAAGTACAGTTGAAGGCACACATGTATAATACCGTACACTTACAATTGGTATGACCTACCCTATAAGTCCCTAATATATAATAGGGCATGGCAGTTTTGAGGCCAGCAGCCCTTTCTGCACTTGCATGTGTGCACTACGTTGCACCTGAGGTCATTTTGAAAGCAGCCCTGCCTTGCTGTTTTTAATGGTAAATTAACTGCAAACTCGACTTTGATGGTAGGCGCATTGAAAACGTGATAATCTACATTATTTTTACATATTAGGTACCCCCATGGTCTCCCTTAGGTGTCCCGGGGTGGAGGGGCATGCAATTATAAGGGCGATTGAGCCAATATTATGTTGTAATGTTACTTGCTTATCAGTTATCATTGTTCTTGTGAGGGACAGGGGTGGCAGGGAATGTTACAGAAAAATACCTTACTTGGTGTGAGCAATTGGGTTTTTATTTGAAGAGGGGTGAGTACACTTCTCAGGGTGAACACAAATGTCAATAAAGTACCTGTGATTAACCCTCTGGTAGCTTGCCACAAAAGCAGGCAGGTTTATTTTAGAGACACAGAGTATATGTATGCAGCGTTCAAACAGCAAGAAAGCGAAAACACAAACAAGAAAAATCTCACTCCAATTTTGGAAAACAGAGTAAAATGTAATGAATAATAAGATATCAGAATGATAAAAATTCAATTATAGAGCTGAGATATACAATGTTAAATTCTTGTGTAAACGTAGTGGCAAACAGTGCAAATCGCAAACTGTAGTTATCTGGCCGCAAATGGACCAGGACAAAATCACAAGTTCAAGCCGCCTGCAAAGGAGTATGAGCCAGGTACAGGACCAAGTTCAAACTGCTGGTCAATATGGCTGGGTATAATTCAAGATAAAGAGAGAAAGTGTACAATGGAATGACTCCCGGTCCCCTCAAAGAATCAATGTAAACAACAAAAAAAGGAGTAATTCCAAATGGATTACAATTTACTGCATTGAACGAAACAAGGAAGCAAATCCTATTTTTTAAAAGAACCCTCACTCCCCAACCTAGTTGGTGACATGCTTCATCATCGGGTCCCCACCCGAGGGGCTGAATACCTCCCGGGTGTGCTACGAAACCTGATTACAGCAGAGCGTGTTTGTTTGTACAGAGACAGTGATCAGTGAAAAAGTGATTTAAGATTGCCTTTATGAATTCTTATCAATGTAATGATGGAACCATAAGGCAAGATTAAAATGAAAAGGGATGTCCTATCTGGTTGAATTGATAATTGACATCCTTGGGTGTGTTCGTGACAAGGTAAGGCCTACATGTTTCAGCCTCTGTGTGTGAAATCACAAAGCTTTCTTCAGGACCAGTGGTAACCCAGAGGTGTACACTCGCTGAGGTGCACCCAACGCACACATACAACACAATCGACAGCCCAAACTCCTGGACAATTATCGCTAATGGGCGCATATATATGTTAAACAATGTAGGGCTGAGCTACGAGCCCTGTAGGACTTCGCATGAGACTGGCTGTATATCTGAAAGATAGGCAGATTCCATAATCTGAAACGATCTGTCACTCAGAAAGGAGATAAGCCATTGGAGGGATTTATCCCGGATGCCGACCTCCCTCAGCCTAAGTGCCAGGGTATAGTGGTCCACGGTGTCAAAACCCCCACTTAGATCTAAAAGCAGGATTGCGGTTGAATCCCTTGATCGAATATCATTTTGCACTCCTCAGTGACCACCGAAGGACTGATTCTGTGCTGTGTTGTAGTCGGAATCCCATCAGATTCTTATGCATGATATTATTCTCTTCCAGAACTTGTGAGAGAATGTGATTGATGTGTTTCTCCAGTAATATTCCCAAGAT
The DNA here is from genome assembly GCF_964263255.1 of Lissotriton vulgaris. Taxonomy (NCBI): domain Eukaryota; kingdom Metazoa; phylum Chordata; class Amphibia; order Caudata; family Salamandridae; genus Lissotriton; species Lissotriton vulgaris. The sequence continues at coordinate 87,745 of NW_028253447.1, read as the reverse complement.
GGATAGCAATGAGATAGGGCAAAATTCCCCAATACTGCTGGATCTAGGTGGGGTTTGTTAAACAAGGGCCTCATAATTGCATTTTTCCACGTCTTTGGGACTATCCCAGTTCGAGGGATAAAGTGAGGAGCTCTGCTGTGGTGGAGAGAACAGAGTCCCCACCCTTAAATAAAATGTGGGGGGGGTGCTGGATCTTGGGGGAGCATGATTTAATTTTGCACAAGAGGAGCCTAATATTTTCCTTATTCAGGACTGTAACATTATCTAAAACAGGTGCAGCTGTCAACCCTGTGTCTTTAGCTACTTGATTCAGGTCTGACCCGGGAAAGTTACCCTTCCGTGATTCGTATCTGCCTGGGCTGTTTCCTCGAAGTAGGTTATAGATGTTATCTACTTTGTTTTAAAAAAATCAGTTAACTCGTTAAATCTCTACTTATTGGATTGAAGCGGGAGTTACCCTGCTCCATCGTTGTAAGAGATTTGATGATCTTGAATAGGTTCCTGGGGGAGTTGGCCGCCACTCTTGTACTGGATTTTTTGTGCGGGCATAAGACTTCCTCCAATTCCTTTCAAGTTTCTTACAGTCCTTTTTCAGGGAGACTAGATGACTATTAAACCAGGGGACTTTTTTGGTATTACGTTGAGACCTTGGTATGGATTTCTGAATACATTGGTCTGATGCCTGATTGATCCAATGTTCCCAAAGAGTGTGTGCCTCATCTGGATTTTCTGTTAAGACAGGAGGGAAGGCCTCTAGGATCTTGAGCCATCTTTCAGGAGTGTGCTTGGGCCAGCTTCTGCCTGGATTCAGGGTAGAGTTAGATGACATTCGTATAGATGTTTTTGTAAGTGAGAAAGGGATAAAATAATGGTCTGACCACAGAACTGGGATAGGTGTATTCACCTATATCTTTGGGGCATTGGAAAAAATGGGATCAAGAATATGTCCTTTCTCATGGTTGGTGGAGCCCACTGTTGGATGATTTGCATAGCTTCAAGATCTTGTAGTAGTGTCTTGGTAGATGGATTATTGGCTTTGTCAATCCTTTTCGCACAATTAGGCTGGCTAGGGAGTTAGGGAGAACATCTATAAACCATTAAAGAGAGTTTATATTACAGTTAATATAAGACCAAACTTGACATCCTACTCAGCCCCAATCAAACGTTGTCACTTATTAAATGTAATAGTGTAACACAATGTTATCCAAAAAGGAGGCCTTGCAGTAGTGAAAAACTAATTTAAGAGTTTTTCACTATCAGGACATGTAAAACTTAAATGTGCATGTCCAACTTTTTAAATACACTATACTTTGCCCTAACGACTGTCTAGGGCCTACCTCAGGGGTGACATATGTATTAAAAAGGAAGATTGAGGGCCGGAAAATGGGTTATTTTCCCAAGTCAAAGTGGTGGGTCATAACTGCACTCCGGACCTGAGATTTGGTAAAAAGACTGCTTAAGTGGGTGGCACAATAAGTGCTGCAGGCCCACTAGTAGGATTTGATTTACAGGTGCTGGGCACATGTAGTACCACATTTCTAGGGAATTACTGGTGAATTAAAATGCCAAATGGGTGTAAGTCAATTTTACCATGAGGAGTGAGCACAAGCAATTTAACACTGGGCAGCAGTGGCAAAGGGCACAGAGTCCTAAAGCAACACACATAAAATCAGCAAAACAGGAGGGGTGAAGGCAAAAGGTTTGGGGGACCACCACCCAAGGGGGTCAGGTCTAACCCTTTGCAAGACAAAGACTCACAGCAGTCTTCTCATCCTAGATGAAATTGGATGCTTCCAATTTCTCTATCCTTCCCTCTGTAACATGACACAGTCCATAGAACTACAGGGGTGAGAACACTCCCCGCTGCCCCCATTTAGGACCTCTTCAAATTAAGCAGATGTCCCCTATTCTATGAAAGGCTCCAGGCATGCCACCATAATTGGCTGATTGTCGGGCCAGCTATATACTGAGATCTGGAATTTGGTTGTGAACTGGTGCTAAATCATCAGAATGAATCCATGGCAGTAGTTGAGAAATATGTTTAGTATCCTGCTCATGCTTGTTAGGCTAGTGTGTAATTACTAGAATGCTTTTGTTTTGCACATGATCACTTGTTGTTTGGGAATGGTGAAATTTCTTTGAATAAATGCATTCCTTCTGGTATTAGCAGGTATTCAAATATAAATCAACCATGTGATGTAATCCTAACATCATTTATCCTATAATCTTCTTTTCTGTAAGGCCTGTTTCAATATTTGTTTTATTTTACACACTTTCAGAAAAACAACCCTTCAATTTAGTTGCTTAGGTTTCCCCTTTGCTGACCTTAAAATTATGTTACTTCTTTGACAACTATAATATTTGCAGTTCTCCTTTTTGTAAGCAATAAATATAAACAAATGTATTATCTCTATAATTCCATCTGGATCATATATCAGTTGAAACCAGTGTAATTCATACCATAAACATGCTAGGAGATAGCTCAGTAAAGTTCTACCTAAAGCTATTCGATGTTTCATGTATGTGTAGCTGAAGAAAGCTTTATTTATATGTGGCTGAGCTACAGATAGAGGCAGAGAGAAAGTAGTTAGGATAGGTCATGTATGTGCAAGACCATTGCAACAGACATAGAGGCAGATTTATCAATTTTTCATGTAGAGCAGAGCGGGCAGCACAGTACGCCACCTTGCTATGCTGTATGAAAGTGATAGGGCAGGAATGCAGAGTATTTAACCTCATGCAGTACATTCCTGTCTGTTCTTGTGCTGATGCACAATGTGCTGCCTAACGCCAAAGCAGGCACACTTGTGCCGTGGTGCAAGGGAGCATGTGTCGCAGACAGGATTGTTTTTGCGCAGGAAGGGGTACCTTTCTGCATAAAACCAATTCTCTGAGGCATTTTCTTCTTTGTATGTGTACTGCGGCACACATAGAAAGAGGACAAAATAAGGAGAAATAAAGACATTTCACCTCATTATGCCTCACCTGAGGATGCATAGCATTTTTACACATTCCCAGTAATGGTAAATCTGGTAATGCACCGAAATCCATGGATGAATGTGTGAAAACACCCACGTTCCACCCATGGAACGCAAACGCTTCCCTGGAACAGAGTAACTCAACTCAGCGATTTGTGCTATGTTGCGTTATTCTACATTTATAAAGCCACACAGGGCAACACAAGGTGGTTTGTGTGGCTTGATAAATCAAACTTAGTAGCTATGTCACCCTTTTGCCCCTTTGTGTGGCGCAAAGGCGATGTAACTCATTGAAAAATCAGCACTTTACTATAAAATATATTGTTACTGATATGGAATATTGAACATCAGGGACATTTTTAACCGAGGAGCTCTGAATGACATCAAATAGGCAACAAAAGTAAAGCTCCTATTGCTTATGATATTACGTAGAACACTGTCTTTAATTTTAGGTAACACATATTCATTTCCCACTGCTGTCAACACCTGGAGGAGTAAAAGAGCCAAGGGGGAGCAATGACAAATATGCCTTCATCTGTGCCTGCCCTGTAAAATAAAAGGTGGTGTCTTTCAACCACCCACCAGGATTACAATTTATAATCCAACAGGTGGACTGACAATGGGTTTGGCAGTGTTGGTGCGGGGCACTGGAGTGGCGTCACGCTCCAAAACCGCCAAACTCATATTCAGGCCTGTAGTGACAGAGAGCATTATAGTTGTAAAGCAGTCTCTCATGAAGTTCAATTATATGACCCAAAAATGAATTCAAATTTTATTACTCAGACCTCATATGACGTTATTGATGTGTTTCATTAAGCCATCACACGAGAGTTAATTGCATTAAACAACTGGAAAATCAGCATAGGAACTATAATATTCCAGCTAGATATTAGAAGGCGAAACAAGATCTGAAAAGGGATGATTTGCTTGTCATTAAATCTTCGGACAAAGGGGGTAACATTGTTCTTTTAAATAAAGAACAATATCACAAGGGAGCATTAAGACAACTTAATGATGATCATTGTTATTTACTGATTAAGAGAATTGACTTTGATAAATGATAAATGTGTGGACAGTTTTCACAAGCATCTGTCAACCTGGAGAGTTACAGGCATGTTAGACCAGGATGAATTGTAGTGTAGTTCCTATATTCCCAATAGGCTCTGCGCATTGGAATAACATAACCGATAGTTTAGACGTAGGACTGAATAATACTGTAAAAGCATTTATATGGTTTCTAAGCCATAAGATACTAAAAATGGATAAAATACATACAATGATAAAATAATGACTAAACGTACACAACTGGTGTTTCTAAGATACGCCTACCCCAGTGTACCTAACCTAAGCCTAGTACGTGGGAAGGAGTAGATGAGTTACAGTTTTTGCCAAGAATCTGAATCAAGAATTCTCTATGGGTCCAATCAGCTCCGTACCTTAGGTATAGAATGAAGGAGGTCTTGTATCTCTCTCTCAGGACTCGATCTCCCAGAAACCCGCAAGGGTGACCGGAAAACACTGGAGCTGGATTTCTCGGCAGGAGAAAAGACAGCGTCTCTCTCAGTGCGTCAGCAGGGAGGGTCGGCTTACTTCGGCATTCGCATCAGCAGGGCGTCGGGCAAGTAGATAGCCGATCTGCTCCAAACCACTGTGTGTTGCTTTAGGCAGATGCTGGTATATTTATACCTGGAAGGTGCCGAGTTTGACGTAAGGTTGGACATAAGACGTTACTAAGAACTGGCAGTTCTTTAAGGACTCTCAGGAGTTCTAGGACAAATGAAAACAGAAGCAAGGGGAATTCCCGGTCTGCTGGAGGCTTGGTTTGTTTAAGAACGCGTGTACTTTCTAGGGGTCTATGGGAGTAGCCTTGCCGTATTTGGACTGCATTGGCTATGACTTAATATGGATATGATTCTTATGCCTTTATAAGGATATGATATATTATAACCACATAAGGGCATAAATCGGGAATATCTAATTAGGGTCCTAGATACATTCACAACAGAATGTCTGTTTCTATTCTGTGAATATCCTGTACTACCGATTCGTTTTTATCTCCCTTTGTGAAAGATCTTAGTTCCTATGTTCCTATGTGAAGGCTACACAGGACTTTCTTAGATTGATTGATGGCATTCAGTGGGAGGATGAGATGTGATTATTCGCACTTGACATAACCAGCCTCGGCAACTGTATTGAACATGAGAGGGATTGGAAGCGGTTAAGTGGTTTCAAAACAAAAGAGCTTTAAAATTCTTAGACCATAACATTATGTTGTTGGAAATGACGAGATTGTGTCTAGAAAACAACATATTTGCATTTGCAGGTCAATTGTTTCAACAAAAACGTGGGACAGCGATGCACATGTGCTTCACCCCAGCTACACAAATCTTTTTGTCGGCTGGTGGGAGAAGCACGTGGCATGGGCAGACGGACCAGAACAATGGGTTACCAATGTGGTCCTATGAGCCTGCTATATTGATGAGTTAATCATTATCTGGAATCACACACACCCGGCTGCAAAAGTCTATATAAGAGTACTAAATCAGACTGAGATAAATGTAGTATTCTCAGGGAACATCAGTAATAACAGCTTCTTCTATTTTGATTTGGAGGTATATGTAGAAGAGAACAAACTGTTGACCAAACTATATAGGAAGCCTACTGTCGGGAATTCATTACTACATGCAGGAAGCCGCCATCATCGGAGTCTAATAAAAAACATCCCTTATGGTGAGCTCCTATGTATCAAGCGTAACTGTACCGATGATAATAAGTACCAAATAATGAAGGATAGTGACCTTGAGAGATTTAGCAAAAGAGGCTACACCAGAGGCATTTTACAGGAGGCAGGGAGAAAAACTGATTTGGTGGAAAGACCTAATCTTCTTGCCACTTAAACATTTACTAAATCCATTAAACAATGAGGGAGAGGGACCTGTTAGAATGATCATGAACTTCAGCTCAAGCTCCCGTAAACTAGTACAGATTTTTAAGAAAAACAGGAATATTACGGGTACTGACAATCAGAGAAGTCATCACATGCAATCCCCAGATCACGTATAGACAAAGTCCCGCAGTAAAAGACCATCTAGTACACTTTGAATCTATACATAAAAACAATTGTGACTTACTTAAGTTTTTCCACATTGATCAAGTGCAGAAAAGAAGGAGTGGATAGAACAAAAAAACTGTGGGTTCTAGAGTCCAAGTACATCATCCAGTTACATACCAAAACCCCTTATGGGTTGAAAAAAGACAAAGAAATGTGGGTATACTTAGGCTAATGAGTAAGCCTTGTCCCATTACATTCCTCTTCCATGCTATATGGGTGAGTGGATGTGCATATAGACCTATGAATCAGTGAGTGGGTATGTACTAACTGGTGTTGGTGAATCTATGATTCCAAGAATGGTAGTCTGTATTACAGAGTAGGTGTATGAAAGGTTATATTAGGGTATGAGGAGGTGCATCATATATTAAGTAGATGATGAAATAAGTGATGTCATTTGAGATGTCATCAGTGATGTCATCAGTGATGTCACTGACCATGTCATGAGTGATGTAATGTGTGACGTCATCAGCACTGCATTGCGGGGGCACGAGTTATAGCAAGCTCAACTAACTATAACGGCTGAATTTCTTTGGTTTTGTACGAGTGAAATGTTTAACGAGTTATAACCTGTGGTTTTGTCAGTGAATTTCCAAGGTTTTTTAAATGCTAATTTCTAACTATAACGTACCTGAAACGTATGTTTTTTTCAGTGAAGTTCTAAGTTTTTTTAAATGCTAATTTCTAGCTATAACGGATTAGTCACATTTGCAGAGTGGTGCCAAAGGGGCCTAGGACTCTGACCAGTGTTCAGGAATTCCACAGCGTAGGACTTACAGGAGGTAACAGTAGGTGTCCTGCTCTCGCTTCCACGAAGCAAAGCAGTGTTTGCTATGATAGGGAGGGAACATATATGCAGCCCCAGGGAGGTGATGGTCCCGGGGGCTTTGGGGCCTGTGAGTAAAGCCCATTTCTGCACGCATTTCTAAGAGAGCCGTGGGGTCTCCTAGGGACCTGGCGAGGCAAAAAAGCATTATATAAAAAAATATTTTTGCTGCAAAATTGCAACATAGTTGCTAATCCTTGTCAATTTTTTTTTAAAAACAAGCGTGGTATCACACACTTGTTTTTATTAGAACCCCCCGGGACGGGCCAGGACCCACGGGCGGGTATATTAAAAAAAGGCTCTTTTTAGTCCTCAGGACCACCACCTCCCCTGGACTTCATTTAAACATGAGAGGGGAGCTGCCTGACCTCCCTTCATTGGGCAAATTGAGCCTCAGGAACCACCACCTCCCCAGGGCTTTACAATAAAAGTGAAGGGGGGCCACACCGACCCCCGATCCTGGGGTTTTAATATGCCCCAGTGAGTACCCCCTCCATGGGGCTAAATACATGATGATGCCGCTGCTGCGTGGCCCCCAGGGCCCTGGGGACCACCACTTCCCCAGGGCCAAATACTATTTAAAACAGGGTGCTCCCAGGCCATATTCGGCCCTGGGACTACCTCCTCCCCAGGAAAATGCTGTGACAATTTGAGAAGAGGGGGCACATAGCCTACCTCCTGTAGTCAATAATGGCCCTCGGGACCGCCACCCCACAGTGCCCGCTCCTGCTATCTCCCGAGGTGCTCACCCTCGAAAGACAGAAGTTTGTGCTTTCTTTGTGGGAGCTTTGACAGTTCTGACCAAGCAAAAGCAAGCAGCAAACGGGAACTGTCAAACTGCTCCGGGTTGCCAGGAACAGACTTTTTATCTGTTTCCCTGTCCTCTGTCAAGTGAGCAGGGAAACTGATGTAAGGAGTGCTCCTACATGTAGGGAGCAGCATTTATGGCTGGTCCCTACATTTGGGAGCAATGCTGGCTCCTTCTGGAGGCAGGGAGCCGGCAGGGACCGAGGGGCATTCAGGCTCAACATGCAGTACATATCATAGTAAACTGGGTGCCCTGGGTGGGTTCCTGGACACCCAGGTTTAAGTGGTTGGATACCTGGCGATGGGATCCATGCAGCCAAAATAGACCCGGCGAGGGGGCCACACAGCCCCCTCTCCCTTTGAATTTTTCATAGGCCCCCGAGGATGGGGTCACTTGGGAAAAATTCAGCATGAGGAGGGGGGTCATGCAGCCCCCTCCCCCATTATTTTTTAGACCTGGCCCCAGGGATGGGGTCTTTGGAGCCTAAATTGGCCCGCTCCCAGTCCACTTTCCAGCCAATAAGGTGCAACCACTGTTGCACAGCTCAGAGAGGTCCGTGCACAACATGCGGGTGTCATTCTGCCTCTCACTCTATTCACATTTTCTCTCTAGTTTCCTAAAACACTTCTCCTCACTCTCTGAGGAATTCTAGCACACACCAATTACCTTGCAGCCTTGGTGTGAGCAGGGAATCTAGTGATAAAGCATGTCTCCTCCAGGTGAGTAAGGGTTTTTGTCCTGAAAGAGGTTCTCTCCTGCATAATAGATGAAAGACCCTGTTCAACACCCAGACTGCAACACGATTGTGGACAGTCACTCTCTATTCTTAGTTCTACCAGACGTATTTTTTGTGAGATACATAAGTAGACAGGGAGTAGTACGTTTTTTGGCTTGGGGCCTCTCCCGTCGGATCCTTTGTGTATTTATTATAACTCTAGTTTGCTCCCATCCAGCCGGTCAGTACAAAAATGGTGCTGGCTTGGGAGACTGCTAGGGCGGCAGGGGCTCTGGTGATCTCAGAGAGGCTCTCAAAGTGCTGGTCTGGAGCATGACCCCATTCCCAAAAAAAAGATATTGGTGACCCCTGGAACTTGGTCCACCTAGAGAGGCTTATTTTTTTAAAAGATGGGCACACCCTCTGCCCATATTAAATGAATCAGACAAGGTGGATGGAGTCCCAGTGGCCTGGATAAGACTCTAGGAAGGGCATATATGATGAGTCAACTGCCTGGGCCCTAAAAATAATTGTGTTTAAATGTACAACAGATCCGCAAATTAATCACAGATCTGTGGAACCTCCTCAACAGGCCTAAGAGGCAGAACACCTCTACCCTGCTGCCCTATATATTTTTTGTTAGCTTTTTACCAGGGCAGGGGACTAAGTTCCTGAGTTCTAAAAAGGATGCCGGTATATCTCTCTTATGTGGTGGAAGTCAATCACATCTTTATATTTGTTGGTGTGAACTATCTATGTATTTTCAACCTTAATTTCTCAAAAACGATTGCATGGATTTACACCAAATCACAAAAAGCTTGATTTGAGGACCAAGATCTAGCTTTTTGCAAAATTGTATACAATTCTGTTCACCCATATTTTTAGGATCGCTGTTCACTTTTCGAATGGAAAATTGCATTCTGAAAATACATTTTTGGAACCCCCTTTTACTCAGCCCTTTAACTTTCCAAGATGGAGCTGAGATGGATGAGACTTTTTAAAGAAACTTTTGTGAAGATTCATCAAACTGTGCCAAAGTTATAAGCAAACCAAAAAACGTATTTCTTATAGAAAAGTTGTCTTAGCTATAACTACCCAGTGGCGTCCTTTCACACACTGGTATCATTAGCTTGATTCATGGGAGAACTGTGGGAGAAAAGAATGTAGAATGGATGATTGGTGACCTTAATTTAAGCAGTAGTATGCAGCGTCAAAAAGAGAGCATGCATTAGGAGCGAAAAGGATGCAATAACATACTGGAAGTTGGCATATCACTTTGTCTTTTAGACCTAGAACCACATTTCGAAACGTTCCAACCTTCCCATTGAAATTAAATTTCGATTTCCGTATGTTTTTCCAGTAGCGATTCAGGGGGGTGTCCACAGAAGTCAAACGGTTAATAGCAGCTGCTCTACTGCATGGGAAAAAAGCATTTTTACTGATGCTGTTGAGCTTCAGCTAAAAGAAAAAAACAAAGAAAGGTGAGGTCATACAACCTCTAATGATGGCTGTATAATGTCATAGGCACATTCATGTGTGATGACGTATGCTGTTGCATGCATCATCTTGCAAGCACCTGCCACCAAGCATACATGTACCTAAGCCTCGGGCTCTATTTTATTTATTAACTAATCTAAGATGGATGGGTAATTAATAAAAATCTAGTGATGTAGCGCAAAAGCACTGTTTTGTAAAGTTTGCTGACAGAACCTCCAAAGAAAAGTCCAGAGTCAAGGGTCCTTGAGGAGAAAAACAACAGGGAATGTGAATAAAAACATAAAACCAGGTATAATGAAGGGGGGAAAACAGGAAAAACCATGACCATGCGCAGATTACCGCCGGTGATAGGACATTAAAATATTGAACCAATCAATCAATCAGTACATTTGTAGAGCGTGCTACTCACCCGTGAGGGTCTCAAGGCGCTGAGGAGAAGGGGAGGGTGCTGCTACTGCTCGAATAGCCAGGCCTTGAAGTGTTTCCTAAAGGAGAGATGGTCCTGGGTCAGTCATAGGTGTGCGGGGAGGGAGTTCCATGTCTTCGCTGCAAGGTAGGAGAACGTTCTTCCTCCCGTGGTGGTTCTGCAAATCCGTGGGACGGTGGTGAGGGCGAGGCTGGAGGAGCGGAGTTGGCGGGTGGGGGTGTGGAACGAGATGCGGTTGTTGAGGTATTCGGGGCCCATGCTGTGGAGTGCTTTGTGTGCGTGGGTGAGCAGCCTGAACGTAATCCTCTTGCTGACTGGGAGCCAGTGCAGGTTTCTCAGGTGGGCGGATATGTGGCTGTGGCGGGGGATGTTGAGGATGAGTCGTGCGGAGGCATTCTGTATGCGCTGAAGGCGTTTCTGAAGTTTGGCTGTGGTTCCTGCGTATAGGGCGTTCCCGTAGTCCAGTCGGCTGGTGAGGAGGGCCTGGGTGACCGTCTTTCTGGTTTCGGTGGGGATCCACCGGAAGATCTTTCGGAGCATGCGCAGGGTGTTGAAATACGAGGACGAGACTGCGTTGACTTGCTTGGTCATCGTGAGAGAGGAGTCGAGGATGAATCCCAGGTTGCGTGCTTGGTCAGTGGGTGTCAGTGGGGTGCCCAGCAACGTGGGCCACCAGGAGTCATCCCAGGCGGAAGGGGATTGTCCGAGGATGAGGACCTCCATCTTGTCTGAGTGGAGCTTCAGGCGGCTGTGCCTCATACATTCTGCGACCTCTTTCATTGAGTCCTGGAAGTTGGCTTTGGCGGTGAGAGGGTCTTTGGTGAGGGAGAGTGTGAGTTGGGTGTGGTCAGCTTAGGAGATGATGTTGATGTTGGGTTTGTGGGCGATGGTGGCGAGGGGGCTCATGTAGATATTGAAGAGGGTTGGGCTGAGTGAGGAGCCCTGGGGTATTCCGCAGATGATCTTGGTGGCCTCGGAGCGGAAGGGAGGGAGGCAGACTCTCTGGGTTCTGTCGGAGAGGAACAATGTGATCCAGTCCAGGGCCTTTTCTTGGATCCCAGTGTTGTAGAGGTGGGTTATTAGGGTACGGTGGCAGACGGTGTCGAAGGCCGCCGAGAGGTCCAGGAGGATGAGAGCGGCTGTCTCTCCGTTGTCCATCAGGGTCCTAATGTTATCGGTGGCTGCTATGAGGGCGGTCTCGGTGCTGTGGTTGGCTCGAAATCCGGACTGGGATGGGTCGAGCGAGCTGTTTTTTTCGAGGAATGCAGTCAGCTGTTTATTGACGGTCTTCTCAATGACTTTCGCCGGGAAGGGGAGAAGAGAGATGGGGCGGAAGTTCTTCAGGTCTTTGGGATCCGCTGTTGTTTTTTTCAGAAGGGCGTTGATTTCTGCATGTTTCCAGCTTCCCGGGAAGGTGGCTGATGTGAAGGAGCTGTTAATTACGTTCCGGAGGTGGGGTGCGATGATGTTGTCGGCTTTGTTGAAGATATGATGAGGGCATGGGTCGGAGGGGGAGCCGGAGTGGATGGTGTTCATGACGCGGGTGGTGTCTTCAGTGCTGATGGGGGTCCATGCGCTGAGGCTGGTGGTGGGGGTCGTTGGTTTGGTGGTTGGAGGCGGAGTCTGGGGTCCGAAGCTGTCGTGTATATCTGCGATCTTGCGGTGGAAGAATGTGGCGAGGGAGTTGCAGAGGTCTTGCGATGTTGTGATGTTGTTGTTGCTGGCGTTGGGGTTGGAGAGCTCTTTGATGATGCTGAAGAGTTCCTTGCTGTTGTGGGCGTTGTTGTCCAGCCACTCTTTGAATGATGTCCTTTTGGTGGTGCGGATCATCTGGTGGTATTCGCGGGTGGCGTTCTTGAGGGCTGTCATATTTTCTGATGTCCGTTTGTGGCGGCAAGCTTTTTTGAGGGTTCGGCATGATTTCTTTGCGATTTTGAGGGCGTCTGTGAACCAGGGGTTTTTTCTGTTGCTCGTCTTGCCTGGGGGTTTCTTCAGAGGAGCGAGGTCGTCGGCGCAGTTGGTGATCCACTGTGCGAGATTGTGTGCTGCGTCGTTGGCGTCGGGGGTGTTGACAGGTGGGTTCTGGCTCAGCGATGTGGTCAGCTGGTCTGTGGTGACGTTGCTCCAGCATCTGCGTGGGATCTGTAGCGTCTAGTGGTGGGAGGTGGTCTTCTTGAAGGTGAAGTGGATGCAGCTGTGGTCTGTCCAGTGTGGTTTGGTGGAGTGGCTGAAGGAGACGTGGTTGCTGGCGGAGAAGATGGGGTCGAGCGTGTGGCAGGCGAGGTGGGTGGGCGTGTCCACTAGTTGCTTGAGTCTGAGGTTGTCGAGGTTGTCGAGCAGGGTGGCGGTGTTGTTGTCGTTGTTTTTCTCCAGGTGGAAGTTCAGGTCCCCTAGGAGGATGTACTCTGGTAAGGCTAGGGCGTGCGGGCTGATGAAGTCGGTGATGGTTTCGCTGAATTGTGTCCGTGGGCCCTGGGGTCTGTAGATGAGTGTTCCTCTGAGGGTGGTTTGGGGGTGTCGGTGTGGATCTGGAAGTGTAGGTGTTCGGCAGAGGTGAGTGTGTCTTCGGTGTTGGTCGTGACGCTGATGGTGTTCCTGTAGATGATGGCAAATCCTCCTCCAGGATTGTTGACGCAGTCCTTCCGGGTGATTTTGTAGCCGTCCGGGATGGCGATGGCGATGTCGGAAGCCGAGGAGGCGTTAATCCAGGTTTCTGTGAGGAAGGCGACGTCTGGTGCTGTAGTATCAAGGAGTTCCCAGAGTTCGACGGCGTGTTTGTGGACGGAGCGGGTGTTGAGGAGGATGCACTTGAGGTGGTTGTTGTTGTCATTGCTGTGTTCGGTGGGCAGCGTGCAGGTTCGGAGGCAGGTGAGTTTGCAGGCCTGGCAGGTGAAGGGTCCGTGGGTGCGCCTCGGGGTGGCTCGGTGACCGGCGGCAGGTCGTCCGGTGTTGAGTGCGATTAGGGTGGCGGTGTCGTATCTCAGTTGGGTGCCCTGGCAATGGCTGGGGCCAGGAGTTCTGGCGCTGGGCGCGGTCCTGGCGCGGATGGGCTTGCCTTAGACACGCCTTTGGCGTAAGTTAGGACTCCTAACTTTACTACTACTAAATTGAGAAAATCGTAATTTTAAGACTTTTAGGTATTCACAGAAGGCATTTAGGCATCCTAAAGTTAGTAGTCCTAACTTTACTACTACTGTGTATTTCTGTCTCTCTCACCTGTCTAGCAGCGCCAGGAAGCTTCGGCGTCAGTGCGCTTTACAAATGGCACTTAACATAACATACTACTAAATTGAGAAAAATCGTAATTTTAAGACATTCGGTATTCACAGAAGGCATTTAGGAGTCCTAAAGTTAGTAGTCCTAACTTCTGTGAATACCGAAATGAGTAAGTTCCTTCTGTGATAACCAAAAGTAGTAAGTGCATTCTGTGAATGCCAAAAGTAGTAAGTTCATTCTGTGAATCGGGCCCTTAGAGTGGCCCCTGAGGGGAGCTAAGGACCACAGATCATGCAATGTTGGATTGGGGTTATTGGTGGAGGGGAGTGCTGCGCTCACTAGTTGGTCTTTTATATTTTTACTCTTCTTAAATGCAAACATGGGCATCTCTATGTTAAGAGTACGAGCATTCAGAACGGGCCAGTTTTTTCTGATTGTCTTACGGACTGTATTGGATACTGTAGAAAAGGTAGTGACACACACTAATCGTTACGTTATTGTTTTGGGTTTGGGTTCCAACAGGGTTTCACGTGGGCAATACCACACCCTTTCCATAGCATTTCTGACCAAGCGGCGCGGGTAGCCCCTGAATGTCAATTTGGCAGAGAGTGATTTGGCCTCCTTAGAGTAGTCAATTTTCTGAGAGCAATTTCTCCTAAATCTCAAGAATTGCGAGTAAGGAAGGCTATCTCTCAGTGCTCCGCACCCCTCCTTCATTTCTACTATGACTCTAGCCAATCAGGAAACACATATCTCCTTATGGAGGCCTCTTTGAACACTGACAACTCACCTGAGGTAATATGAATTTTTGGTCAATTGTGTCCCCTATCGTAGACCCCAACGGCTCCATGTACCTGCTTCTAGTACATGTAAGTTCCCTCCACAACCAGCTATGAAGACGCAAATACATTTGCGTCCAACGTTAACATGTCCTCTTTCAGATCCACCATGAATGGGTCCGATATTCAGTTCCTAAGTGTGCCTTGCCAACGTCTTTACATGGTGCACTTTCACGTTTTTCAGGCCCTGGCGAGTTGGGCCTTGTTTTCTGCCATTCAAGCTTTCTCCTGCCTTCTGCCTCTGGAAGCCGCAGCTTGGGCCTGCATCTGTATCCGTGACCTTTCACTCACTCCCTGCGCGGCTAGCGGTGCCTGGCTCAGCCTGCCGGCCTGCCAAGACTGTATTCAGCCTTCAAGTTATCTGCTCCGCTCCTCGAAAAATACATTCCTGTCTAGTAGTTTAGGTAAACATCCTTCCCAGCTGCAGAGCAAAGGGCCCGGCCTTTCTGTCTCCATGCAAGTAATTCATAGCCTCTGTTACCATGGTAGGCCCATGGCCCCCTGCTTTACACGTAGACACGCAGTTGCATAGACACGCATTAACAGTCAGTATAGAATAGCCTCTGCCCAAGAGACCTTTCCTTCTAGATAATACAGTTCCTCAAACACAAGATATTAGATATGATTTGGGATTAGGTTGTTCTGACACTCCAGACTTCTGTCTCCACATGTAGGGCTAAATGTCAAGTCCCCTTCACCCTCCAGTTCCACGTCAATCATACGTCATGCTGCTGCGCGCGCATCTCTGCCACATGTTCTTGCTGACTCTGCAGGATCCTTTTAGGGATCCACCCACTTATGACACCTTTCTGTGACGTTTCTTGCACACACCTCCGTGTACGCCCTAGTGCACGCCTCCTGTTACGTATTTCTGTTCTTATCTCTTTTCTCTCAGCTGTTACGCCTTCTGCATTCAATGTACTGTATGAATTGACTATATATACGATTTCTTGTTAATAAATCATTGTACATGTCCATTGCAATTCTCACCCTGAACCCTCGTGGCGATGGGTCATGCTACCATTGGTTCGAACCAATTCCTTTTTAAGGAATAAAACCCCACTTTAAACCTCAGATACCACGGATTCTGCCTCTTCATTTTGACTGAGTTATTCTTATTGAACTTTACCGCATAAATTCCGTATAGGTAATTAAAATTTACCACATAATTTGGCGCCCGAATAGGGACCCTCCCCCACCTTACGCGCCGGCGGTGCGTTGCAGGCCCGGTCCCCTGCCACAGCGCTGACGGACAACTACGCGTACCCGCAGGATTTCCTGTATCTCCCTCAGGCCAACGGAGGTGACTGAGGCTGCGATCGACACCCAGACGAGGCGGTGAGGAGTGCGGAGGATCCCGACCAGAGCCTAGCTGAGAGAGCAAAGTCCGAGGTATCCGGAGGCCCACCAGTTCCGAAGTTCCGAGTCGAGTCCAGTCGAGTCCAGTCCAGTGTCGAGTTTCTGAGGCCTTCTGTTCCGTGCTTCCCGGTGAGTACCGTTGCTGGGGACGCATCTAGACGAGCGCATTAGTTTGTGCCGGTCAAGACGGGTTTGGGTACGCAGACCCGGTCTGCACTGTTTAGCGGTGTATCTGTACTGTTTAGCAGTATATCCAGTATGCAATTAACTAGTTTTATTCTAATCGTTATTGTTCGTTCTGAAATGTTTTAGTATGTTTTAATGTCGTGGTATGAGTGATTGTTCGATCTGCATTATTGTGTTTACTGTATTAGTTGTGTCCAAATTCGAGTAAGTATCAAGCCCAGAGTAGCACGACTTAAACATGCCGCTGTTCTCCAAACTAAGACAGATAGGAACTAGAAAAGGGATTCTAGAAGAAGCAGTGCCCGTTCCACCTAGGGACACTCCAGGGCACTTTATGTACCACAAGCACGGCCTAGACGCTGTATTATATCTCGATTTGTGGGTAGACTATACTAAAGATTTAGCAGAGAATCAAAGATGGCCCGCTGCAGGGACATGGGATGCCGAGTGCATCATGAGAGTAGAGGAAGCGTTATGGAAAAAGAAAGCCAGACAGTCACAGAAAGACGCCATTGAACTATGGCGTAAAGAATCGCATAGGCGCACAGAGAAAGCACTCAGAAAAGCAGAGAAACATAAAGAGGATTCAGACAAAGCCCAAGAAAACGCATTAGTTGAGGAGGGGATACGAGTAAAAACAGAACAAGTAGACCGACAACGAAACGCTCTTATGAATGGTATGTATCCTTTGCTGGCCGAGGGTTTACCTAAGGCCACCCCGGAAATACCGAAGGATCTGCCCCCTCCCTTGCTCCCGACTAAAGTACATCACAAGACCACAAAGGACATATTCCTTTCTTCCTATCTAGACGACGTAGCTCCCGCATATACAAATCCACATGCTCAACCACTACCACTACCCGCTGATGATACTCCACCCCGAGATCATCTACTCCCACCTCCGCAACGAACTCCTTCTCCCGTTCGACACCCTGCACCTGTTCCCCCAACCCTTCCTGCACCTATTCTTCCGATCACTAACCCATTCAATCCTTTTGGTCCTGGCACCTCGGTGACTTACTCGGGAGGTGCGACAGGTTTTCAAACACCGCCACCAGCACTCCGATTGACTTATAGGGATCTAGCGCAACAACGTACACCTAAATCAGCCGATTATGACATACTTAATGAACGTCTCTCAGACTGTAGATATGATCCAGTACCCGGTAAAAATGACGACAGAATGATGCTTGCATCAGTACGCCTAAGACGGGTTACCAACTTTTTACTGTTACTACCAGGAATGGTTGATCATCTAGACAAAATATATCATTTTGTTCAAACAGGGGAAGGCCCTGAAAGCATTGGCGAGGCCATGGCTCACCAGAAAGTTGACACTCAAGCCAAGATACTACGGTTTTTCATAAACTGCCTAATAAGAGAACAAGATAGGCCGGGTGTAAACCCGGAAGAAATGAAAGCACTTAATAGATGGGGTCAGAATATAGCAGACGGGAACCATGATAAACAGAGTTGTATAAAAAACATGTATCAAAGAATCAGAAATGCAGTAATAAAAATACATGAAAGAAGATCGCAAGAACCAGAAATAGATTCAGACAAGGTCGAATCCTCAGGGGAGGAGGATGCATCAGAAACAGCAACAGGACAATCGCAATTACCAGTTAGAGAAATGATAGCATATGTAGGTAAGGGAAGACCCTATAATAATTCAATGCGCCCGGTACGTCCGGAAAGTAAAAGAATCTTTCAAGCTGCCATGTCAAATCCAAAGACCCCATAACATCTATTCCAGGCCGCTGATATGATACTTCAGGAACGAATGGGGTACCATGTACTCAATTCCATGGATGAACAAGAACTGGCTAGGTCAGCCGTACAATGGACTGACGATCCTGATAAATATAGTGATGATGGTTTAGTACAGACCTTTTTAAATCTTTCCCCTGATGAACAGAAATTAGCTGGCATATATATGGTTCAGCATCTCATTACTTTATTCAAAGGCCATCATTCTGATCCAGGTCCCTTACCTGATATTTTAATAGAACTACTCTCGCCACAATGGAGAGGTCTAGGTACTGACTTGATTAAAGTAATTCTAGAACATCGACACAGGTATAATACTTTCCTGAATACACGGTTTGTTCCAGCTCCACCCGTAGAAAGAAAAATGTATTACTTAGACAGACAGAATCCCTTGCGAGAAGTGCATCCAGTCCAGAATGCTGATAATTCTTTTAGACGCGTGTTTGTGTACACGCCCATAACGAAAATGGAACTGTTAGAAATGAAGAAATTAGTGCCCTGTCACGATAAAGACCCAGCAGGTTTCCACCGCGAAATCAAAGACATGTTACTCATGGAGGATTACACCTACCCCGACATTATGAAAATATTGAAAGTGTTAATGCCGTCCGGTATTTACGAGAAACTCAAAGAAAAAGATTGGGAGGTAGGAACGCAAAAGATAGATTGGGCTGCATTAGAAGACGAAGAAAAGACTCGTACCCCAGGAACAGGGCTTGGGGACAAATCTAAAGCATTACCAGGATTGTTAGTGCAAGTATTGCCACGTTTATTAGCAACTAAAAAGGAGGACTGGGATGCAATCTCAGCCTGTAAACAGAAACCCGATGAAGACACTAGCGTTTTTTACTCCCGATTTGAGAAATGTTTTGGTATTAATAGTGGTTTGAAAACAAGTAGCGAGTCATATCCACATCTTTTCGTAACAAAGCTAGTAGAAAATTCCCTGCCCCAAGTTAAGAATCGTGTACAGAAAGTCGAGAGCACATGGCAAGCAAATACACCTTCACAAATGTTACAAATGTTACAGTATCACCAGAACCGAATTAGAGAGGAACACGAACACGAACAAAGACGCATGAAAGACACGAAAATGAAAATGTTAGTTGCTCAGTCAGTTCCAGCTGACGGTCAGAAAAAGGGCACGACACAGTCAAATAATTCACCAGCTCCTGTTAAAGGGACATGCAACTATTGCAAACAGCCAGGTCACTATAAAAACGATTGTGCAGTTTTGAAACATAATATACTTACTGGAAAAACTAAAGAGAGACCGCGTCCTCCTAGACAGGACCAGGTACAACAACAAGTACCACAGAATATTCAGCCTATGCAAGCCTCACAACAGACAGGACAGACAGTAGCAGTGCCACAGCCTCAACCGATTGCTGCAACTCAGCATGCATCACAGCAGATGTACCAGTATGCCCAGACTGATTATCCCGATTATCAGCGATACACATGAAACAGCCTAGAGAGGGAAGTTGGCTTGCCTCTTATTGAGGTTCCTGTAGATCAAGAGGGTCCTTATGTACACAGTCAAGTATTAGGGAAAGACAGAAAGTTTTTAATTGATACAGGGGCAAGCCGAACAACAATAAGTCATGACGAGGTCCCAGGGGCACCCCTCTCAGGCTCACAGAATGTTTCCCTTGGTTTTTCAGGCAAGCCTATTATTAATGAAGTATCGCAACCACTTCCCCTTGCAGTTGGTCCATTGACACGTACTACAGATTTACTGCTCACAAAGTCATGTCCAGAAAACTTGTTAGGTATCAAGACTCTGAAAGCTCTAGGAGCTGTTATTTGCTGTTCTCCGGAAGGAGTACGGTTGTTTCTACGTGACTTTAAAGGTCACTATGTGTTGAGAGATATTGATCCCCGATTACAGAATGTACCTGCACATTTATGGGCGCAAGGCCCCACTGATGTAGGTTGTATGCACATTACCCCATATCGAGTCACACTCAAGCCAGGTGTTGTTTTACCACGAATTCGACAATACAAGTTACCCCCCGATGCTGTAGTGGCTTTACTGAAAATCATTGAAGAGCTCATTGCACAAGGAGTGGTTGTAGAAACCAACTCGAATTTATGTAATTCTCCTATCATTCCAATTCTTAAACGTACAGATCCCAATGCACCACCAGTTTACAGATTAGTTATTGACTTGCGCGAATTGAATAAATGTATTGTACCACAGTACCCTGTGGTCCCAGATATCTCATCTCTATTGACAGCTATTGATTCTGAAGCAACGTTCTTTACCGTTATTGATCTTAAGAACGCCTTCTTTAGTGTCCCAATTGATCCGGAAAGCCAATACCTTTTCGGATTCTGTTTAAGTGGACGAAGCTTCAAATTTGCACGCGCACCTCAAGGATTCACAGAAAGCCCCAGCATCTATAGCCAAGCACTGAAAAGACAACTCGACAGTATACACATGCCTGAAAACACTGCCCTACTCCAGTATGTCGATGATCTGCTGATCACCGCCCGAAGCGAACCTGAATGTGAACTAGCGTCACTGACGGTTTTACATTTCCTGGCTGACAAGGGGCACAAGGTATCCCCTTCGAAGCTGCAATTCTGTGTTCAGCAAGTTGTTTACTTAGGTCACTTGCTGTCCAAATGGGGGAGGCAGCTAACGCCCGATCGCATCCAGTTAATTGCAGGTATGCTACCACCCAAGACACAAAAGGAGGTGCGCGCTTTTATAGGCCTCACTTCTTACTGCAGACAATGGATCCCTCAGTATGCATTTCTAGCAAAGCCACTCATTCAGTTAACAACTCAGGAGGCAGCGTCTTCGACTGTCCTCCCTTGGACTCAGGAACATACACAAGCTTTTGACGACTTAAAGAAAGCCTTATGTCAAGCACCAGTTTTAGCAACACCATGTTACAGTAAGCCTTTTACACTTTTCGTCACAGAACGTGAAGGTACTGCATTGTCGGTACTCACGCAGGATCAAGCAGGTTCACACAAACCGTGTGCTTACTTTTCTAGTACATTGGATCCAGTAGCCCAGGCTCTGCCTGCGTGCTTGAAATCCGTTGCAGCAACAGCTCTAGCAATCAGACAAAGTGATTCAATAGTGTTAGGACATCCATTGACAGTACAAGTTCCACACTCTGTGGAAATTCTTTTAAATCGAACACAGACTCAACACTTGACTATAGCAAGATTGACAGGTTATGAATTGACATTATTTCAGCCACACATAGAAATCAGACGTTGTAATACATTGAATCCTGCTACACTTTTGCCATTAACTGAAACAGACCCATTGGCACATGATTGCATTGAAGTTATTACTATCACGACGAAACCTAGACAAGACTTGACAGACACTCCATTACCAGATCCAGACCTGACACTTTACGTGGATGGTTCATGCATGAGAACAAGTACAGGAGAATTAGTGGCCGCCTACGCAGTCACACCCTTTCAGCACAAGCAGCAGAGCTCATCGCTCTGACACAAGCCTGTATTCAAGCCAAGAACAAGAGAGTTAACATATACACAGATTCCCGTTATGCATTCGGAGTTGTTCACGACTTCGGTGTCCTCTGGCGAGAGAGAGGTTTTTTGACTTCTCACCGTGCCAAAATTCAACACGGTCCCCTCATTCAAACTCTATTAGATGCAATACATCTGCCTACAGCGATATCCATCATGAAGTGTAAAGCACATACAAAAGTTACAGATACTATTTCCCAGGTTAATGACCTGGCAGATCGAACCGCAAAACATACAGCTCAGAATCAGATTCACACCACTGACCTGACAAAGACAATAGTCGCTACACCGACACATTGCATGACAGTTAAGGATCCCGCCCTAGATGTAATTGACATACAGACACATGCTACACCAGATGAAATCAAGAGATGGATTGAACTAGGAGGGACCCAGACAGATCAAGGATGGATGACGAAGGGAAAATCTACATGGTTTCTCCCCGACTCTATGGTTCAAGTTATCATTAATACCGTACACAGTCCAGCACATTTAGGAGAAAAAGCCATGTTAGACAGTATCCAACATCTCTGGTTTAATAAACACTTACGAGCAGCAGCCAAACAGAAAGTGCGTACTTGCATGATTTGTTGTCAGTTCAACCCAGGTAAAGGCGTTCCCGTAGAGCAAGGTGGTTTTCATCCTCCCGATCACCCTTTTGAAGTCCTCCAGATGGATTATATTCAGATGAAACATTGTCGAGGTTTTAAATATGTCCTTGTAGTTGTTTGTGCACTTTCCCGTTGGACAGAAGCATATCCAGTCCCAGATTACACTGCTCCAACCACTGCCAAGCAGCTGGTTCGTGAATTCTTCCCTCGATATGGTTTGCCCCGTGTTGTGTACTCAGACAACGGTCAGCCATTCTCGTCCGAGCTCATGAAGCAGGTATCACTCCTGCTAGGGTACCAGTGGAAGTTCCACTGTGTCCGACATCCTGAAGCAGCAGGTCTCGTAGAGAGACACAATCAGACCCTGAAAACTCGTCTAGCAAAAATCTGTAAGGAGAAGGGTGTCGACTGGATCGTAGCTTTGCCAGTCGCCCTTTTTTACATGAGAATGGTCGCACATTCCAGAACAGGGCTATCCCCGTATGAGGTGGTCTTTGGTAGACCACCGAATATGTGGGGGACGCCTTTGCCAAGAAAGATCACTGATGTCGATTGTAATATGTTGACAGATTACCTTGCCTCCTTGATGTCTGCACTACAATCATGTCGTTCACAGGTCGCTGCAGCCTTTCCCGACAACACCGAGGTGAAGCCGCATGACGTTGTTCCAGGTGATATCGTCCTTGTAAGAAATTTCGACAGGAAAAGTCCGTTGGAGCCCAGGTGGCAGGCGCCGAAGTTGGTTCTTCTCACGACGAGGACTGCAATCAAGGTCGAGGGCCAAAAAGGGTGGTTGCACTCAAGTCACGTGAAGAAATTTCGTGCATTACCAGAGACTGACTCACCCTCCCCCTCTAAGGACTGTCCAGATTCTAGTGACTCTAAACTTCCCCTGACAGAGAAAACTCCACAGCAGGAGTATAAAGAAAAATTGAGGTCTAGCAAGTCAGACAGTTTAATTGTTTAAGTCCTCCCCTAGGTGAATCGGTTAGACGTGTTTTCTGACATGTATCCCCTAGACCCCAACAGAGAGAGAGATAGACAGAAACAGCTCAAGAAACGTGAATATTGCAAATCTCTTCGCAGCCACTGTATTGTGACTTTATTGATTATGTTTTTTCTGAGCCTCATGATTATTGCTGCAAGTGTGCTTCTCCACATATACTATCCTATATTCAAGCGTGAACTTTCTTCCTTCAACGTTACTGCCGAGCATTCTTTCAGTGAACTGCCCCCGCACGAGTTATCTTACAGACTTGCGCTGCGCAACAATACATTCATTAGTATGTTACATCATTCCCATCAGACCAGCAATGCTACTAATTGTTGGATATGTGGCCGACTCCCTCCCTATCAGAAATACAAAGGAGTTCTGCCTCTTTTTCCGTATCCGTTCACACATAATGGGTCCTGTGGAGCATGGTTTAGTCTAATAAACTCTCTAGATTCAGACTCCGTAGTTTACCAGGGTAACTGGGTATGGGGAAACCTGAACGTCGTTCTGCATAAAGTCTGTTTCCCTGACAAGGAGGGTCTCCCCAAAAGGACAGGAACTGATCTAGAAAATGAAGTATATGGATTAGGTAACTTTACACTTAACCTCATGATTCTCAATGTTGAATCCGAAACAGAACCAGTCTTGCCCGCCATGTCCGTACTTCCAGTCAAAGGTGAATTATGTGTCAGAAAAAATGGTTCAGTACACCTGGGTCATAGTAGATGTACTACTGTGATCGAATTCAGTGATAAGGGCAAGTCTACCTTTAAAGCTTCACGTCATTCCTACTTCATTTGTGGTCATACCGCATATATACGCTTACCTCTAGATTGGGAGGGCACCTGGAACATTGCATTCCTTCTGCCACCTGTTTTCCTAGCCCCTCCTGATTATCATAGAAACACCCATCTAGTACATAATAGACCCCAGAGAGATCTCCCGATTGTCGACTACACTGAAACGGCATGGGAGCAATACACAGATTTCAATAAAGGTTTCTTTCCCTACTTAGGTGCTGTCTTTAATAGTAAACTGATACGAAGATTAACTAGAACCCTTGAAGCTGTAGTGAATGAAACTACTTCCGCCCTGGGCAACTTAACAGAGGAGCAGTCTGCTATGCGGATTGTTGTTCTTCAAAATCGTCTCGTCCTTGACGTCATCCTGGCCGATAGGGGCGGAGCCTGTAAGGTCATCGGGTCGAGCTGCTGTGTTTTCATTCCAGAAAATGCGCCATCAGTATATAGAGCCATAACTCGCCTTCATAAAATTGCAAGTCTGATACACCAGAATCCAGGCACCTGGACTTGGTCCGGTTGGTTCTGGACAACGTTGTCAGCCTGGGGATGGAAAGTCCTATCCTTCCTAGGTATTGGCCTTCTCATAGTATTCAGTTGCTGCCTATGTCTGCAATGTGGGCCAGCGATTTGCGGCTTGTGCGCCACATCCTGTATTCCCCATTCAAGTCCTCATTCAAAACGCCGTAAGAAGAAAGAAGAGCAAATGATGTTACATGAACAGATTGATAGATTAATGAGGATTGATATATCATGAAGGGTCCGTAGGGGACAAGGAGGGAATGAGGTAATATGAATTTTTGGTCAATTGTGTCCCCTATCGTAGACCCCAATGGCTCCATGTACCTGCTTCTAGTACATGTAAGTTCCCTCCACAACCAGCTATGAAGACGCAAATACATTTGCGTCCAATGTTAACATGTCTCCTTTCAGATCCACCATGAATGGGTCCGATATTCAGTTCCTAAGTGTGCCTTGCCAACATCTTTACATGGTGCACTTTCACGTTTTTCAGGCCCTGGCGAGTTGGGCCTTGTTTTCTGCCGTTCAAGCTTTCTCCTGCCTTCTGCCTCTGGAAGCCGCAGCTTGGGCCTGCATCTGTATCCGTGACCTTTCACTCACTCCCTGCGCGGCTAGCGGTGCCTGGCTCAGCCTGCCGGCCTGCCAAGACTGTATTCAGCCTTCAAGTTATCTGCTCCGCTCCTCGAAAAATACATTCCTGTCTAGTAGTTTAGGTAAACATCCTTCCCAGCTGCAGAGCAAAGGGCCCGGCCTTTCTGTCTCCATGCAAGTAATTCATAGCCTCTGTTACCATGGTAGGCCCATGGCCCCCTGCTTTACACGTAGACACGCAGTTGCATATACACGCATTAACAGTCAGTATAGAATAGCCTCTGCCCAAGAGACCTTTCCTTCTAGATAATACAGTTCCTCAAACACAAGATATTAGATATGATTTGGGATTAGGTTGTTCTGACACTCCAGACTTCTGTCTCCACATGTAGGGCTGAATGTCAAGTCCCCTTCACCCTCCAGTTCCACGTCAATCATACGTCATGCTGCTGCGCGCGCATCTCTGCCACATGTTCTTGCTGACTCTGCAGGATCCTTTTAGGGATCCACCCACTTATGACACCTTTCTGTGACGTTTCTTGCACACACCTCCGTGTACGCCCTAGTGCACGCCTCCTGTTACGTATTTCTGTTCTTATCTCTTTTCTCTCAGCTGTTACGCCTTCTGCATTCAATGTACTGTATGAATTGACTATATATATGATTTCTTGTTAATAAATCATTGTACATGTCCATTGCAATTCTCACCCTGAACCCTCGTGGCGATGGGTCATGCTACCATTGGTTCGAACCAATTCCTTTTTAAGGAATAAAACCCCACTTTAAACCTCAGATACCACGGATTCTGCCTCTTCATTTTGACTGAGTTATTCTTATTGAACTTTACCGCATAAATTCCGTATAGGTAATTAAAATTTACCACACACCTTCCCATCGTGACTGCGCGACCCTGCATGATATTCTTGATAAGTTCTAACACGATTGCATAAGCGGTTCACTAGTTGCGGGGTCCGACCACCTTTGACCTTGTCCTCCTCCATCTTTCTCTTCAGGCAATTTTGCTGTAATCGAACCGATCGCCCGCATTGCCCTTAATTGGCTTGACGCTTCTTCGAGGACCCCGACCCTGGTAAGCCCTTAGTTAAGTATTTTTTACCACACACCGTTGGCTTGCCTTATCACGGACCCTGATAGCATTACTTTTGCAGGGCCACCGACTTTCGCATACTGATTCTACTATACCGCTTCCAGAGCCATGTCCCCTTCTGGCTCTTCTACGGTAAGCGCCTCCCTGTATCGCTGCCCGTTCATACCCGGCACCACGCCACATTCTTAACGCCACTAGTCACGTGGGCAAGTTCACTCTAAATCTGTTTGTCCGTATTAACTTTCGTGTTCGTAATACCCGTCACCCGCACTTTGTCTCCTTGCGTGCTCATACCTGTCACTACCAGTGCATAATTCCAACGGCACTCCTTCCGTGTTCTCTGTAATTAGTCTCAACTGATCCTCCATGTACCAGGAACATGCACCACTCTTAGTTTTAATACAGTAAGATAACCCCTCTGCGCCTGAACGGAACGTTCTATCCACTCGGTTTTGCAGCATTTCATCTCTTAGGTAGATCATATGTCTTATGCAATTGTCTGCTTGGTTGACCTAGCCACATTACCTTGTTATAGTTTGCATGCCTCTTCACTGGCATTCACCAAAACAGACACTCTGTTGAAGAACCGCCTTTCCGATTTACTTACCTTACTGGTTTTTTGTTTTCCTTTCCTTCCCTTTCTTTTCCTCTAGGCAAATGAGGCTTGTAACTGTTAGGCATTTATTACATGTCCTGATGATGATCCACATATTGGTTTAGTTGGATCGAAACGCCGTCGACAAAATTGAGCACCTTATACATTTATGAACCTTGATGTCACTTAAAATGTAAAGGTATATTAATGTTCTGTTTGACATTTGAAACTGTACAAATAACAGAACTGAAAGCTTTTGCCTAAAAGCCCTTTTTGTTTTACGTTTCCCAACTGTACGTTTCAGGAATGCTAAGGAGGGTACACGCTTGTGCCCCACCTTGTAAATTGCTGATGAAATTGTTGATACTACTAAATGAGTAAATATTAAACCTCTGTCAGGCTGGACATGTCATATCAATATAGAAAGGACTGTGTCTATATTTACTAGATGTTATTCCTGTGCTTGTAAGGGACCACTGTTGTTTAAAAAAGGTTTTATAACATGGCTCTGACGGAATCAGGCACCATTTTCAAACAAATTTCCTGTCCTTTTTTATGTGCTTAGTAGGCACATGGCATAAAGGAAATCTGGAATTGCTTCTTACCAAGGGTCTTTAGGCAAGGTAAACAATCACAGGAAAAAGTAATTTTTATGTTACTGCAAATAGCATCTCTCTCTCTCTCTCTCTCTCCCTCTCTCTCTTTCTCTCACAAACACACACGCACACCCACATGCTCAGGCATATAAGCAGACATGTCCACACAGTTGCTGGCACACAGACATACACATAAACTCCCCAGCACAGAGTCAAACACACTCTCAGGCATTGAAACACAAACATTTACCTGAGGAAGGCCACAACTTCTGGCTCTCCCATTCGTCTGCAGCATGCTAGAGGCAGACTCACGAGCTTCCATCCAACCAGTAGCTGGAATATGGTGGAAGGTATCAAGATATTCCCTATCCAGTTTCTTATAGGGCAAGAGAGAAGCTCCACTATCTGACATGTTGTACTGTGTGACGCTAGTAGAGCGTGTCAGATATGTACTGTGTATGAGTGAGGCCGGGCTGTAATAACCCCCGCCTAACATATGAGCAATATATCTACTGGAGCCCTGTTCTGCTGGCAAGGTAATATTACAGTTCTTACATACAAATCTGTGAGATTATTTGTTTTCATGTAAAAACTGTAACATGCCAAGCAGTAGTGGACCAGGGAGACCGTGAGTCAATGCCCTGGCACCCCTAAGGGCAGCCTCCAATGGTATAAGTATTGTGCAATGTGCGCAGAAGCCTGTGGCTCTTATTTTCAACAACCTGACTTCAGAATGATTGTATTTGTAAATGTATATCTGTATTGTATTATATGTTTACAGAGAATAGTAGTGATGATATGTATTCATAATGACAGTGATACAAATGATAAGGAATTTTCCTATTCTTTGTATTGATTTTCTGATACCTAAGTAAGCTCACTAAGGGGCTCATTTATGAAGAAGTCATGCAGTGCAGCCCAGTAAGTCATCTTACTGCGCTGCACTGCATGACAGAGAAAGGGTGGGAATGTGCCATGTTCAAGTCAATACAAAAACAACAGTTGATGGACTGAATGCAGACCAATGTCATACATTCACTCTGGGCCTAAATCCATCGTATTTTTGCTCACCTTGGCATACCAGTTTGAACCCAGCCATATGCAAATCAGTCTTGACCCTGTGCCCCAAGGGAACAGTCCAGCCCAAACTACCAACCCAGGTCCCCCCATGACTGGAAACAAGCATCCTAGGACCGGTTTTGGGCTTTCAGCCTTCATCAGCCAGGATAGCTTGATTCCAGTGGCATGGAGAGCACAGGATTCAGGTCTGAGCATACCCATCCCACTCGGGGTGAAAAATGCAAAAACAACAGTTGATGGACAGAATGCTGAACAATGTCATACATGCACCCCACTAGAGAGATCTGGGCCTAAACCCATCGTTTTTTTGCTCACCATGCCATTCCAGTTTGAACCCAGCCATATGCAAATCAGTCTTGACCCTGTGCCCCATGGGAACAGTCCAGCCCGAACTGCCAATCCAGATCTTCCCTGGACTGGAAACAAGCATCTTAGGACTGGCAGAGGGTGAGACTGATTTGCATATGGCCATGTCTGAACTGGGGTGGCAGAGTGAGCTAAAGAATGATGATGGATTAAACCCAGATCAGTTGACTGGGGGTGAGTGCTTGCAATGTTCAACACTCCGTCCATCATCCCCTTTGGTTTTGCGAAGTTCGCCCTAAGTTGGCAGGGTATGCCCAGACGAGGGTCCCTTGCTCACTTTGCCACTGGATTCAAGATAGCCTGGCTGATGAGGGATATGAATCTGAAACCGGTCCCAGGATGCTTGTTTCCGGTCCAGGGAAGACATGGCTTGGCAGTTCGGGCTGGACTGTTCCCATGAGGCACAGGGTCAGACTGATTTGCATATGGTCATGTCTGAACTGGGGTGGCAGAGTGAGCTTAAGAATGATGATGGATTAAACCCAGATCAGTTCACTGGGGGTGAGTACTTGCAATGTTCAACACTCCGTCCATCATCCCCTTTGGTTTTGCTAAGTTTGCCCTAAGTTGGCAGGGTATGCCCAGATGTGGGTCCCTTGCTCACTTTGCCACTGGATTCAAGATAGTCTGGTTGATGAGGGTTATGAATCTGAAACCGGTCCCAGCATGCTTGTTTCCGGTCCAGGGAAGACATGGCTTGGCAGTTCGGGCTGGACAATTCCCATAAGCACAGGGTCAGACTGATTTGCATATGGCCATGTCTGAACTGGGGTGGCAGAGTGAGCTAAAGAATGATGATGGATTAAACCCAGATCAGTTGACTGGGGGTGAGTGCTTGCAATGTTCAACACTTTGTCCATCCTCCCCTTTGGTTATTCTATGTTTAAGTCAATACAGCACATCCCTGTCCTTTCTCATGCCCTGGCATCCTGGCTGCCTAGCACCAACACAGTCATCCTTGCATCATGCATGCTGCGTTGTTTTTTGTGTAGGCAGGGGCGCCTTCCTTCACAACACCAATACTGGGAGGCATGTTACTCTGTCTAAGTGTGCAGCAGAATGACATACACATAGAAAGAGAAAGAAACAAGGAGAAATAGAGATATTTCTCCAAATAGAGATATTTCTCCTTGTTATGCCTCCCCAGGGAAGGCAAAAGATTTTGGCAAATTCCCAGGTTTACAAGTTCTTGTAAATATGGAAATGCGTCAACATCTATGGGAGTTGTTTGGGCACACCAGCACAATGCCCATGGAATGGATTCCCAAGGCACAGTAGCACAATGCAGCAATTTGCACTGTGTTGCGTTACTCCAGATGTATGAAGTCACACAAAGTGGCTTTGCGCTGCACCAAAAATCTGACTTAAAGGTTTGCATCATGCATGTACCACACTGCATGGTGCAAATGCAATGCAAGCATTTCATAAATATGCCCCTAAGTATCTTGTGATGTTATACAAGATACTGCCTCAAGCTTAATTCCTGAAAGACAGAGGTGATTTTATGTGGGAATTTTTCCCCTAAGTGGTCACAGATCTGGTGGCCGGATGAATTGGGAGCAGCACCCACCCCAGTCACCAAAGCAAAAAATGTAGGAGTGCCTATAGACCAGAGACTACATTTTGAAGCACAAGTCAGGACAGTATCATCAGCTAGTTTCCTTCTAAGAGTATCAAGAAAATCTTACCCCTAATCCAAATAGAAAGCAGAAAAAAGTGATTACCTCTCTAGTTATAGCCAAATTGGGCTACTGCAATGGGCTCTATCTCGGAATGCCCAAGAAGCAGACTCATAGATTGTAGATGATCCAGAATGCAGCTGCTAGACTTCTTCTAGGGATCCCTAAGTTTCAAATGACAGGTAATCACCTTAAGAGACTGCATTGGCATCCAGTCAAGGGTTGCATCAAGTTTAATGCCTTATGTGTCACATTCTATTTTACCACTTCTTAAATACCAAATTTTACCGATTCGGTATTTAAGAAGTGGTAAAATAGAGGGGGGGGATGTAGGTATTACAGAATCGGTAAATACCGAATCGTTAAGATTCGGTATTTACCGATTCTGTAAATACCGATTCGGTAATGCCCATTGATTCCTATGGGCATTGAAGCCCATAGGAATCAATGGGCAATACCAAATCGGTATTTACCGATTCGGTAAATACCGATTCCAGCAAGGGTGCAGGGGGTGTCACTTTGACACCCTCTAGCACCCCAAATACAGGCATGTGTGCAATGTGGCACACAGACATGCCCTAAGGGCATATCTGTGTGTCACATTGCACAGATGTGCATGCACAGATGCGCATGCACACCTGAATTCGGTATTTTACCACACAATAGGATTGTGTGGTAAAATACCGACTCTTAAGGGCCTGTGGCACTCTTAGGAGTGTCACCTACATATGGATTTACCGATTCGGGAAATATACCGATTCGGTATTTTACAGAATCGGTATATTTACCAAATCGGTAAAATTACCGATTCTTAAAATAACATGCCCCTACATCTGAAATACCCTAATACCAGTCGGAAACGGTCGAAATCGGCCGTTTTCGAACGGTATTAGGGCTCCTACATCTGCCCCTTGGTTATTCAATGAATAGTTCACCTGCCTACTTTCTGGACTGTTAGCGCCAAGACACCATTTGGTATTTGTGCGCTATATAAATAGAAAGCAGGGTAAAGCCTAAACGCTTTTGGGGCAAGAGAAATATATGAATAGAGAAGAAAGTCATCAAAACAGGGCTAGGGATTTTAAACACAGAAAACAACATCCAATAATGAGCACGAGAAGAGCCAAAGTCAGTTCAAAGTGTATACAAAAGTATTGGTTGCAGTGCAGTATTCAACAGAAATCTAAAGCTTACAGAACATCTTTTCTAGAATATGAACTGAAGCAACACAATATGTGGTGTATCCAGATGTCAAGAACCAGAAAAGGGACTATTTTCTGACATCTATTTGCCATTTCAGGAGACAGCCTAGGGATTTTTCCCAAATAACAAAAATCCATAAAGTTGGCAGTTCTCCAATTAATGATTGACCTCAGGCCTGGACCTTGATACTCGCCAGTGTGTCCCATCGAACCGACGCTCTGTAGGGCATGGTTGTGTATAATGATATCTCTTTTTATATATGTATATATCCATACCAAAGGTATGGCATAATTGTGAGGACATAAGAATATCACTGAGTCATAGGCAGTGTCTGTTGAGAAACTGAGCATTGACAGGTTCCAAAGTTAAGGCACTTCTAACAGGGATATTCTGTGCCCTTCTGGAATCTAAAACCTGATGAGTGGTCAGTGACGTAGCTAGGCCTTTTGCTGCCCATGGCGGCCTTGTGTTTGCCGCCAACGGCGGGCAAATTTAAGAGGGGGGTGCTGGCGATTCCCTTGCGACGACTGCAAATAAGATCCGGGGGAGGGAGGATGAGGCTGCTGCCCCCAAACCTTGTGCTGCATGATGCCTATAATTTGTAAACAAGGTCCCCATCCTTTGGTGCATCGTGGAGTGATGTTCACTTCATGGAGCACTAAGCATACCCTAGGAAAGCAAGACGCCACCAACTCACTGGGTGTCAGTTTTTATAGGTACACAGCGGCACCAAGCCCCACAAGGCACACACACAATGCAAGTGTTTGCCTGCGAGAGAGACCAGCATTGGTGTAACTTTGAAGCTCAAATGAAGCCAGAGCAGATCTTTCTGGATGCTACATGCTTGTGGCACTGTGACAATCAGTTCTGCCTCGACTGACTTAAGTGGAGATGGGGGTGGTAGCTAGTGAATACAGTGTTAAAAACAAGCTCAATGTTCACTCTTACCTCTGATTTGGCCTGTTAGTATTTGCAAAGTGCTGCCTGTACCAAGACACCTGGAGTTGAAAAATGGCATGTGGGTAGGCTGCACAGCAGTGTGAAGACTTGGTGCTTTCCAGAGCCTAGGTACATGATTGTGTCACTAATTCAGCTTGTGTACATATACAAAGAGAGTTTGTGAGCTCCATGGAAGCAAAAGAAGCAGGAATCCGTGCTCCCAGGTTCAATCCCATTGACTATAGAGGTCATCACAGGATGGGTCTGCTTCCTGAAAACGTGCATTATTTATAGGAATAGTGGACAAAGATGAAGTAAACATGGTAATTCTTACTTACCATGCTTAAAATAGTCAAGGCAAAACACACATTGCAGTAAAAAATGTTATGGTGGTAGCTTGCCTGTAAGCTAAACCATACGTCATGTTTTGATATTAGGGTTTCCATTCGGACAGTTTTATATTTAGAGTGAATGTGATTTATGTTATTCAAATATGCTTGCTTTTTGGACACAACCGAACCAATACTTATTTCCATGCTGTAAACATCTTGACCCTAATTACCACCCTGATCCAAAATGGTCCCCTCAATCCCCTTTTTTAGGTCTGGGCTTTGAGAAAGCTTGAGCTACCTGGCTAGGCAATTGTCTTTCACAAAACTACATAATGTACGTACTTATAGGGGCTTTTGGCTATCAGTCTTTATAAATTGGTCAGCTGAACTGTCATTCACAATGCACTTCTTCCTTCCACATCATATATCATGGGGAAATGTATCAGCCCACTTTTCTCATTTGCTCCCTTCTCTTTGAATGACTGTGCAAAGCCTGTGCACATTGTTCATATCCGTCTAAAAATAGATCCTATATTTTCATTGACACGGTTAGTTCAAAGAGTACCTTTTTATTTATTTTTATTGTAAAACTAAATTCCAGCTACGTAATTTGCCTGCTCATTGACTGTTCAGTTAGATGGGGGTTTATTTTATCTTTAAGTTGCAGTTATAGAGGATTTAAGTGACATTGCAACATTGTAGTTACATGTGATTTGAGTGCTTGATAAGGTTGGTTGTGACTTATTCTTTTCGAAATCACAAAAAATAATACTAGTGAAAAAATGTGTGGCGCAACCTGAATAAAAATTTCACTAGTAAAACAGGCATGTCACTCATTATGAGTTTGGTGCTGCGGGACCGCCCTGCTCTTTCACCGCCATACTCATGTAGGAACCGCCTGCCAGATCAGGAGGTTTCTCCTGGTCTGGTGGCAGTTTTTTAGAGTTCCCAGGGCAGTACCTATGAGAACCTCAAAGATAGTGCCTGCACGGCACGGACTGTTGCATTCTGTGCCGGCCAGGTACTGGGGTGCATGCACACAGGGGCGCACATGTTGTTCCCTCTGTGTGCAGCCACATGGTGTGAGGCATTAGGGGCCCCTGTAGGGACCCCTTTTCTTCCTCTCCACCAGAGTTTTCATGGCGGGCTCACTGCTGAGAGGAAAACTGTAGTATGCTTGGCGTGATTGCTGTGGCCCCACAAAGCATATTGCAGCCTCAGGACCACTGGGCAACCGCCAGAGAATGGCGGTTGCAGCTGTTGCCATGGTCCCAGGGCGGCCCAACCTCCCTGGATGTTTTTTAAATGTAAAATTTCTATTGCAACTAAATAGCATCTAAGTTTAGGTAGTAGCATATTTTTATTTTTTTTTATTTTGTGACGTATGGACACAATAAAAAAAAGAATAAAAAGATCCATCTCACCATCCTGCCATGACTAGTCATTTTAGCTTTGCTAATGCCTGTTACTACTTTGGGCTGATGTAAGACCGTTCTTCTCAAAAACATCTCCACCTGCTAGATTTTTGTCATTAGCCTGCTCAGGTTCAGTGATGTCTCTGTACAGAATCATTCACATATAACACTTTGTACATGAATGGTTTCTCTATCTAGTACACAAAGACCTTTCAAACTGAGGGCTATACATTTCTGACCCAACCCACGTACAAATATGTTACTCAGAAAATTCAGATTAGGTGTGGATCGCAATTCGATTTAGGTCAATAATATTCATAAGGAAGGTAGAAAGTTGTGATATACTCTAGAGACCATCACAGGGTTGCTGTAGTTAGCAGATCACCAATTATGTGATTGTCTTTCAATAAAATAATCCTTTTTTTATTCAGCTCTTTCTCCTTAAAGGAAACAAGGCTGCATTGAAAAATAAAGATTGACCTTATTGGGGTTTTTTTGTGCTCTTGAGAGTAGCAGTGATCTGGTGGGTCCCTTCCTACTCCACAACAATTTTTATAAATTCATTTGTATTCATATAGTCATTAACAAAAAATATTTTATTTCACATTTTTAAGATATCTCTAAATCCAATGCAAATTAAATGCTAACAATTTGCTACTTTCATAGACTGGATTGAAAAACAATGTATTACTATTATGATGCTCACCTAGAATTATGGAAGCTTGTATGAGTGAAATCATCTCCCTAATTGCCCTAAATATACTGAGCCTGATTCCACAAAAAACATTTCTTTTGCTAGTGCAAGTCACTGAGAAAAACAATTCTTCTTTTATTTAGTTTACATTTTTCACAGTTTTGGGTGTTTGTGCATTTTTAAGTCGTAGAGAGGGAAGTAAATTCCATTGTAGTTAGTTTATTTTTTTATATATATTATGTATTTGTTTTTATTAAATCTGATTTAAAAAATAATTGTAATTAGGTTTTTAAATGTTTTTGAGAAAATAGTTATGAAATGGAATGGTATATGTAATCCTTCAAATCCAACACGTCCCCTCTGTTGCATTCATTGGAGTAGGAATAGTAAATGTAACCCTCCTGCCCCAAAATCTTAACTTTTACCTACTGCTTGGACTGGAGTGAGAATCGTCAATTTAATCCCTCCTAACTAGGTGGGACTAGTAAACTTAACCCATTTGAAGTCCAACACTTTCAGTAATGTTACATACATTGCAGCGAAATTAGTAAATCTAACCCCTCTGAAGTCCAACACCTTCCATATTGTTGCTTAAATTGGAGTAGAATACCAGGGGCCTGAGTATGAGTGTGGCGGAGGTGCGCTGACAGTCGGTGACCGCCGCACCAGCAGTCCGACCGCCATATTACAACAATTTGATTTTTTTGTTTTTATTTTTTTAAATATTTTTATATATTATTTTTGGAGAAAACTGTTTCTTTCAAAATATGTCTTGTACTTATTAGGTTTCTTGATTTTATATTTTATATATGTACTTTTTTATTTTACTTTGGTTATTGTTAATATTATGTTTGCAATTTATTTTAAAGCATAAAAACATTATTTGTATTTGTGTTTAATTTGTCTTAAACAAAACTTTTTTATATTAAATATAATATAAATGAATATATTATATATAAACTATTCTTATATGTTTATTTTAATATTTAAATAAGGTTACATATTTTAGTTGGTTGTTTATCTTTGCTAATTTTAGTTTTATTTTAGTGCTAATATTGAAAATTAAATGTATGTAAACTTTTTGTAGTTACTTTTATATATACATACATGTATATCTCCTTATGCCTCTGCTTCATCCCATCCAAAGAAGTAAGTTGCACATGCTCAGGGTGTTCAGCAGTGATGTGATGTTTATTTACAATCGCTCACAACTTGTTTCAGCCAGGGCAACCAGCCTTGTTCACAATAATAGCGGCAAAGGAAAACAGGAGCACAGCTGGCCTCTTGATGAGTTGGTGGGAGGACCAGGTCTCCACAGCTAAAATACTGTAAAGTGAAGAGGCACTCAGATTTAGTGATGCACTCAATAAGAATGGTGACATCCTGAGACTCTCAGCCCATGTAAGCAAGGAGAATGTCATTTTCTTAGATGTACAGGTAGAAGTCCAGAACAATATGTTGGGTACGAGCTTATAACCACTAGCTGATAACAGCATTCTTCATGCCCTCAGCAGCCCCCAAGAAGCCTTTTAATGGAGCATGGGGAGCTGCTGAAAGCAAGGAGAGATTGCAGTATGCATAAATCTTTTACAGAGCAAGAGAACATGTTAACACAATTCAGAGACAGGATTTACCCCAAAAGAGTAATTGAGAAAGCAGTAGAGACGGATACACAAAACACATGGGACTCTACTCTGTTCAGTGAATGAATGAATGAATCAATCATTTAGGGAGAAGTTCCTATATCGTGTAAGCGTCTTCAAGAGTGTTGCGGTGCTTAGACAATTAGAGATGGAAAAGAAGCAAGGAACAACAGGAGTCCTACAATACCTAAAGTTTAAATAAAAATGTTTTCAACTCTTTAGTGAATTTTCTTTCCTCGGTGATGGATCTCAGATGCCCTGGCATCTAATTTTATATGTTGGCTACCTTGACTGTAATAGAGGAGCCCCCTCTGCACTGTTTTTAAATGGGAGGACTGAAAGTAGACCGGTACTACTGCAGTGCAGGGACCTCCCCTGTCTGTAATCCTTGATCCTCTCATTTAGGTACATGAGCCCTTTGTTGTGAAGGGCTTGATGGCTCAGCGTCAGAACCTTTTACATGATGTATTGCCGAACTGGTAACCAATGCAGTTTCTCCTGTAGCTGAGATGCCAATGCATGCTTAAGCATTTTATGGAGTAGACGGATTGCCATGTTCTGAACTACTTGTAAATGATGGGCCAAATAATCAGGAGAACCCAAGTACAGAACACTGGCATAGTCTAGCCTAGAGAGAATCAGTGCCCTGACCAAAGTGACTTGGGCATCATGAGGAAGGCAGTTGAGAAATTTCCTCAGCGTGCGACAAACCAAAAGTATGATTTTACAACTGCTGCCACCTGGGCACTGAAAAATTGTTGAGACTGAGACCCAACATAATGCCCAGATATCTGGCCACTGTCGCTGGAAAGGGCGGGGGAACGCTGTTGGGCATTGCTCCCCATGCTCCTGTCCATTTGGGCAGCGGATTCAGCCAAAACAGTAAGATGTTGGTTTTGTCTGAGTTGCGCTGCAATTTATTGGCTCTGAGCCATTCAAGCAGCGTCTTCAAGCAAAATGCAAATGCATCTTTTCCACTTGCGGAACCCCCATCATACGTGAGCAGGAGCTCCTAATGCGAATGGAATCAACCAAATATTCCAAAGGGGTCATATAAATGTTGAAGAGAGTAGGACTCAGGGAGGAGTCCTGTGGCAATCATCACCTCTCCCAGGCACGAGGCTTCATCCAAACTATCTGCTCTAATATCTCAAGAAAAGAACCCAGACAGCCTAAGGCAGAACCTGTCACCCATAGATGTTCTAATCTGTGAAGCAAGATGTCATCCACCATATCAAATGCAGCTGACAGGTCCAACAGCACCATGTGGTTCTGTGAAAACGGGCCTCGTTACGAAAGGTCATGGTTCCTTCACGATTTTGGTGATGTTGAACCGTATTTAGCGAATGCGGCTAATGTGGAGTGAATTTGTCACGTTAGCTAGCTAATTCACCATGTATTTGGAGATTTCGTCTCGAACATGGGTTCCATTTTGTTTAAGGCCTCCATTTTGTCTTGCCATCACGCAGGCCGACGAGTATGGTCGAGCGAACGAAGCGGCTTGGCCTTCATGTGTTGGTATACATTAACAGGGTCTTTCTTGACTCCGAGGCGAATTGCAAGGATCTGATTCCCTCACCTGAAGCTGACCCTGCCGAGTCAATTTCCCTGGTTTGATCGTTGTCTGAGATTGCCAATCATTGTTCAGGACATCGTTAACTTTAGTCTCCTTACACATGCCTTATCTTGCTCACTATCAGACATTGCTTCCTTTTCTATGTTCTTTACTACATGCATTGTGCTTTTCAATTATGGGTTTGTCCGGCTTGTGGAGATTGGATTTGGGACATTCCCAATGATTAACTTTGGGTTGGGATGTTGCAAATTGAGTTTTTCGTCATGTGATACTTTGTTTGAGAATGTATTTCATTGGTTAATTTTTGGTGCAGTGGGTGTGTATTCTCGTAAATGTGAAAATTGTGTATAAAAGGAGATGTCTTGCTGTACGAATTTGAGAAGTCTCCTGAAATACTTCCATGCTGTATTTCGAGGATCACTGTTACTGGCTGCAGCTAATAAACTTGGTCTCTGACGCCACCCAGAAGTATTCCGTGTCTCTGTAAACCAAGACAGGTGAATCCGAAGACTTTGGGCGTGCCCCTGGTGCCGCTGGATTCTAAAAGCCCAGTTCTTCAACCAGACCAATATTAAGTCCAGAATCCATGCTGGTCTTAATACATTCTGAGACCTCCAATAACATCACCTCTGTGCTGTGGTGTGCTCTAAAGCCAGATTGGGATGGTGTTGCAAATTGTTATCAGCTAGGAAGGTGGTAAGCTGTTGATTCACCAACTTTTCCAAGATGTTCGAGGCTGCTTCAGTAACAGAAAACCCAAGCATGAGACAATAGGACATGATGTACGATTTATTACCACCTTCAATTACAAGTCAAAAAGGGTGAAAAGTATTGTACAAAGAAATTGGATAAAGCAGGAATGTGACTCCTTCATGAGTAACCACCTGGGGGAGACCCCTAAAATAATATACAGGAGGGATGAGTTGTTAAGAGATTATCTAATGCAGGGTGACTTTTGGGGACTGTTGGAGGTGTGAATGGTTTCTTTCCATGTAAAAAAAATTTAAAGCATGAAAGAATAGTGATACCATATAACATTACCATGTACCTTTTGGCAGGAGAGAGAAAACCATAACACAGTTTCTCATGTGCATATCCAATTATGTAGTATATGTCCTTGTATGCCTCTGTTGAAAAAAGATATGTTCGGAGCACAATTCATCCAGTAAAGAAATGCATTCTAGAGCACACGAAAGCCATTGATACCATGGACAAACATAACGCTGTAGCAGGTAATTTCTCAGAATCCAACTACGAGGACAGAAATGTTTTAAAATTCTGTCCTATTAAACAGATCATACAGAGTCTGTGGGCGGTCAACAGAGACCTAGTGCTGAGAAGTTGAAAATCTAGACATACAATCAACCTAGAAACCTAATTTTCCTCCGGTCTTAATATCGACGAAAAATTGAAGATACACTTAGTTGATTGAAAATTGTTACTTCTGATATCTGTTGTAGTGTACTGTAGGTGGTTTGATGGTTAAGTCTGTGAGAAATATGAGCTGCTTTTACTATGATTTTACTGTCTCTTTTACTGTTTCCACAGGAAGGAAACTAAAGGACTCTTGTTTTTCGAACAAGGAGGTGGTGTCACCAGGCAAGATTATACCCCTTACCCTTTTCTTAAGGATATTTCTTATATATTTTGTGTTAATTACCAGATGCCATTGCATATACAACTGTAATTTATACTGCATAATGGTGGGCAAATAATACGAGACAGTGCCAGGAAGGATTAGATGGTTAGAAGAGGTTGCGGACCACTAACATACTGACAAACTGAATGGTCCCTTTTACCTCATGTTGCTCACTTGGGATTTATAAAGGGGAATAACATCCATCAATGTATAAAATTCACAAACAATTGAAGGGAATTGCCATGTAGGACTAAGGAGCATATGATAACCTTTATAAGGGCTTGGTCTCCCTTTGAAGACTACACTATAATTTTTGCAGAAAACTCATGATGCTTCATGTGAATGTAGTACTCTTGTTATTCTCATTGTTACTCATGATCAAATTCTTTTTGCACTTATCTATTTGTAGTAATTTCATGTCAATGGTAGTTAGTTGATGGATATATTCGCTATTGTATATTAGACTTATAAAAGCTAGTTGCATTAACTTGAGAGATGTTCTTTGTAAAATTCTGCCCAGATGTTTCCCGCCGCTTGATCGCAATGCTGCTTATGTTGGCTAGGCGTAGGGTGACCATGTGCTGGGGTCACAGACCGGCACCTAAATTCACTCATTGGCTTGAGGGCGCCTCTAGATGCCAGACCTTGCTATCGGAATTTTTGGAGTTATTACCTGCAAGATCTCGTCCAATTGACATATGGGGGCCTTTAGTGACATATCCCCATTCCCAAATACCCTCGAGCCTTGCTGCCTCTCCCGCATTCCCCGTAGACACACCACCCGCGGCCGCCGCCGGTGCTGGTCAGTGACTGCCTCCCTCTAACCTCTATGCCTCTGCCTTCCCTGTTTGCTGCACTAGCCACCATCAACGCAGTGTTGCCCACACCTCCTCTTGGGAGGGGTTAAACATGTTTATTTTGTTGTCACAACAGTTTCATACAGAATTTGTCCTTTGCATTTGGGAAATGTCTTTACCTATACAATATTTGACTCGGAATCCATTGTGTATGTCGATATGATCTGATGCAAACTGTATTCTGACTGTTTTGAACTTGTCAATAAAGGTTTTGAAAAATTTGAAAAAAACAAAAAAAAACTTGAGAGATGTTACTATTTCAAGATGGTGTCCATGTTGAACGGCATGATTGTTTGTCATTTGTTTATTTTCTTCACTTGCACTTCATGAGATTTATACTCTTTTGTCCCTTCTTTGTTGCCAAGATCGTGAATAATTCCTGTTGCACTGGCTGGAACGCTTAATGAGCCACAAACAAATACCAACACCCTGAACGCAAGCATCTTACTTCTTTGGATGGTTCAAAGTAGAGGTGCTAATTTGGATTACCGGCTGCTCCTCCAACTCTGTGCGACACTCCCATATGGGTGAGGACGCCTTGAGCTGTATTTGTGAACATATATCTCTTTTCAGATAGATTGATAGATACATATTTGTATATAGCTAAAAATTAAAGAAATTATTAAACTAATTCACTATTTTAACTAAACTACTTGAAGGGCAATAGTTATTAAAAACATTATTCTTACCTTTTTTGAGTGATATAACTGCCACAAAATTTTTGACTTAGTATTTTATCATTTCCATTAGAAACATAGAGGCGTGATGTTTTGATGAACTATATTTTTGACACACTATTCATGGCAGTCGATATGTCAATATTTGTAATCACAATATTTTGCCAAAAATCAGTTAGGGAAAACAGGTGCTAGCTCACTTTCTCTCAAGAAGGACAGAAATCTAAACACCATTGTAGGCTAGAACAGAGGGGGATATTAACAACTGAAGTGGGTGAGTGAGGCATTAGCCGTCATGGCTTAATGCCTCACTCCGCCACTTCAGAAACGCAAGGCTGCACGATATTTACGAGAATATGGTGAAGCCTTGCGTTTCCCCATGCTCTGTGTAGCACCAACGCAGGCACCCTTACGCCATAGTGCAAGGGTGTCTGCATGCAGGGGAAAGATTGTTTATGTACGAGAAGGTCAACCTTCACAAGGCAGCACACATGGAAAAAGCAAAAATTAGGAGAAATAAAGCATTCTCCTCTTTTGGCCAACTTAACTGGTCTAAATTTTGGACCTGCCTCCTATTTACGCTGCCCTTGTAAATAGGGGGCAGCATAAAAATTAATGGATGTTGCGGTGGAACGCCCATCGCAACTCCCACTGCTCACCCCTTTCACGCTAAGCATAGTATGAAAGGGTGCCTTATTTACAAGGCAGCGTTAAGCCACGTTAAGTGGCTTAACGCTGCCTTGTAAATAAGGCAAAGCCCCTATCGCTATGTAAACGTCGGAAAGAGTGACGTTCCCATGGCGATGAGGGATTGTAAATATGCCCCAGAGTGCGGTAGGGCTTTGAAATGTCTTCGAAAATAAAGTAGGTAGCAAACGATTTGAACACTAGGGTTTGAGACAATATGACACCGCAAATATGAGCTACTTTTCTAATTTCATACGGTACTGAAGCAGCCTCTTTCTGAAGAGGTATAAAAATGGAGTTTAGGTCAATCAGTTGTAAAAACGCATCATTAATAATTTATTAACGCTTGCCAGCTTCAGAGAGGCTGTACTGATATCAAAGGGTCACAGAACACTTCCCCAAGGGTACTCCATTAATGAAGATTACAGAGATGGCAATAAAAGTGAAGTACTAGGCAACCTAACCTTGGAAAAAGAATGCAGGGGAGATAAGGACACGTTCAGTTTTCAAACATGTCATTTCAACCAATCATTCTAAAAGCGATACAGCTGGGAGAAGCACTTTGTAACTTTACAGCGTGCTTTTTTATTGTTACAACCTGTAAACGAGGCTGTAATGTGGTTTGCAGTACTCGGTGGCCTCCTTGCGCGGTACATGTGAGTGCTTCTGGCTATATGCATTCTTTTCTCCTTCAGCCCTGGTATTGTTGCAGCATTGCGCTTTGTGAAAGCAGAGCAGCTTTCTTATGATTCCAAGTGGCAGACTTATCAGCATCCTGACTTGGCATTGACACAGAAAACAAGCCCTCTGCTTTGGCAGTAAAAATGCCTCCCACACAAATATGTGCTCCCTTCCGCAAGCACCAAGAGGAGAAAATCGCCACAAATTTAAAAGGCATATCATTTGAAATGTAAAGTAACATAAAACAGGGTTGTAGATGTGAACGGAACAGGTGGCGGCGTAGCTGCCCCCTTTACTCCTGCAAAAAATATTTGTTTAATGTTAATGACAGTGGAATTCCAAAGAAATAATAATTTGTTCTCAACTGCTGGCACACACACAACACATTCTCTGTCTCGCTCTCTCTCTCTATATTCAGCTAAGGTATGAGTACTCACAAACATTTTCCTGGTTTGTTCTTTGGTGTGACTGAGGGCCGCACTGATGCCAGCGGGGGAGAGGGGTGTAAAGTGGGTATAGGGGAAGCAAAACATTTAAATCTACTGGCTGAACTCAATTGCGTAATGACAAACCAGAAAACCTGGGATTAATCCCGGCTTCTCCACTTGACCAAATTGTGTTACCCTGGGCAATTGTTTTATTTCAATTTCCCTCCTTTTTCTTCATTGTCACATATAAAAGGACTCAAATACATGACTAGAGGATGCCTGCTGTGCTTGGATGCAGTCACTAATTGCATTGTTGTCAAGGTGGGGGTGTGGGGGGTAGGTAGGGGGAAGCATGAATGTTTCTAAGTTCATTTCAGAAAACCACTTTTAAAAATACTTCTGAATGCACTGCTATAATTTGATTTACTAAGGTGAAATGGTTCTACAAGTCAAAGAAATACACTTTTAGATTTTGAAAAGAATATTGTATTTTTACATGTTTGCTGTCTTTAAAAATGAATTTGTTACTAAAATTAAGGGCCTAGTTACTTTCTTTTGTTTAACGGCAATTAACCTTTAAATAAGTGCTTGCTGTTTATTTAAGAGTTTTTTAATGTTAGTGCTGAGTCGAGCAAACAGCAGCCCAGTGCTGCTGCTCAGGGGGCCGCATGTAGAGGTCAGGAGGGCCACACGTGGCCCCCAGGCAGTTCTTTTATCGCTGAGCTAAGAAAATGAAGTGAAGAAATAGGACGTGATAGTGGGGAAAAGGGGTACGAGCTGGCCAGGATCAGAGATGAGCCCTGGCAACCCCCCCTCCTCTCATTTCCATGCGCAAGTGATATGGGATCAGGGATACCTTACATGTTCCAAAGGATGAAACAATCTTTCTGACATGTCACCAGTCCTCTTCTAGAGATCCCGTAGTTGTAAAATGGCGAAGTGGAGGTGAATAGAGATTCCTGTT
The DNA here is from genome assembly GCF_964263255.1 of Lissotriton vulgaris. Lineage (NCBI taxonomy): Eukaryota > Metazoa > Chordata > Amphibia > Caudata > Salamandridae > Lissotriton > Lissotriton vulgaris. The sequence goes on along the minus strand of NW_028253447.1, from coordinate 43,816 downwards.
AGTCAGGGCTTTAAGTGGGATGAAAAAAACTGGGGGTCTCTCAAAGAGGCGTGGCTGTTGTAATTAGGGGCGTGGCTTAAAAACACATAAATTAAAACTCTGTGCTTACATGGTGTGCCGCCTGTCTGGTATTTTGTTGCTTCTGCAATTGCATCCAGGTATATAATACCACAAGTAACATTACACCTACAAGCCAGCACTATTGGCTTTGTCAATGGTGGTTAGTTGCATGTGATAAATAAGCACCAACTATGGCTTCGTGCATATAACACTGAACATGCCGCAGTGCTGACATGATGAGACTATGAAAGAACTATTCATCAAAGGCAGTGAAGGGTGGTACTGCTGCAGAGTTAGGATTTCTTGAGTGAGTGCAAACATAGAGAGCCCGATGGGGAACCACTTTTTCCTCTTCACAATGCACTCCCCTCCACCTGCTATTTAGAAATGCCAATGCTGAGCACTCGCAGGACCGAGCCCAATTAAAGCCCTGCTACTAGATGCACTCACACCTCTCCATTGCTGCTGGAGCTGTATAAGCACAGCCCATACCCGAGGACCACAATTATATTCACCATAGAGAGAAGGGGCCTTGCCTGGTGGGACCCAGCCACTGCTCAATAGTGGCCTCAGTGGTGGCCTGGATCCTGCTGCCCTCCTGGGCTTCCCTGCATTGCATAAGCAGGCCAAAACAGACCCTTAGGGCTGCATAAGTTCTGCTTGCTGCAACAATTTTCATATATATGAGAATGAGCCAGCCTAGATGGATGCAGAGAGAACTGACATCAGAGACTTTAATTGGGAGAAGGGTCTACTGATCGAGGGTACATTTTCCAAGTCTCATCTGTCTCAACATATTTACCAGGACAAACCAAAGGAGAGGTAGTGACCTCTCTGTCATTGTTGACCTGCGCCTAGTTCAAGTCAATGGCACTCATAACAAGCATTGGCATAGCTAATAGGTCTCGCTTTTGGGACCTTATACGTATTTAGTTATGCAGCACAATATGCTTGCATGGCTAAACACGTATAAGGTCCCAAAGGCAAGACCTATTGGCTATGCCAATGCATCCTCCCATCACTTTTAGCAAAAGTAAAGAAATAGAAGTTTTTTCCTATTTCTTTACTTTTGTTATAATTGGGGCACCTGCGCTTTACTTTTAATTCCCCTGACTTGTTGCTCACTATGAAGGCAATTAATGATTGTACTAGCCTTTCCCAATCGCTAATAGCCTCTATTGATAGCGTTCTACTTACCAGCTGTAACAGTACTCCAGTCATCATACTTTGTCGAAGCTTCCGCACTCCTGTGGTTGTCATGATGGTCACATAAGGTAAACGTCATCTCAAGGACGGATATTGAGATGGAGGGTTCTCTCCTCTGCAGGTAGATCAGCTATCTGGCAAGTGAGTGAAGAAGGATTAGGTAAGGGGGGACGTAGTGGGCTGCTACTACTGGTTGGCAACAGAGGACGGGATGTGCGGTAACTTATCAGCAGGTGAATGCTAAATGTGACTCCAATGCTTTGTAGATCTTAAAAATCAATACAAATATGTAAACCATAAAATTGTCCTGGAATTTAAATGTTTAGTGTGGTTGCCTAATCGTAGGACATGCTCTACTCCTACGCTGTTAGCTCATCGCAGATTATTTCGGTAAATGATGAGCGCTACAAGGGTGCCTTTTCTTTCGTTTGAAGCTGTGCCATTTTGTGAGCATTAGACAAGCTGCCCTTGAGAGACAAATAAAGATACATCCGTAGAGACATTCTTGGATTTGAGAATGTCTGGGTGATATTGGCCTAAGGTTTTTCTTCCTCAATTGACTCTGTGGAAATCTATGGGGAAATAACTTTATTAACCGGACAATGGAAGCTCAAGGGTTGGAACCAGGCAGTCATAGTTCACTGATAGTCTATCCTGTGACCAGACGCCTGAGCTGATCCATAAAGGTTTATCAGGGAGTACTTGTGTCTTACTCAATCATGACTTACGTGTGACTTACTCGTGAATCCCCAGCAGTAAGACACATTTACTCACAAAAACATTGGCAATCGCACCCTTTTCTGTTTACTATAGTTATGTTTTGCGGCGACTTATTTGCACAGATATCCTCTTATTTATTGAATAAGGGTGTTACTTGTGAAAATGGTGCAACAGTTACTAGAAGATCACTGACCTCTTATTTTCCTCTGTATATGGTGAAGCGTATAGCCACATTTCAGTTAAATTGCATTAGTGTGCCTTGTTTTCAAGAACGCAGGTATGGCCAAGCGCCAAACGCAGCTGAGCTTGGCTGCCCAATCTGCTTAGGGGACGGACTTGATCGATGGAAGATGCCACCTCCCCGGCCAGGCCCTGGATGCCTTCCAGCAGCGGTTAATCTCTGAGGTGCTGTTTGATGCGCAACTCTAATTCATAGCAGCAAATCGATGGTAAAGACGATAAGGTCGCGGTCACGGAGGGAGCACTGCCAGACAGCCGCACCTGATAAATAGGCAATATATTAAAGTGCTGCACGAGGTGGACGGGGTGCATCCTTCTCCTCCAGCTGCCCCATCTGCTGCAATATGACAAGAAGGAGAGGTAATGTCTATTGCTGGCAAAAGTCACTTGAAGATCAGGCGCCGCTGCCTCGGTGAGTCTTAAAGCGGCAGGCTTTGTTTTTAAAACGTCTCTTCTGTGACAAACTGCATTCATGAAGAACAAGCATTGGCCGCGCGGCAGTAATAGTAACACCGCTCGGCCGTGAAAGAGAAAGTCATTGCGATCGATGTGAAAGCGAAAGTGATTGCGATGATACGCTAAAGCACGGGAGGGATGCGTGCGCAGATGTGCGCGTGCTTGTGCGCGTGAGTGCAAGCTGGTGGCCGCTTTGGTAGCACTTTGAAAAGCCGCTACTAAATGTCTCTCCAGACAGAGCATGCGCTGGCTCAGACGAGACCTAAAAAACAACAAAAGTCATCAGTGAAAAGCGTCAGCCACTTGCAATCATTCAGGCCGCATTCCATTTAATCTTTTTTTGTCTACTGCGCCACTCATGACAGGGAGCAGCCATATGCAAATTAGTCTTTTTCCTGCTCCAGTAGGAACATTCCAACTGAACTGCTAGACCATGTCACCTCTGAAGGCAAGCTACCCCTATTTTCACCTATTCTGGGCTTCGTCCACTACCTAACTCAGCCTTGACCCCTGCTGACACCTAAGTTCCCTGTCATCTCTACACCTCTTTAGCTTGGTTGACACCACTTTTTCCTCTTCACAATGCACTCCCCTCCACCTCTAACTCGTCACCACTTCCTGCTCATCTTTGTAAATACATTTCCATCATTCTTCACGTCCTCTTTATCTGCCCACTCTTCCTTGGTTTCCTTCGGTGGTGGCAGACTAAAGGTAGGGCAGTGCAGTGGAAAGTGAGTCTGCTAGAGACTGAAATGCCGTGCATGCATCACAGAGAAAACTCTTGATACTACGATATCAGTATTGGAGACACCAATAATTTTAAAATATCTTTATATATACAGGCTTCATAAGTTGGTTGTTTTGGCAATACAATGTTATGGATTCCTTGTTTAACGCATTGCCTTCCACATGTAAAGAATGGAATACCCAACTTTACTTGGCCTAAAGAGTGGCTGTTTTATTAAAACAAGTAGATGAACATCACTCCCACTTCCTGAAAGAGGTTCCCTGCAGAAGTATGAACCCACACTGTTCTGTGAGAAGTGCTTGGAGTGGATCTCTTTGGCATACAAAACAACCGCATTTGACAGAGGGAAGTAAGCAAATAACCACCAGGTTAATGATAGATATATTTTAAAATGATTGCTTTAGGTCCTTCTAGCCCACGTCAGCCTGGTTATTTGTATTAATTATTTACTTTAACAATGACTATCATAAACAAGGGAAACACAATCATGGAGAGTTAAGAAAGGAGAAAACTCTGCAGCTCAATGTGTATTATTTTCGAAGGAGAAGAGTTTTCCTATTCAACTGGTTAGTGCTTGTTTATCCCACTCTGTTTGTCCAACCTATTTCAGTTCCCGGATCCTTACATACAGCCGTCCAAAAGAAGAAGTTATGTGGACTTTGGTCAGAGAATATTTTCTTTAGGAGCTTGTATAGAGGAGATATATCCTTCAGCAAAACAGTGGCCATCGCAGGAGCAATAAGTAATCTGCACAGTTGGCTAAAATGGGCCACTTTCGTAAATGAGTCTAGAGTGACCTCTAAAAGAGTGCAGCTGTGTGAGGTCGGTTAAAAAAGAGTTTAGTAAATGAACACAACCATACTGCTACTTCTAAGAGTTGTTACCAATCCAGCAGGACAACATAACAATGACTTAGTTTACAAGCAAGCAGAACACAAGGATTCTAAGCAAGCTACGGTGGTTCATAGGCAAGCAAACTTGTGGTGGAGGTCCGACCACTGCCACACTGAAGGACCCAATCCTGTGGCAGTCGGGCAGCAGTCAGGTCGCAGGAATATGCTGCAGCACCACTAAAGATTTTCTGAGTTCCCTGTTCACCGCCATATTCATGACGGTAAGCCCGCCATACAAGGGTGTCAGAGAGGCAACTAAGGAGGCCATAAAAGGGCCCCTGCTGCTCCTGGGCCTGGGGGTGCACGCAGAGGGGCACCCCTGATCCAGCATGGTGCGACATGCAGTGCCACACCATGCAGTAACATGCTGCAGATGCTTTCTGGCATTGGTCTTCATGTTAGGCTTCCTATGAGCCTAACGGACCATTGCCATGAGACTGCCTCAGCACTGCCCACCAAACCAGTATTACACTCTTAATCAGGCAGGCGGATGCACCACAGCTTTGGCAGTCCTCCAGCAGATGGCACGGTGGTGGCACCCTAGGAGAATCACCAAAGACGTAATAAGGCCCTAAATATTGGTTCGCCAAAGTGACCAATAATATTGACATTGAAGCCCTAATTACAATGTCTGGCAGATTTGAGTCTGCCCGACACCGTTTTGGTGTGGGAACCGACCGACTGTAGGTAGGCGGTGCTGACCACCATATTTCAATGCAACCGCACATAGTGTGGTCACAAACTCCCATTTCTTTATAGAAGTTTGGGTATGTCCCTGATCCGTGTGACAGGCACCTCATGGTGCCTGCCAATTGGTGCAGGGATTTACAGGGGAGCACCATAGTTGCCCCCTCGGCCCCCAACCAGAGGCCACAGTTGAAGGGGCCCTTGCTAGGGGCCCCCAAAGTCCCTTTCCAACAGGCTTTTAATGTCAGAAAGCCCGACATGGAAAGCATGTTGGAAACCAACATCTTAATCCTGAAGGCGGAAACGCCATCCGTATGGGATTATGGTGGGTTTCTGACTGGCTGATGGGCTCTGTGAGCCAGTTGGAAGCCAGTCGGAATGACCAGCCGGTTTGAATTCTGACCGCCGTAATCCTAATATGATGGAAAGAATTCAAACCTCAGATGTTGGTCGGAGGCTTTTCGACAGACATCCTTATGAGGCCCTAAATCTCTGATGCTCTCTCCTTCATGATGTCCTGTCAACAGTAAATTGTGGTCTCATTTCATGTCTTGCAATTGAAGCAATGGTGAAGATAACTATAGCTCAGCGTTACAAGGCAGTCTTTCCTGAGAGTGGGAAGACATGCATTAAGGGCTGATTACAAGTTTAGTGGCCCATCGGACCACCTAACCTGTAGTGGAGGTGAAGTGGCGGTCAGGGACTGCCGCACCTGTGGTCCAACTGCTGTATTACAAGTATGGCGGTTGGACCATTTTGGGACCAGCGCATCGGCAGTGGCATGGCGGATTGAGGCAGCAGTATGCTTGGCGGTGCCGCTGTGGTACGGCAAGCATATTTTGAGTTTCCCCACCGCCAGTCTTTACATGGCTGTGAGTCTGCCATGAAAAGCCTGGTGGTGGGGAAACAAAAGGGACCCTACAGGGCCCCCTGTTGCCACTGCACATTAGGATGCATACAAGGGGGCACCTGGTGTGTGCCCCTGTGTGCATGCATGCCTAGTTCTAAACAGTCCATGCCATGCAGTAGCTTGCTTTGGCATCCCCATTGTGATGCCTTTTTCAAAGGCACCTCTGTGGGAACGCCAAAGTACTGCCCACCAGACAACGAGAAAACTCCTAATTGGGAAGGCGGCTTTGGCGGTGCTGTGCTGTGCTGCCCCGCTCCTGCACTGCCAAAGTCATAATCAGTCCCTAAGAGTATATTCTCTACCTTAATGCCAAACAAGCAACCTTTAATGAGTTAAAAAAAAGGGCATAAAACATCCAAAAGTTCCTTCCAAAAAGCATAGGTTGTGGTTTAGCATTAGCATACCAAGGTCTGGGTAACTCTGGAAAAATATCTGCCAAGACATTTTGGAAACAGGGATACAGGTAAATAAAACTGTGAAAAGAAACCAATTTAATCTGTCCCCCATATTATCAGCATTCCTTTTGTTATTAACCATAAAAGAGGATGTGTTCAAGTCTGAAGCCTTCCACTTAAATTCTGCAACCTGTTCTTTTGAATGGTGTAGATCAAGTGAACTATATGGTTTGTCTCTGTCTGTAATCGATTGTCAGTTAATGCTTCACAGGTTATTACATCAGGAGTCAATACATCATGCTTGTTGCATCAAGAGTTCATTTACATCATACTTTTTAGGTCTCGCCCTGGCGAAAGGGCGCGAAGCGCATTCTCGACGCGAGACTATAGTCGTCGGCTCAGCCGACAACGAGTAGAGACAAGACATGGCCACGCACAGCATTGTACAGCATTGTACAATGGTATTTGGTCGCGCACGTGAGCTTCTACCGTAGACAGTATGGCAGAATCAGAACACGACACGCGCCTCGTGAACAGTTCACTTGACTTTGTTCGCCTTTAGGTTTCAGTTTCGGTTTTTGTACTTATGCGTGGTGAGGCACCCCCGGGGAGGAGGAGGCCGTTGGAGAGGAGGAAGGAGTGGCAGAGATCCCCTACTCGGAGACCTGGGGTGAAGAGGAGCAGGGCAGCGGGGAGTTGTGGCCGAGCGTTGGCGCCCCCAGAGGCACCATGACGAGCAGCAACGGAGGCGGCAGAAGCCCTGTGAAGGACTGGGTTCTTTAAGACCCAGCGGTGCCAGGGCACAACACCTGAAACCTTCGTGGGTAACCTGCTCCGGCGTACGAATGACAGAGACACGGGACACTTCCTTCGGCGTCAAAGATTCAAGGTTTATTTACTGCAGGGAACACAGAAGTCACGACAAGTACAACACGTGCAACTTGGGGAGACTGCTTCAAATTGGTTCTGTGGATCGCTCCTTTTATACAGTTTTTACCCATAGGACAACATGGTACACAAAAGTTTACAACCCGGTTCCCACCATTATCCCCCAGAGGGGTCGCTTTGGTCACTTTGATACACATAAGGTCAGGAACATAAGTGCGGAAACATTTGGCGGTTCCCAACTGTAAAAACCCATCTTCCCAACATTAGCGCATTCCAATCGGCAGTAAAACAGATCGAAATAGGAACAAAGACAGGTGCAGAGGAAGACGGAGACAGTGGGGAGATCGGAAAGGGTGTAAAAGGGGAGGTATCGGGAAACACGAGATACAGGCATCAAAGGGACGTGCCTAATGAGATGCACGGCTGAGACAATAAACCGGCACGGCAAGATGAGCCTCGAGCGGGGCCATCTGCCTTACAGTATCATCCCCCTCGTCATAAAGACACTTACAAAGGACATGTGTCTTCCGCAAATATCTTGGGAGTCCCAGGGTCGCGAAGCGGACATCGTCCGTTCGCTGGCTACTTGAGGGCAAGAGACAAAATGGATGCCGTATCTAAGATGGAACCCGTGGGTACAGACGAAAAACCCACATAACAAACGAATGGTTTAAGTTAGCACAGCGAAACTGCGCACACTTACTAAACTCGTCATTTGCGGTTCATAGATACCAGACTCGACCATATTCGTGCGAGTCGAAAACACCACTTACAATTGTCACGGAACCTCAGACGCTCCTTTTGCCCTCATGTAGGCAAGCACTAGTCGGAATCATATTCGATATTCATCAGACCATCGAGATGTTGCTGTAGCATAGCTCTGTCCAACCGAGTCCCCTTGGTAACAGGTGGCTGTCTCATACACGTTGTAGCACAGAGGCCACATAAGGCAGGACCGCACTGCACACAAAGGCAACACGTGAACAGGAACACCACAACAACTCCGATGACCATCAGAATCTTCCAACCCCAAGTCGACATTAGGCCCCAAAACCATCCAAGTAGCGTCCAATCCCCTACATCCACGTGTATGGATTCGGAGATCTTATGCAACTTCGAGATGGCTTGATAGACAGTCGGAGCGTTATCAGGAATGAAAATACAGCAGCTCGAATGGATCACCTTACATACCCCACCTCGATCTGCTAAGATCACGTCTAAAACCATACGGTTTTGTAACGTCATAAGTCTATCCGACTGAAGTTCAGTGGTGATATTACCAAGGGCACTGGCAGTAATATTAGCGGTCGATTCTACCACTCGAGTCAACTGTCTCAGGTTCCTACTATTAACCATAGGTCCCCAAAACGGGAGGAAACCCTTGAAAAAGTCTCCTGCCTCTTGACCGGCAGTATCCTCTTCGCTAATTACGCCTCTCACAACTCTAGTCTTGTGATAATCTGCATCTACAGTGAACGTCAGAGGCAACAAATTTGCGATGAAGCATGAGCCCATGAAGTCAGAGGGCAACCATGCATATGCACGATCATGACAGATAAAGTATGTACCCTTGGCGGCCAGGAACACAGGGGACGAGACCATCGGCAGAATGTAATTTTCAGTGCAAGCACTCTCTCCAAGTCGGGCTTTCGATCTTCGGCCACGACCTATGAGACAAAAATTACCAATGTGGGGTACGACCCATATCGGAGGCGAGCTTTTAAGCTGCTTTTCACTAGTGAACACACTATATTCGCCTCTACTTAGGACCCTATATGCTTGTACCTCTTCTTCGGGAATAAGCGAGGGATCATAGATATCGCTATCTAAATCCTCTATTGCTATAGACAAAGGTTTTTGATACGAGGTAGGACCAGAGTAGGGAGAACGTGGTTCTCGAATGGGGTGGAAACCCAGTGCGCTTCGAAACATTGTCTGAAATGCTCGAGCAGACCCTTGGGAACTATACGGTAACACCAGATATCGAATTCCCTTATCCGTAGTATGTGGCATCAACCCACACACCCAACAATTAGTAGTGTTAACCACTAACTGATGCTGATGGAGGAGCTGAATAAAGAAATTATTGCGGAATTCTGCACGTCTAGCCTGCTCGTGTTCAGGTAAGATATGAAAAGAGTGAGGAGAAGCAGTGGAGGTAAGTTTAGGGTCAGGGGTAGGAGTAGGTGTAGCAGAAGGTAAGAAGTAAGACATCGTGTAATACACCCCACCCGCCAATAATGCAGAAGCAGTCAAAAACAATACGACTATTTGGAATATAAAACATTTGGTACGACTGAGTTGCTGCAGCTTGAATCTATGAGCCTGAGCTCCTTCCAAGTTCTTCAGCTTCGAGAATGCCATTCCCTATGACCGTCCGCAACGTTTCTTGACGCACTTCGTTCTGTGTAGCAATAGTCAATCCCTAGGAGTTCCCAGGAACCGACGGTCTTTAACCTAGCGTCAAGACCTACTAACCAGAAGGAAGTACGCGCGCGGCCCTACGGCCTTTATTTCACAAGTGTATATGCAAAAACAATGTTTCTCAGCTGTGGAAGCAAAAAGTGTAAGGAACGAAGCTCAATGAATATGTACAAGATAATTACAATGGTGCGAATGTTCAAACTGATCGTGGAAAACGGGATAATGCAATTATCAAGGGACAGAACAGGATCTTTTATTAGTCTTTAGTACTGGATCGCAGAAAGTATCGGGTTTTCCCAGGACGTGTCTGTTCGTCAAACAAAGGATCCGTTGAAGGGACAGCGTCCTGTTGATCAGCTGAATGTTTTGGTCTTGAGTCTTTTGCTGACAAATGTTCAACAGTGTCTCTCTGCTGCACTGAGGATTCTCCGACAGGTTGTGCGTCACTGAAAGGTACAAACGCCGGCAATCCTTCGGTTTCGGTTGATGCAATGCCTTTCCTCACCCACGAGTCTGCTGGCAACGGGATAGGGACTTTTTTTGTATGGGTGGCGTGCACCCAATTCTTCCGCCCCTCAAGACGAACTGCAGTTCTCGTGGCAAGGAGGACCTGGTAGGGTCCAGTAAACCTCGGGTCCAAGTTGGTCTTGCGCGAAAAGTTCCGCGTCACCACCCAATCTCCGGGCTGGAGCTGGTGGCCTGGACCCTCCGTCTGCGTCGGCAATGCTTCGTGAACCTGTTGGTGAATTACCTCAGTTTAGCAGTCAAGTCATGAAGATAATCGATCAACATTGGATACTCAAGATCACGAAAAATACCTGGCCTAGGAACCCCCCAAACATTCGCAGGACGACCGAACACTATTTCATAGGGACTAAGCCCTACTCGGGAGTGTACAGTCGCCCTAGTTGACAGTAATGCTAAGGGTAAAGCGTCAGGCCACGAAAGACCAGTCGTAGCCTGAATCTTTGCTAGTTTTAGTTTAAGGGTGCCGTTATACCCTTCAACCAAACCAGCTGACTGGGGATGGTTGGCACTATGGAATTTCTGATTAATTCCAAGGCCCTTGCATACACTCTTCATCACACTCCCCACAAACTCACTTCCGTTATCTGACCACACGATTCTAGGCATTCCGTACCGAGGAAAATATTCCTTCAGTAGGATTTTCGCAGTAGACAAAGCAGTATTGTCTTTGAGAGGATAGGCCTCGATCCATCGGGAGAATGCGCAAACCACAACTAAAACGTATTTCAGGTTATTGCATCGCTCCATATGGATGAAGTCCAATTGAATCACCTCAAAGGGACATGAAGGGGGAGCAAAACTGCCAGGAGGAGTTGGGGTTCCCTTGCCAGGATTGTACATCATACACACCATACAGTTCTTAACCAAGCGTTCAGCACATTTCGTGATACCATCATTCTTCCACACAAGGGACAGCAACTTACAAATACCTTTCGCGCTGATATGTGCTAACCCATGCGCCATTGTCACAACGGCCAGCACATACGCATCCGGTAACATCCATCTTTTTTGATCCGACAAATCAATCCAACAACCATTCGCATCCAACTTTCCCGTACTTTCTTTCCACTTCGTCTTTTCAGTGTCGGTGGCCTCATTCTGAATTGCTTTCACACTCTCGATAGTGTCCTCACACATACTCGATTCTGTAGGCCACCTAACCAAACTCGTCACATACATTCGAGTGCTAAGGTTCCGGGCAGTCTCCTTAGCAGTCTCATCCGCAAACGCATTACCTCGACCCACATCATCCGTCACCTTACGATGCGCACTACATTTAACAATCGCAACTTGCTTAGGCAACGTTAGTGCATCCAAAAGATCATTCACAAGCTGGCCATGCTGAATCTTCGTACCATGCGATGTTAGAAAACCTCTCTCTCTCCACAAACGTCCAAAACTATGGGCGACGCCAAATGCATATTGGCTGTCGGTAAACACATTCACACGTTTCCCTTTCGCTAACACACACGCTCTAGTGAGAGCAATCAGCTCTGCAGCTTGGGCAGAATTCTGATTTAATCTCGCAGTCTCAACAACAGTATTCAACGTTACAACAGCATAAGCTGTAGTCACATCACCATTCGGCAACTTGAAACATGAGCCATCCACATACAGTGTACCATCTGGTTCTTCCAATGGGGTGTTTTTAAGGTCCACTCGACCTTTCGTTTCCTCCTCTGTCCTCAAATAACAATCGTGTTCTTTTATTTCATCTGACTCTGAGCTAATTGGTAACAAAGTTGCCGGGTTCAGGACATTACATCGTTTTATTTGAATGTGGCTTGCCAACAGCGTCAACTCGTACCCGGACAACCTCGCACTCGTCAAGTGCTGAGTTTTCGTACGATTCAAAAGAGTATCGACTGCATGCGGAACCATCACCGTAAGCATATTATCCATGACCAATCCTGCTGATTGTCGGATGGAGACCGCGGCTGCCGCTGTTGCTCTCAAACAACTCGGCAATGCTCTAGCTACCGGGTCCAAGGTCGAGGAAAAATATGCACATGGACGTTGCTTACCACCAAAAGGTTGCGTTAAGACACTCAACGCACAACCTTCTCTCTCGTGAACATATAATGTAAACGGCTTGCTGTAGTCAGGAGTACCTAACACAGGAGCCGAACACAATGAATCACGTAATTCAGAAAAACTTTTCTGACATTCTTCCGTCCATGGTAAAGGAGTCGAAACATCCTTGCACGTAAGAGCCACTAATGGTTTCGCTAGCAATGAAAAATTAGGAATCCATTGCCTGCAGTATGACGTAATACCTAAAAAGGCACGCACATCTCTTTGGGTTGTTGGCACAGCCATTCGCGCAATTGCTGCAATTCTCTCTGGGGTCAACCGCCTTCCCTCCTTTGACAATAAGTGACCTAGATAGGTTACTTCTTGACAACAATATTGGAGTTTAGAAGGTGACACCTTGTGATTTAACTCACAGAGATGTTGCAGCAGCGACACCGTAGCAATTTTGCAAATGTCCTGAGTATCTGCAGCTACCAATAGGTCATCGACGTACTGGATTAAAGCCGCACCAGCCGGCAACCTAAACGCATCCAGTTGACCCTTCAAGGCTTGGCTGTAAATCGATGGACTTTCACAGTAGCCCTGAGGAGCGCGTTTGAACCGGAAGCTGCGTCCACCAAGAGAGAAACCGAAAAGGTCTCTGCTCTCCTCTGCAATCGGGATGCTGAAGAACGCATTCTTCAAGTCAATCACCGAAAACCACGATGCAGAAGCTGGAATCAGAGTCAGTAATGCCGTGATGTCAGGCACAACGGGGAACTGAGGAATCACAATTTTATTCACTTCCCGTAAATCGATAACAAAATGATAAACAGGTGGTTTCGAAGGATCAGTACGTTTTAGAATGGGCAGTACAGGGCTGTTGCACACGTTTCCCCGTGTTTCCTCAATAACGTCTTTCTCGATCAAATCATAGATGATCGCTAACAGTGCTCGTTCACCATCAAGGGAGATACGATATTGGGGAATACGTGGCAATCGCACATTAGATTTCAACTGAACAACATAGGGTGAGATATCAAGTAGGCCCACATCATTTGGACCTGTTGCCCACAAAGACGCAGGAAGAGAACTCAATTCCGGTGGAAGCTTATCGAGAGACAAGTACATGGGAGAGACAACCCTCTCTCCCAACGTAAGCTTTACACCCGCAGGAGAACAATACAAAGTTGCATACAAACGTTTGAGCAAATCCAGGCCCAAAAGATTTTCACCACAACCCGTGGTTAAAATCAACGGAGCTTCGAGCTCACGAGGCCCAATTTTAAGGGGCAAAGGGCACGAAACTGGATTGCTAACAGGGGCGCCAGAGAATCCAACGGAAACATTTGTTAAGCCAGACAAAGGTGCGCCAGGGAGTTTCGAATGCTTAATGGAACTTTTCGCTGCACCAGTGTCCAACAGAAAAGGCTCAACGACGCCCGATGTAGCAACTGCGACGTAAGGCCCTCTCTGATCAACCGGAACTGATACCACTCCCTCTCCTTGTCTATGGCTGTCCTAGTAATTACTGTCGTCAGTTCCCTGATCGACGTAATAATCGTCTACATTGTACTGCGCAGATCGTCCTTGCGACGATCCACGTTGATCAAAACAATTATCGGAATTTGATGAATTATCTGGGCGATCGTTCTGAGCACCACGACCTCTACCACGTGGTGCCTGCTGCGAACCACCACGACCTCCTCTAGATGAGTTACCACTATTACGTTCGTTTAGAACAGGACAATTGAATTTGATATGACCCTCCTGTCTACAATAGGCACATTGATTGTACCCCAACGAAGGTCTTTGGGAAGAGGAGTCATTACGAGATTGTGGTCGGTTCGATTGCGGCTGTGATCTATTTTGTTGCGAAGTATTCTGATTCGAACGTGGAGGATACGCTTGCTGAAGCAGCACTTTAGTTTTAAGCTCTTTCGTCTTTTTATCAGCACGGTCGCTTTCCTCCTTCTCTCTATTCTCGTAATATTGTGCCGTAGCCAATATCTGAGCTGAAGTAGAAACGGCCCATGCACTTTCTGAATTTTTCAATTTATTGCTCAAATCGGGAAATAAGTTCGAAACAAATGTATCCACGAACAACCTTTGACCACCCTCAGTGCTCATATCCTGACCACTATGGTCGATGAATGCCTCCTCGAACCTCGTAAAGAAGTCGGAGACACTCTCGTCCTTTTTCTGCTTACAAGCTGACAATTTGTCCCAATTTACCCTCATAGCTGGCATAAGAGTTTTCATTAACGTGATTATTCTTTGAGGAAGATCAGCAATCAGCTGCTCAGGTTTAGCACCACCAACTTGTCGAGCATCCGCCGCTACAATGGCAGCCCAAGCACCACCTAATTCATTCGGATGGTTTTCCTGACGAATCTTAGCCCATACCGGTTGCGGTACAACATTGCCAAACAGCATGTCAATGTCGGCAAGATTCATTATCGTAGCATCTACGAGCTGCGATAATTCTTTGTAATACCCTGCAGGATTCTTGCGAGGGTCAGGCAAAGATTGCTTTACCTGTAACACTTCTGATCGTTTCCATGGGAGATGTATCCAAACTCTCTGGAAATGTGCCAATATCGGAGGTTGAGCTTTAGGGTTAGCTGGCATCCATACTGGTGGAACTTCCCGCATAGGAAACTGACCAGACTCATCTGGCTGTCTTTCGACATCCTCAACAAACAAGGCTTGAGGTATAGGAGTGGGACGAAAAGATAGCAACCGTTCAACAGCACGTCGAACATTGGTATCCACTATCAGTCCAGCCGAGAACTGAAGCTGTAGATCAGACAAAGCGGTCAGCACCTCGTCAGGTGCGTCGGCCGATATCTGATCGCGAAGGACCTTACACATTTCCTCGAACACAAATCTCTGGGTTGGAATATTGAATTGACAAAACGTGTCGAGCACAACACGTGGTGGATTTCTAAGGGGGTGCGTCATCCAACCCATCGCCATATTATACAGTGAAGCGCGTTCCCTATTACCAGGAAGCTGACTACGTCTCTGAGGACCATCTGAACCAGCGGACCCAAGAACAGGTCCGAGCGAATGAAAGAAACTAGCCGCAAGAGGAGAATTACGACTACGAGTAGAGGGAGAAGTATAGGACACAGGACTAACAAGTGAAGGAGTAGAAACAGAAACAACAGCAGGGGTTAACAGAGCAGGAGCAGTAGCGTGAGCAGGAGTATGTGGAAGCGGAGGAGCAGTAGGAATAGCAACAGACGAAGGAGCAGGAACAGTCGGAAGAACGGGTGCAGGTTGAGGAACAGGCAAAGGAAGAATAGGTGCAGGAACAGGTACAGGGGGAATCACAGGGACTGTGGTACCCTGTACGTACGGAGGTGGCGATTTCATAAGATAGGACATTAAAGGATCCTCAACTGACTCATCCTTCTTTTCCGACTCCGTAGGCAAAGCAGGATAGCACTTATCTACAGTCATACGCTGTAATCTGTCAAACACTTCCTTTTCCTTAACCTCCTTATCATGCTGAAATTGCTCTGCTTTCTTTACAATGGTACCAGCACTATCTCTCTGATTTCGCTTAGTCTGTCTGATTTCTTTCTGTCGGGCTTCTTTACGCCACAACCGAAAGGCATCAAGCATGGCCGGCCTTGACTTTTTCGCGAACAATTTAACCTCTAGATTATCTAAGATCGGGGCCTCGAAGCTACCATGTGGTGGCCAGCGAAGGTCACCATCTTTCTTCGTGTATTTGATCCAGTATTCATTAAAAGTAATCGGGCCTAGCCCATGTTTACTGTACAGTTCATAAGTCGGAGTTCCAACCGGAGGTATCGGACACGAGTCCTCCAGTCGGGAATCCACACCACAAGGTCTGAAACAACTGAACAAAGTACTACGACCAGGCATCTTGCACACTAGCCGAGTTTCACAAACTTCAAGGGTTACGGGATTTACCAAGTCCCAGCAAAGAACAAAAACCCTCGGTTTTTGGCGGCTGCAGTCGTCAAATAACACAACAAAGTACGCTAGCAAAGTGTCACCGACAAAAACACTCACACAGCGTCAACAACAAAAACACTCGCTAAAGTGTCAACAACCAAGAACTCTGGGAGCGACCCACAAATACTTAACTCAAAGATCGATGGCGTCTCCAGGAAGGCCCGTCAATCGTCTCGCTATACCAAGGTCTACGCCAGGCGCCAAAACAGGTCTACAGTCAGGGCAGCAGTCCGTCGCAGTCGTCAGGAGGCGGGAATCTTCGTGGGAAAAGTCTTCGGGCCACTTGTTTCGACAACAGGATCGATGAAGCGGAGTGCACCTTCCCTCGGAGATTTCACACGAAGTTCCTCACGATCGTCGGGCTTGGACCGGTACCACTGATGCAGCCCCACGTTGGGCGCCAACTGAAGGACTGGGTTCTTTAAGACCCAGCGGTGCCAGGGCACAACACCTGAAACCTTCGTGGGTAACCTGCTCCGGCGTACGAATGACAGAGACACGGGACACTTCCTTCGGCGTCAAAGATTCAAGGTTTATTTACTGCAGGGAACACAGAAGTCACGACAAGTACAACACGTGCAACTTGGGGAGACTGCTTCAAATTGGTTCTGTGGATCGCTCCTTTTATACAGTTTTTACCCATAGGACAACATGGTACACAAAAGTTTACAACCCGGTTCCCACCATTATCCCCCAGAGGGGTCGCTTTGGTCACTTTGATACACATAAGGTCAGGAACATAAGTGCGGAAACATTTGGCGGTTCCCAACTGTAAAAACCCATCTTCCCAACATTAGCGCATTCCAATCGGCAGTAAAACAGATCGAAATAGGAACAAAGACAGGTGCAGAGGAAGACGGAGACAGTGGGGAGATCGGAAAGGGTGTAAAAGGGGAGGTATCGGGAAACACGAGATACAGGCATCAAAGGGACGTGCCTAATGAGATGCACGGCTGAGACAATAAACCGGCACGGCAAGATGAGCCTCGAGCGGGGCCATCTGCCTTACAGTATCATCCCCCTCGTCATAAAGACACTTACAAAGGACATGTGTCTTCCGCAAATATCTTGGGAGTCCCAGGGTCGCGAAGCGGACATCGTCCGTTCGCTGGCTACTTGAGGGCAAGAGACAAAATGGATGCCGTATCTAAGATGGAACCCGTGGGTACAGACGAAAAACCCACATAACAAACGAACGGTTTAAGTTAGCACAGCGAAACTGCGCACACTTACTAAACTCGTCAATTGCGGTTCATAGATACCAGACTCGACCATATTCGTGCGAGTCGAAAACACCACTTACAATTGTCACGGAACCTCAGCTGGAGGAAGGGCAGCGGGGAGCAAGGGGAGTCTGCAGAAGAGCAGCCGCCGCCCCACAAGGCCAAAAGACTGGTATGCTTGTCGGTGAAGATGTGGGTTTTTATGACAATAGCTTATAGTTGCAACATTTGAATGTATTTATACTCGACCTTCAAAGTGATCAGGACTGTAGTGTGCATTGATTACTTCTCAAGTGGAGATAGTGAAATTTTTTTTTAGGTTGCCGGATGATTTCAAGTAGTGAACTTCTTGCACAAGTCTGATCTTTGCTCAGTCGGATGCAGTTAGTATTTCGTCTTACAGCATGTTTTCTTTTACTGTTATGTCACTGTGTAAGGATTATGTATCAGTGTTTGTCACTGTTGGATCCTGAATGCTTTGAAGCTTTGAATCGGAGCATCCATCACTTCTAAAGCACCATTTTATGTTTGAAGGTAATTAGCGCAAAAGTATTTTTCATCCATCTCCGTTCTACCATTGCAAAGAATATTTGGCCGCATGCTCCATTTAAAGGCCTGCCTGTCTTTGGTTGAAGTGCTGTATAGACATATTGCCATATAGACTTGTGCTCTAGGATGTTTTCAAAGTGTTTAAAGTATTTTTACCATTGTCATCACCCAAACTGACATTCTTTGCACCTCACCTCAGTAGCTCCCAAAATTGCTTAAATATCCTAGCTGCCGCCACATCATTTTTAACACGTGGTGTTGGGCGGTTTAAACCAGTAGAACACAAAGTTATCAGTAAGATAAAACAAAGTAGCTATATTAGTTTTGAGAAATACCATTTGGATGAATATTTAGCCTTTTGGTCTCGCTGTTGCTGGCCCTCAACTGCGGCTCAGGCTATACCAAGGCAGAATGCCTTTTATAACCAGTATAGCTTGAGGCAGAATGGCTATAAGGCTAGTGGAACATTCCACGCATCGAGGGTAGCATGTTTTGAATTCAAGATCACAATGCCCAGCACACGCAAAATTACAATCCACACATATTAAATTACCTCCATTTCTTTACAAAGTACGTTTTGAACTAGTTTGTTTAGAGTTTTCAAGCCTGCGTTTGGAAATAGGGTATATTATTAACATGAACTTCTTCACACTCCGTGGTGGTACTAACCTGCAGAGGGCATGTTTTCTGAGAGCTTTTGCAAACTGCTTTTGTGTGCTATATGCAATTTAGGAAGGAATGTTCAACAGCACCAATTTCAGGACCGGAAGCCAAGCAGGCATCTTTATATCCTTTTAACAGCTGTAGATTTCTTCATCATGCATCCTGCTAATTTCAACAGCACTTTTGTAAGTAGTCCTGTTCCCAATATCTAGGAGTAGCAACAAAGCTTGTAGAAAACCAGGACAGGGACTGTGCATAAGCTCGAACTATTGCACAGCTCAATATATTATTTGCCTTTATGCACCTCTCACCCCTGGTGTGGCACTGGGCAGGACTATATAAATGTGTCACTGCCCAAGTTCTTTCTTATTGTTACAGGAATCTATTATGCAAAGTGGTGCATACTTTCTAGTGAACAGTTCCATACTTTAGGCAAGCATTGACAAAGCCAGTGGTTCTGGCCTATTTGTTTTGCCAATGTTTTTTATCCATGCTGTCCACACACAACCATAAAACCACACACACCACACACAACCACACACACACAACCACACACACACAACCACATACACAACCACACCATCAGTGCACACTTTCACCAGGCACAGACACCATCAGTCATCAGTGCACGCTTTCACCGGGCACAAACACCACCAGCCGTCAGTGCATGCTTCCACCAGGCACACACCACCAGCCGTCAGTGCACGCTTTCACCAGTCACACAGACACCACCAGCCGTCAGTGCACGCTTTCACCAGGCACACACACCACCAGTTGTCAGTGCACGCTTCCACCAGGCACACACACCACCAGCCATCAGTGCACACATCAATTGTTAACCCATCCACAATTAACTTTTGTAGCAATCGCAGTATGGCGCACTTAACTTTTAAACATATTAATCTAAAGCGCAGCCTTCCACCATTGCTACAAAAATAAATACACATTTTTTTGGTCTACAATTAATAGACTTTTGTTGCAATTTGTGTTGCAATATTTAGCAATGCCAATAGCTCAAACTTAATTAACGCGAGACCTATTGCATTGCAAATGCTTGTTTACATCAGGCGTTCCTTTACAATTCATGTTTTTACATCAGAAGTGCCCTTACTTTGCAGTTAGGTAGTAATTACAATTTGTAACTCTTTATATATTTAAATACATATATAAATGTATATATGTCTATATATGTAAAAACTGGTCTCCCTCCATTGCACACTTGTTGGCAGGTGTTCACTCGAGGTTCACCGTCCACTTCAGTATTTGAAAAAGAATAAGGGGCGCTTAAAAAAGTTGTGCCCAATATTATTTATTAAGTACCCCGTCCCTCCTTTGCCTTCTTTCTTAACACATGAGGCCGGCCTCCCTCTAGCCCCACCCCCACTCTTTAACACCTTTGCCTGCCCCCACCTCAACCTGTTCTTTTTTGTGGTGAGACTTACGTTTGGTCCTCCTCCCTTTGGCGGTGGCAGGGAGTCTTTGGTCTAGTTCTCTGCAACGGGAGTGGCCTCGGCAGTGTTCTCTCGGCGCGCCTATCTCTCCACATTCTCCTCGCAGTCAATGGGTGGAGCGGTGGCTCAGGAAGCCACAACAGTGTACAGCGGTCCTTCTCCAGCTGGGGCTGTGTTTCCGGGTAAGGGTTGCGAGGCAGCCTCTATGTCCGTGTCTATACACGTCGAGGAGACCTGGTCAGACTGATTTTCTGCCCGGTATTTTATTTCTTTTTGGGAAAATTGTGTTTTTTCCCGATTGGTGATATTTTCATGGAGGGTTTTTATTGATTAATGGCAGGATTAGTTCTCGGCCATATAGACGGTTGCTGGGGGGGGTGGCCTCTCCATTATTCAGCACGCATGGGTCGCAAAAGGTTATTCAAGAGGAACAACCTGGTCTCATCTTCTTCCTCTTTATCTCCTGATGGGTCTCCGCTTCCCCTAAAGCGCCCTCGAAGCCAGGGCCTGCTGGGGGGTGACGTACCTCTCTTATCTAAAGAGTAGGAGCAGAGCCTGATTGAGGCTGCTGTGACTAGAGCTCTGCAGGCAAATGCCGGAATTTGGCTACCCGGAAGTGCTGACACGAAGGAGTTAGAGTGAATGCGCACAGGGCAGTCGCCTGAGGATACAAAGATTACGAGAAATTGAGAGTTTGGGTCCCTCCGTTCTGCAAGTGGAGGTAGTGACGGGGACTATACAAGTGAATTGGTCACGCTAAGTTCGAGTTTTACCATAATGTACCCCCCGGCGACTGCCATGAAAGAAAATTCCACATCTGTGAGCTAAAGATATTTGACGATCTTTAGCCCATCTGATTGAGTTGCATCAATGTATTGATCTGACATGTCTTCAATGATTGATCTACGCCTTTGATGTGTACAGCTTCACCTACTGACGTGGGCAATTAGTTACCCACCAACCATGATAAACCAGTGCACCCCTGGGTCCTTTTCGTCCTGAAGAAGACCCCATTGTAAGGTGTGATTTGCACCTACTGTTGTAGTCTTGGGGTCGAAACGTCGACGGCTACTATCCTACACTAGCTGACGCCACCAGTATATTGAGTATTAATTATCAGCGTCAGATGCATGGTGTTATACTGAATGTTCGGATATTAGTTATCCTATCCATTTGCTCAGGGATCTGAACCCAGTTTTATTTTTGAACTGCAAGTTGTGAATATATTATAATTGCACCTTGACCCACTTTGCACACTCTTTCCCTTACACTAACACTCCATTTCCACCTTATCCCCCCTCTACCCTGGGGCACTGTGATGACATTGTTATTATTGCTTACAATGTATTTTGAAAGAAAAGCCCATTGTGATTAAATAACAGTGCACCTTATCTATTGTATTGTGTTTTTGATTCAGTGAAAGTAATAATTGTATGTATGATTATCAGTTGTTCACTGGGACCCTTCTTATTGTATCGGTTCCAGTCTCAGACATTGGCATCGGGACCTATTCCATTCTTTTCCTGGTCCAGAAGGTGTCCGGCAGTTTTTAACCAGTTCTGGATCTCAAATGGGTCAACCCCTGGTTTTTGGACTGTTCACTTCCGTATGTTGACCCTTCAGGTGATCGTTCCTACCTGTATGGGCGAGTTTTTGGCCTTTGTGCATCTGGAGGACGTCTTTTTCCATGTCCCTGTCGCCTCCTCTTCAAAGCATTTCCTGAGGTTCGTATGGGAGATGCCCATTTTCAATTTTGCGTTTGTCCTCAAGTCCTCCCCCAGTGTCTTCACAAAGGTCCAGGTGCCTCTCATAGTTCTCCTTCAAGTGGAAGGGGTTTTCATTCATCCTTATTTGGACGTCCTCTAACTGCATGCAGCCAAAGAGTCTGTTTTGCTAGCTCCTGGCAAAATTTGAGGGATGACAGGGGTCTGATGCCTCAGTTTTCCTTTCAGGGTCTGTTGAATCTGTTTTGCCGACCTCTCTGGTCTTTTCCTTCCTGGAATTTGCAGCTTGCGTTGGATGTCCTGCCATGTCCTCCTTTTGAGCCCCCTGTGGGTCTTGAATTGAAACTCTTTACTTTCAAAACTTGTTTTCTGGTGGCCATTACTTCGGCATGTCGCTTGGGTGAATTGAGGGGATTTGTCCTGTAAATATCCGTTCTGCAAAATCTTTTCATACCGGGTGGATATGGTGCCAGTGCCATCCTTTATCCCTAAGGATAACTCGGCTTTTCATTTCAGTCAGGAAGTAATTGTGCCAGAGTTTTGTCCTATCCTTCCTCGGCTGAGGAATCTCGTTTGCACTGTCTGGATGTGCCGCTGACATTACTGTGGTACCTGCAGGTGGTGGAGTCTCTCTGGGGCGAGGACACTTTATTTGTTAACTTTGGTCCTGCTAAAAAGGGTGTCAAGCCTTCTATGATTATGCTGAGTCATTGGATTCGGTCCAGTCTTGATGGCGTACAAGCTTAAAGGGGTGGATCCTCCCATGGGGGCTCAGGGACATTCTACTAGCAGTATAGCTGCTACAGTGGCTGAGTTGCACGGTACCTCTGTTGGGGAGATCTTTAGGGCTGCAACCTGGTCTTTCCCTTCTACGTTTGTCCATCACTATCGGATTGCTGGTCTGGAACGTTTGGATAATGTTCTGTGCCACAGGGTCTTGTCCTCTATGAGGGAATAGGGATGTTGATCTGCTGGGTTTGGGGCATATTATTAAATTAGTGTTCTTTATCACTCAGTTGTCTGTCTCTGTTTTCTTCTGCTTGCTATGTGCTCATAAATTAAGAAGGAAGACGAGGGAGGGACCGGAGGTAATGCGTCCTTTACTATTGAGAATGGCATTACTTCTAGTCCTACTCCCTTGCCTTCCTTCTAGGACCCTCCCACCCTCCCGGTGCGGTACATCTGAGTGCTAGCTCGGCATATTTACGTACAGGTAGAGGTGGGGCGGGTCAGAGTTTTTATAGGCTGAATGTGGGTCTAGACGGAAGCAGGGGGTTCATATGTTAAGAAGGAAGGCGAGGGATTAGGACTAGGAGTAATGCCTTTATCAATAGTAATGGACGCATTATTGTGACAAAGGAAAATGCTGATGCGTTTCAATCCACTTAGGTTTTGGCCACAACCTCTTTGAGTGGCGCTTGTTCTTGATCCTATATGTGCATATATAATTAAATATATGAGAAGTATAAATTAACAGAAGTGCTAAATTGTTATTAAAATGTATTTAATTCAATTTGTTTTCAAAAACTACATTGATATTAATTATTTGATTTTTCTAATGCAAATAATGTAATTTTATTTATTTGAATTGTTATAAATTATTTTATATGAGCATTTTCCTGTACACTGAAATCCCTTTCCTAACCCCATACTATATAAATCAACCGTCAACCCTAAAACATTACTACCCCTGTAAACTACCCATCCCTGAACCCTAATAACCCTTAATTTATCAATTCTTCCTCTATACGCTACTCATTGCAGAACCATAAAAACATTTGTTACCCCCAGTTAGTACCCATCATCAGAGAAATAAATCCTTGCTAACCTTATACACTACCCATGCCTGAGCTATACGAATTTATACTACCCCCCGTACACTACCCATGCCTTAGCCCTAAAAACACTCTGCAACCCTATACAGTGCCCATCCCTCAGCCCTAAAAACTCTTACTACCCAGCCTCAAACCCTAAAAAGTGCTTGCCACTACTAAAAGCCAACACTCTGTTAAGCCTAAAAAAAACACTCCCAAAACTGCCTATTTCTAAACCCTAAAATCCCATTGTCACCCTTAAAACCCATACCCTAAAGTTAGAAAAGTTTTAAAAAACATACACTTATATAATATAATAAATATCTTTTAAATAGTACTATAAATTCTTGCTTATTGATATTTAATTTCCCTTTTTAATTTCAGTATTCTGTATTAAATCACTTAAAATAATTTCAATTGAAATATTATTTTAACTTAATTGAATATATTAAATGAATTTGCCTGAATACATTTTTTGAAGTAAAATTGATCTCACTTATATGTGTGCGTACATTTTGGAATAAATGCACATATACAAACATAATGCACTTAAGTGCATGGTTAAGGCCCAAGAAGTAAACCAATTAATACATGCAATGCAAATCCCCCCAATGTACTCATTTGAGATGTATTGACTCTCGATGTACAGATTGAAAGGTAATGCTAACATATTTGGTAATCATTCTAGGACATGGTGGGATCTATCTCTGTGATCATTCAATGGTATTTGATCAATAGATGTTCATGTCTCTAATATCATTCAAGCTTCTGAGACTTCATGTGAACTGTATTTTTGTCTCGCCATATTTGTTTTGGAAAAGGTATATACTCGTCCTGTTTGGTAAAGGTCTCTTCTATATTTTCTTTATTTGCTCTTAATAGGTCCTTGTTGGACTTGGCCCTTTTGGCAGGTTCACCCCTGAACTTTTTGCCTTAAAGCCTTGACATGGTGGTAGTGATTTTAGGCCTCTGGGCACTTTAGCACTGTGGCTCAGTGTAAAGTGAGTGCGCTCTCTGAGTGCGTGTGGTGAGATTGGCCTTCCCTCCCATAGGAATGCATAGGGGGTTATGTGTGTCCATGGTATTTCCTTGTATGAGAGGCGTACAGGGGTGAGTTTAGTATGTATGAACTCGTGAGGATAAATGCTGCGCAACGGTGTGTGCAGATTTATGGTGACTGGTGGACAAATGCCACTTTTTGAAGTTGGCATTTCTGTGTACTGTGTGTCTGCATGCCTGGTGTGACTTGCATGTCTGGCTTGTGATTGACATGAGCTGAGAGGTGTGGGTGGCTCCAGGAGACAGGAGGAGTCTGCCCAGGGGTGAATAGAGAGATCTGCATGCATATGGGAGGGATGAGTTGCACCTGGGACCTGAATAGGGCTGTGCCTTCCCTCCACGATTCTGGCTCCGCCCCTGTGGTGTGTCTGATCACTGAGCTACCACCTGACAAAGGGGAGAGAAGCTGGGTAAAACATAGTGCTACAATTCCCCTCTAAACCAGTTCTGACTGGTATCCCCAAGCCCTGTGCTGTGAAAAAAAGGAAAAGGGCATATACATCTAGGGGCTGTGACCCCATGTGTGTGTGGTTCACTTGACTTGAGGGGGGCCTGCTGCTGCTGGGCTCCAGGAGGAACTGCCACAAGGGACTGCCTCCCTGATGGAGGGCCCTGTGTTCTGGCCTGCCTGGGGTCCAGCCCTTTGCCCCCCTTCATTGGACTTTGGCTCCTAGCACTTGGTGAGCGCTTTATTTCTGTGTCTACAGAGCAGAGCACTTTATTTTTCCTGTGAAGGGGGTGCTTATATTTTTCCCTGGCAGTGCTAGGCTGCGATCATCCTCGAGGGAATCCCGACATAGGGATTCCCCCTCTTTTTCCTATGTCATGGCGGGTGCCCACCCGCGTCATGGCCGCATTGGATTTGTTACATTTGTATGGAGAGCGGGTGCCCACCCCGATCTCCTGCTATCCTTCAATTGCAGGTCCCCACCCCACATGTTGCCTGGTTCACTTTGTTTGAATTGATGAGGGAGCCCACCCCGCGTCTCACCACCACAGCCCGAGCCACAAACGGTAGTCAAGCGCGTCCGCCTGATGCTGGGCGGGACCTCGCAGACGTCATTTCCGCCTTGCCCCAGCCGGAAGAAGGTGACGCAGAAGTCCGGAGCCCGCAGCCTGTGGTGATGGAGGCGGAGGGGGCGTGAGGCACAGTGTCAGTGCCTGCCCCCTCTGCCCAAGTGGAAACACCGCCGAAGCCATCCCAGCGTGAGGAGAGCCTCCCAAAGACCAGTCCAGTGAGCGGGGGCTCCGGGGGCGCATTGTTGGTGCCGATTGCGGGACTGTGATGGCGTTTGTGCTGAGTGGTCCCGCAAGAGAGCGGGCCACTCTAATGAAGTGAGTCATATTTGTCTACATGGGCCCCTAGGGGCCCATGGTGTTCCCCGTGCACCTTCCAGGTCTGCCATGGCCACAGCTGCCCCACCTGCTAGAGGACAGCTGCGCTGAAGAGGGCAATTATGTTAAGAGTGTCAGGTGAATATAATCCCGTGTAAGAATGACCTAGTGCCAGGTAGCACCATTTATATTATGAGACTATTATTCTAATGTGTTATGAGAACACATAGGCTATTTTTGATATAACCTTGTGTGGAGTTCCTTTTGTAGTGTGCCTGGTATGTTGTTTCTGTGTGCGTGCGCAAATGCTTTACACATGGCCGCCGGGATAATCCTGACTGCTCGTGCCAAGCTACCAAGGGGGTAAGCAGGGGTTATCTTTGGCTTGTAACTCCCTTGCACTGACTAGAGTGGTGGTCTCTGCCTGGCTTTGGTGCATGCCTTAGCCAACCAGAGATTCCATTTCTAACAGTCCTCTTCAAACTCCTTGACACTTTATTCAGGGTTTCATAGCTCTTTCTTTGTTGTCTATTTATTCTCCTCAATTATACTTACAGAAACAGCACTCCAGCTATCAAATAAAGGACTTACTTTCTGCCCAAATGCCAAATTTATCTAGCAAATATTTGCAAGACATACATTTACTGACTTGCCTATCAGTTATGAAGTAGACATTAAGAATGGATATATTGAACTAGCATAAACAAAATACCCTTATATAAACCTTAGACAAAATAAACAATGCTAGAAGAGAAAATACACAAATCAGGGTTCCCTTAACCTGGTCATTGAATGGGTGGGGGCCATTGCAAGGTGCTTGAAAATGACTTAGCTGAAAAAAGTTACAAAGTATTACCATAGAAAAATGTTCATTATGTTTAAGTACTCAAGAAATCAGAAATAAATTGATGAGTGATATAATTTTGTTGTTGCACTGAAATATTATATAAAGTAAACAAAAGGAGATGATGGACGGAGTGCTGAAACTTTTCAGACACTCAGCCCCAGTAACAGATCTGGGTTGAATCCATTATATCACAAATATCCTAATGTTAAGTATTGAAAGATTATTTATATGTGATTTTAACTTATTCAATGATTACATGGAAATATAATATATGTTTTATAATGTTTTAAACTGATTTTAATGTATACATTTTTAAAAGTCTATTTTTTTATTTTTAAAAATGTTTTTGTAAGTATATTAAACATCATATAGTATATTTTTGTTTTTTATTTTTTATTTATATAATTAAATTTCATTTAATTCTTTAATTTATGTATACTGTTTAGTTTAAAATAATGGTGGTGTTGTAATATGTGTTTTTTATTTCTTCCCAATATACATTTTATATATTATTGTTCTACATTTGAATATCATAAAACATTTTTATTTTTGCGTTGTGCTTTTCAGGTTTGTCTTTTTAAATGTATTTTACATTAAAAAAACTATATGTATAATTCATTACATTTTTTTAAAATAGTTTATGTGAGTTTTTGTTGTTTCATGGTTCCAATTTAGCATATTTAATTCATATAGGTTTTTTGAGATAAGTTAAATAGAGCCATCCAATATATTGTTTTTAATAAAATGCCTATTCAAATTTTGTGACAGTAAATAATTACACACCCTCAGAATCTAAAACTTTCCCTAATTTTGTTGTGTTTGGATTGGGATTAGTAAATGCAACCCCCTCAAAGTTGAACATTTTCCCTAATGCTGTGAAATTTGGAGTTTGAATAGTAAATTTGACCCCCTTAAAGTCCAACACTTTCCCCAATGTAGTTAATTTTGGAGTGGGAATAGTAAATCTGCCTCTCATTAAAGTCCAACACTTTTCACAATGTAGTTCAGTTTGGAGTGAGAATAACAAATCTGATCCCCACAATCCAACTCTTTTCTCAATATGGTAACGTTTGGATTTGAATAGTGTAACTGATGCCTCAAAGTGCAACACTTTCCCCAAGATGGTTAATTTTGGACTGTAAATAGTAAATCTGCCCCATACCCCCTAGATTCTAACTCTTTCCCAATTTGATTAAGTTTAAAGTGCGAATAGAAATTCTGAGTACCCACAAAATCTAACACTTTACCCAGTGTGTTTGTTTGAAGTGGGAATAGTAAATCTGCCCCTTTCCCCACAATCTAACACTTTCCTAATGTGGTTCAGTTGGGATTGGGAATAGCAAATAAATTCAGCTGTCCCTCAAGCCTGTAAAGTCCAACATAATGTTATTCCTTTAGGAGTAGGAATAGTAAATCTACCCCCATCCCCAAAGTCCTATACCTTTTAAAGTGTGGTTCATTTTGGAGTGGGAAGATTTAAATATGCCCCCATCACCAAAGTCCAACTTTTTCTTCAATGTGGTTAGGCTTAAAGTGGGAATAGTAAATTAGATCTCCAAAGTATAACGCTTGCTCCAGTGTGGCTAAGGTTTTACTGTGAATAAATTGTAGCATGTGTCTATATTTTGTCTTTTGTACCATAAAAATTATATTCATGCATAGGATACAATATTATTTCCTTAGTATTATACTGTTTCTTAGTATGCATTTTAAATATTTTTATTATATGAATTATCTAAATATCTTTTTTAAAATCCACCATTTTACTGCAGTTTCCTGTAATTTGTTTCCTTAATATCAAGTATTTTAATTTAAGCTTATGATACAGATTTTTCTTTGTAGTTGTACAAGTTTCTTAAAAATTGCCCAGTCATGTTTACATTTTTCACATTATTTACCTTTTTTAAATCTTTGTTTTTATCGATATGTTTTAATAAATAGAATACTTTCGCACATTTTTTAACAGAGATTTTTGTTAAACATTTTTACCGTGTTACTTATTACTTTATAGGCAATAATAAATGCAATACATTTTTTCGTTAATTTGACTTCTATCAGATGCAAGTTTTTTTTATTTCCATATTACAACCATTTTTCAAATTTCTTTGATTTTGTAGTCTTTCTTTATCATTTAGGACTGTTTGTGGAATTTGTGGTCTTGGTTTCCTGTTGCTGATCTCTGGTTCAGGTAAGACTAGTTCAGACATATTTTCTAAGAGCTTAGTTAGAGTATCTACTAGTTAATTTATTTTAGTGTGGTAGGCCTCATTATAAAAGGTAATGTTTATACATGTTTTTCATGTACCTTTCTACTGTGGTGTGTTTAATATGAGGATTGTAAATGTTGTTTGGGTGTGTTTATATGTTTTTAATTTACTGGGATTTTTTTAGGCATCAGAACTTATGTTTAAAATGGAGGCCTTTTATATGTTTTTCAATAAAAAATACTTGGGTATTTCTTTACCAAATACATTTTTCGATTCTAGTTTTTTACATTATCCATGACTTGTTGGTTTTCCTTGAGCACTGTATGTTTCATTAGTGTTCTGGATTCAGATGGGTTCCCCGGATTATTTGAGTCATATTAGATGTTCTGTTTTTGTATGGCTTATTATTCTTATGAATGCATTTTTGGATGTATTTATGGATCGCCAAAAGCGTGTTATATTTAATGTCTTTTTTATGGAGTGGGAAATAATCATTTGTTAATGTTATGTATGTTTAATTATTACGTATATCCATTAGGTTCTTTTGTATTAGGATGGGTGTGTCGTTTAGAGATAAGTGGCTATTTAAAATAATGCGGTTTATTTATTTTCTTTACTACAGTTGGTAATTAACAACCTGAATTCTTACTTTATTTACTTATTAAGATTGGTATTTAAAGTTTTTTTAATATTTGAAAATATATATCAATAACGTGTTTTTGTTCTGTTTTTAAGCAGGTTACAAGGTGGGTTCTTGCTACTTAGGGCCTAATTCACTAAAGGACTCGTGGCGGAGGCCTCACAGTCATGGCGGAGTCTCCATACACGGGGCGAAATCTCTGCAATGAAATTCTCATTGCGAGATACCACCCCAAGTGCAGTGACTCCCCACGACTACGAGGCCTCCGCCACAAGTGTGGAGTCCCTTTGTGAATCAGAACCTGAGTCTAAATATGTTAGGCCTTGGTTGTTAGCAAAGAGCATTACTTTGAATGCTACAAGTGCATGTACGTTTTTTAGTTTGTATAGTTTTAGACTGAGTTGGGTTAGGGATTGTTCCATTCTTACTTCCTGGTAGAGTTGTTCTTTTTGAAGTATTTCTTGGAATTGATAGGGTGTAAGGTGGCTCCTTCCAAGTGGTCCCTGGAAGGAATTGCACAGTGCTGTTGTAGATATTTACGATGAAATGTGATACTTGGGCTGGAATCTATGAAGGTAATTACAACAAGGGGTGGTGAGGGACAGAGTCTCTGAATTAAGCAGAAAGCTCTCACCCAGTCAAGAGATCAGGGCTAGATCCAACACCGTTTTTTAGCTCACTGCACCATCCCAGTTTCAGAACCTGACTGTATGCAAATTAGTCTGTTCCTGTCCCAGTGCATGATGGGAACAGGGCAAACCAAACTACAAAAGCCAATTCTTACACTGGGAAGGAAACAAGCTCCCGGGGACCGGTTTCTGGCTTGGTAGTTTGGTCTGCCCTGTTCCCATGATGCACTGGGCCAGGGACAGACTAATTTGCATATAGCCAG
Source organism: Lissotriton vulgaris (assembly GCF_964263255.1). Classification (NCBI taxonomy): domain Eukaryota; kingdom Metazoa; phylum Chordata; class Amphibia; order Caudata; family Salamandridae; genus Lissotriton; species Lissotriton vulgaris. The sequence goes on along the minus strand of NW_028253447.1, from coordinate 13,251 downwards.
GTTCTGAGCTGGGATGGGGCAGTGAGATAAATAACGGTGATGGATCAAGCCCTGATCTTTGGACTGGGTAAGAGTGGTCTGCTTAATTCAGACACTCTGTTCATCACCACCCCCTTTTCTGTATCGTTTTTGGCCACTATAGGTGTGGCAGGGTATACTCAGACATGAGTCCCTTTCTCACTGCTCCATCAGGATTCAAGCAAGCCGGGCCGAAGAGGCTGAAATGCCAGAAACCGGTCCCCGGTAGCTTGTCTCCTTTCTGGTGAAGAATTGGCTTGGTAGTTTGGTCTGCCCTGTTCCCATGATGCACTGGGCCAGGGACAGACTAATTTGCATATAGCCAGGTTCTGAGCTGGGATGGGGCAGTGAGATAAATAACGGTGATGGATCAAGCCCTGATCTTTGGACTGGGTAAGAGTGGTCTGCTTAATTCAGACACTCTGTTCATCACCACCCCCTTTTCTGTATCGTTTTTGGCCACTATAGGTGTGGCAGGGTATACTCAGACATGAGTCCCTTTCTCACTGCTCCATCAGGATTCAAGCAAGCCGGGCCGAAGAGGCTGAAATGCCAGAAACCGGTCCCCGGTAGCTTGTCTCCTTTCTGGTGAAGAATTGGCTTGGTAGTTTGGTCTGCCCTGTTCCCATGATGCACTGGGCCAGGGACAGACTAATTTGCATATAGCCAGGTTCTGAGCTGGGATGGGGCAGTGAGATAAATAACGGTGATGGATCAAGCCCTGATCTTTGGACTGGGTAAGAGTGGTCTGCTTAATTCAGACACTCTGTTCATCACCACCCCCTTTTCTGTTTCGTTTTTGGCCACTATAGGTGTGGCAGGGTATACTCAGACATGAGTCCCTTTCTCACTGCTCCATCAGGATTCAAGCAAGCCGGGTCGAAGAGGCTGAAATGCCAGAAACCGGTCCCCGGTAGCTTGTCTCCTTTCTGGTGAAGAATTGGCTTGGTAGTTTGGTCTGCCCTGTTCCCATGATGCACTGGGCCAGGGACAGACTAATTTGCATATAGCCAGGTTCTGAGCTGGGATGGGGCAGTGAGATAAATAACGGTGATGGATCAAGCCCTGATCTTTGGACTGGGTAAGAGTGGTCTGCTTAATTCAGACACTCTGTTCATCACCACCCCCTTTTCTGTATCGTTTTTGGCCACTATAGGTGTGGCAGGGTATGCTCAGACATGAGTCCCTTTCTCACTGCTCCATCAGGATTCAAGCAAGCCGGGCCGAAGAGGCTGAAATGCCAGAAACCGGTCCCCGGTAGCTTGTCTCCTTTCTGGTGAAGAATTGGCTTGGTAGTTTGGTCTGCCCTGTTCCCATGATGCACTGGGCCAGGGACAGACTAATTTGCATATAGCCAGGTTCTGAGCTGGGATGGGGCAGTGAGATAAATAACGGTGATGGATCAAGCCCTGATCTTTGGACTGGGTAAGAGTGGTCTGCTTAATTCAGACACTCTGTTCATCACCACCCCCTTTTCTGTATCGTTTTTGGCCACTATAGGTGTGGCAGGGTATGCTCAGACATGAGTCCCTTTCTCACTGCTCCATCAGGATTCAAGCAAGCCGGGCCGAAGAGGCTGAAATGCCAGAAACCGGTCCCCGGTAGCTTGTCTCCTTTCTGGTGAAGAATTGGCTTGGTAGTTTGGTCTGCCCTGTTCCCATGATGCACTGGGCCAGGGACAGACTAATTTGCATATAGCCAGGTTCTGAGCTGGGATGGGGCAGTGAGATAAATAACGGTGATGGATCAAGCCCTGATCTTTGGACTGGGTAAGAGTGGTCTGCTTAATTCAGACACTCTGTTCATCACCACCCCCTTTTCTGTATCGTTTTTGGCCACTATAGGTGTGGCAGGGTATACTCAGACATGAGTCCCTTTCTCACTGCTCCATCAGGATTCAAGCAAGCCGGGCCGAAGAGGCTGAAATGCCAGAAACCGGTACCCGGTAGCTTGTCTCCTTTCTGGTGAAGAATTGGCTTGGTAGTTTGGTCTGCCCTGTTCCCATGATGCACTGGGCCAGGGACAGACTCATTTGCATATAGCCAGGTTCTGAGCTGGGATGGGGCAGTGAGATAAATAACGGTGATGGATCAAGCCCTGATCTTTGGACTGGGTAAGAGTGGTATGCTTAATTCAGACACTCTGTTCATCACCACCCCCTTTTCTGTATCGTTTTTGGCCACTATAGGTGTGGCAGGGTATACTCAGACATGAGTCCCTTTCTCACTGCTCCATCAGGATTCAAGCAAGCCGGGCCGAAGAGGCTGAAATGCCAGAAACCGGTCCCCGGTAGCTTGTCTCCTTTCTGGTGAAGAATTGGCTTGGTAGTTTGGTCTGCCCTGTTCCCATGATGCACTGGGCCAGGGACAGACTAATTTGCATATAGCCAGGTTCTGAGCTGGGATGGGGCAGTGAGATAAATAACGGTGATGGATCAAGCCCTGATCTTTGGACTGGGTAAGAGTGGTCTGCTTAATTCAGACACTCTGTTCATCACCACCCCCTTTTCTGTATCGTTTTTGGCCACTATAGGTGTGGCAGGGTATACTCAGACATGAGTCCCTTTCTCACTGCTCCATCAGGATTCAAGCAAGCCGGGCCGAAGAGGCTGAAATGCCAGAAACCGGTCCCCGGTAGCTTGTCTCCTTTCTGGTGAAGAATTGGCTTGGTAGTTTGGTCTGCCCTGTTCCCATGATGCACTGGGCCAGGGACAGACTAATTTGCATACAGCCAGGTTCTGAGCTGGGATGGGGCAGTGAGATAAATAACGGTGATGGATCAAGCCCTGATCTTTGGACTGGGTAAGAGTGGTCTGCTTAATTCAGACACTCTGTTCATCACCACCCCCTTTTCTGTATCGTTTTTGGCCACTATAGGTGTGGCAGGGTATACTCAGACATGAGTCCCTTTCTCACTGCTCCATCAGGATTCAAGCAAGCCGGGCCGAAGAGGCTGAAATGCCAGAAACCGGTCCCCGGTAGCTTGTCTCCTTTCTGGTGAAGAATTGGCTTGGTAGTTTGGTCTGCCCTGTTCCCATGATGCACTGGGCCAGGGACAGACTAATTTGCATATAGCCAGGTTCTGAGCTGGGATGGGGCAGTGAGATAAATAACGGTGATGGATCAAGCCCTGATCTTTGGACTGGGTAAGAGTGGTCTGCTTAATTCAGACACTCTGTTCATCACCACCCCCTTTTCTGTATCGTTTTTGGCCACTATAGGTGTGGCAGGGTATACTCAGACATGAGTCCCTTTCTCACTGCTCCATCAGGATTCAAGCAAGCCGGGCCGAAGAGGCTGAAATGCCAGAAACCGGTCCCCGGTAGCTTGTCTCCTTTCTGGTGAAGAATTGGCTTGGTAGTTTGGTCTGCCCTGTTCCCATGATGCACTGGGCCAGGGACAGACTAATTTGCATATAGCCAGGTTCTGAGCTGGGATGGGGCAGTGAGATAAATAACGGTGATGGATCAAGCCCTGATCTTTGGACTGGGTAAGAGTGGTCTGCTTAATTCAGACACTCTGTTCATCACCACCCCCTTTTCTGTATCGTTTTTGGCCACTATAGGTGTGGCAGGGTATACTCAGACATGAGTCCCTTTCTCACTGCTCCATCAGGATTCAAGCAAGCCGGGCCGAAGAGGCTGAAATGCCAGAAACCGGTCCCCGGTAGCTTGTCTCCTTTCTGGTGAAGAATTGGCTTGGTAGTTTGGTCTGCCCTGTTCCCATGATGCACTGGGCCAGGGACAGACTAATTTGCATATAGCCAGGTTCTGAGCTGGGATGGGGCAGTGAGATAAATAACGGTGATGGATCAAGCCCTGATCTTTGGACTGGGTAAGAGTGGTCTGCTTAATTCAGACACTCTGTTCATCACCACCCCCTTTTCTGTATCGTTTTTGGCCACTATAGGTGTGGCAGGGTATACTCAGACATGAGTCCCTTTCTCACTGCTCCATCAGGATTCAAGCAAGCCGGGCCGAAGAGGCTGAAATGCCAGAAACCGGTCCCCGGTAGCTTGTCTCCTTTCTGGTGAAGAATTGGCTTGGTAGTTTGGTCTGCCCTGTTCCCATGATGCACTGGGCCAGGGACAGACTAATTTGCATATAGCCAGGTTCTGAGCTGGGATGGGGCAGTGAGATAAATAACGGTGATGGATCAAGCCCTGATCTTTGGACTGGGTAAGAGTGGTCTGCTTAATTCAGACACTCTGTTCATCACCACCCCCTTTTCTGTATCGTTTTTGGCCACTATAGGTGTGGCAGGGTATACTCAGACATGAGTCCCTTTCTCACTGCTCCATCAGGATTCAAGCAAGCCGGGCCGAAGAGGCTGAAATGCCAGAAACCGGTCCCCGGTAGCTTGTCTCCTTTCTGGTGAAGAATTGGCTTGGTAGTTTGGTCTGCCCTGTTCCCATGATGCACTGGGCCAGGGACAGACTAATTTGCATATAGCCAGGTTCTGAGCTGGGATGGGGCAGTGAGATAAATAACGGTGATGGATCAAGCCCTGATCTTTGGACTGGGTAAGAGTGGTCTGCTTAATTCAGACACTCTGTTCATCACCACCCCCTTTTCTGTATCGTTTTTGGCCACTATAGGTGTGGCAGGGTATGCTCAGACATGAGTCCCTTTCTCACTGCTCCATCAGGATTCAAGCAAGCCGGGCCGAAGAGGCTGAAATGCCAGAAACCGGTCCCCGGTAGCTTGTCTCCTTTCTGGTGAAGAATTGGCTTGGTAGTTTGGTCTGCCCTGTTCCCATGATGCACTGGGCCAGGGACAGACTAATTTGCATATAGCCAGGTTCTGAGCTGGGATGGGGCAGTGAGATAAATAACGGTGATGGATCAAGCCCTGATCTTTGGACTGGGTAAGAGTGGTCTGCTTAATTCAGACACTCTGTTCATCACCACCCCCTTTTCTGTATCGTTTTTGGCCACTATAGGTGTGGCAGGGTATACTCAGACATGAGTCCCTTTCTCACTGCTCCATCAGGATTCAAGCAAGCCGGGCCGAAGAGGCTGAAATGCCAGAAACCGGTCCCCGGTAGCTTGTCTCCTTTCTGGTGAAGAATTGGCTTGGTAGTTTGGTCTGCCCTGTTCCCATGATGCACTGGGCCAGGGACAGACTCATTTGCATATAGCCAGGTTCTGAGCTGGGATGGGGCAGTGAGATAAATAACGGTGATGGATCAAGCCCTGATCTTTGGACTGGGTAAGAGTGGTCTGCTTAATTCAGACACTCTGTTCATCACCACCCCCTTTTCTGTATCGTTTTTGGCCACTATAGGTGTGGCAGGGTATACTCAGACATGAGTCCCTTTCTCACTGCTCCATCAGGATTCAAGCAAGCCGGGCCGAAGAGGCTGAAATGCCAGAAACCGGTCCCCGGTAGCTTGTCTCCTTTCTGGTGAAGAATTGGCTTGGTAGTTTGGTCTGCCCTGTTCCCATGATGCACTGGGCCAGGGACAGACTAATTTGCATATAGCCAGGTTCTGAGCTGGGATGGGGCAGTGAGATAAATAACGGTGATGGATCAAGCCCTGATCTTTGGACTGGGTAAGAGTGGTCTGCTTAATTCAGACACTCTGTTCATCACCACCCCCTTTTCTGTATCATTTTTGGCCACTATAGGTGTGGCAGGGTATACTCAGACATGAGTCCCTTTCTCACTGCTCCATCAGGATTCAAGCAAGCCGGGCCGAAGAGGCTGAAATGCCAGAAACCGGTCCCCGGTAGCTTGTCTCCTTTCTGGTGAAGAATTGGCTTGGTAGTTTGGTCTGCCCTGTTCCCATGATGCACTGGGCCAGGGACAGACTAATTTGCATATAGCCAGGTTCTGAGCTGGGATGGGGCAGTGAGATAAATAACGGTGATGGATCAAGCCCTGATCTTTGGACTGGGTAAGAGTGGTCTGCTTAATTCAGACACTCTGTTCATCACCACCCCCTTTTCTGTATCGTTTTTGGCCACTATAGGTGTGGCAGGGTATACTCAGACATGAGTCCCTTTCTCACTGCTCCATCAGGATTCAAGCAAGCCGGGCCGAAGAGGCTGAAATGCCAGAAACCGGTCCCCGGTAGCTTGTCTCCTTTCTGGTGAAGAATTGGCTTGGTAGTTTGGTCTGCCCTGTTCCCATGATGCACTGGGCCAGGGACAGACTAATTTGCATATAGCCAGGTTCTGAGCTGGGATGGGGCAGTGAGATAAATAACGGTGATGGATCAAGCCCTGATCTTTGGACTGGGTAAGAGTGGTCTGCTTAATTCAGACACTCTGTTCATCACCACCCCCTTTTCTGTATCGTTTTTGGCCACTATAGGTGTGGCAGGGTATACTCAGACATGAGTCCCTTTCTCACTGCTCCATCAGGATTCAAGCAAGCCGGGCCGAAGAGGCTGAAATGCCAGAAACCGGTCCCCGGTAGCTTGTTTCCTTTCTGGTGAAGAATTGGCTTGGTAGTTTGGTCTGCCCTGTTCCCATGATGCACTGGGCCAGGGACAGACTAATTTGCATATAGCCAGGTTCTGAGCTGGGATGGGGCAGTGAGATAAATAACGGTGATGGATCAAGCCCTGATCTTTGGACTGGGTAAGAGTGGTCTGCTTAATTCAGACACTCTGTTCATCACCACCCCCTTTTCTGTATCGTTTTTGGCCACTATAGGTGTGGCAGGGTATACTCAGACATGAGTCCCTTTCTCACTGCTCCATCAGGATTCAAGCAAGCCGGGCCGAAGAGGCTGAAATGCCAGAAACCGGTCCCCGGTAGCTTGTCTCCTTTCTGGTGAAGAATTGGCTTGGTAGTTTGGTCTGCCCTGTTCCCATGATGCACTGGGCCAGGGACAGACTAATTTGCATATAGCCAGGTTCTGAGCTGGGATGGGGCAGTGAGATAAATAACGGTGATGGATCAAGCCCTGATCTTTGGACTGGGTAAGAGTGGTCTGCTTAATTCAGACACTCTGTTCATCACCACCCCCTTTTCTGTATCGTTTTTGGCCACTATAGGTGTGGCAGGGTATGCTCAGACATGAGTCCCTTTCTCACTGCTCCATCAGGATTCAAGCAAGCCGGGCCGAAGAGGCTGAAATGCCAGAAACCGGTCCCCGGTAGCTTGTCTCCTTTCTGGTGAAGAATTGGCTTGGTAGTTTGGTCTGCCCTGTTCCCATGATGCACTGGGCCAGGGACAGACTAATTTGCATATAGCCAGGTTCTGAGCTGGGATGGGGCAGTGAGATAAATAACGGTGATGGATCAAGCCCTGATCTTTGGACTGGGTAAGAGTGGTCTGCTTAATTCAGACACTCTGTTCATCACCACCCCCTTTTCTGTATCGTTTTTGGCCACTATAGGTGTGGCAGGGTATGCTCAGACATGAGTCCCTTTCTCACTGCTCCATCAGGATTCAAGCAAGCCGGGCCGAAGAGGCTGAAATGCCAGAAACCGGTCCCCGGTAGCTTGTCTCCTTTCTGGTGAAGAATTGGCTTGGTAGTTTGGTCTGCCCTGTTCCCATGATGCACTGGGCCAGGGACAGACTAATTTGCATATAGCCAGGTTCTGAGCTGGGATGGGGCAGTGAGATAAATAACGGTGATGGATCAAGCCCTGATCTTTGGACTGGGTAAGAGTGGTCTGCTTAATTCAGACACTCTGTTCATCACCACCCCCTTTTCTGTATCGTTTTTGGCCACTATAGGTGTGGCAGGGTATACTCAGACATGAGTCCCTTTCTCACTGCTCCATCAGGATTCAAGCAAGCCGGGCCGAAGAGGCTGAAATGCCAGAAACCGGTCCCCGGTAGCTTGTCTCCTTTCTGGTGAAGAATTGGCTTGGTAGTTTGGTCTGCCCTGTTCCCATGATGCACTGGGCCAGGGACAGACTAATTTGCATATAGCCAGGTTCTGAGCTGGGATGGGGCAGTGAGATAAATAACGGTGATGGATCAAGCCCTGATCTTTGGACTGGGTAAGAGTGGTCTGCTTAATTCAGACACTCTGTTCATCACCACCCCCTTTTCTGTATCGTTTTTGGCCACTATAGGTGTGGCAGGGTATACTCAGACATGAGTCCCTTTCTCACTGCTCCATCAGGATTCAAGCAAGCCGGGCCGAAGAGGCTGAAATGCCAGAAACCGGTCCCCGGTAGCTTGTCTCCTTTCTGGTGAAGAATTGGCTTGGTAGTTTGGTCTGCCCTGTTCCCATGATGCACTGGGCCAGGGACAGACTAATTTGCATATAGCCAGGTTCTGAGCTGGGATGGGTCAGTGAGATAAATAACGGTGATGGATCAAGCCCTGATCTTTGGACTGGGTAAGAGTGGTCTGCTTAATTCAGACACTCTGTTCATCACCACCCCCTTTTCTGTATCGTTTTTGGCCACTATAGGTGTGGCAGGGTATACTCAGACATGAGTCCCTTTCTCACTGCTCCATCAGGATTCAAGCAAGCCGGGCCGAAGAGGCTGAAATGCCAGAAACCGGTCCCCGGTAGCTTGTCTCCTTTCTGGTGAAGAATTGGCTTGGTAGTTTGGTCTGCCCTGTTCCCATGATGCACTGGGCCAGGGACAGACTAATTTGCATATAGCCAGGTTCTGAGCTGGGATGGGGCAGTGAGATAAATAACGGTGATGGATCAAGCCCTGATCTTTGGACTGGGTAAGAGTGGTCTGCTTAATTCAGACACTCTGTTCATCACCACCCCCTTTTCTGTATCGTTTTTGGCCACTATAGGTGTGGCAGGGTATACTCAGACATGAGTCCCTTTCTCACTGCTCCATCAGGATTCAAGCAAGCCGGGCCGAAGAGGCTGAAATGCCAGAAACCGGTCCCCGGTAGCTTGTCTCCTTTCTGGTGAAGAATTGGCTTGGTAGTTTGGTCTGCCCTGTTCCCATGATGCACTGGGCCAGGGACAGACTAATTTGCATATAGCCAGGTTCTGAGCTGGGATGGGGCAGTGAGATAAATAACGGTGATGGATCAAGCCCTGATCTTTGGACTGGGTAAGAGTGGTCTGCTTAATTCAGACACTCTGTTCATCACCACCCCCTTTTCTGTATCGTTTTTGGCCACTATAGGTGTGGCAGGGTATACTCAGACATGAGTCCCTTTCTCACTGCTCCATCAGGATTCAAGCAAGCCGGGCCGAAGAGGCTGAAATGCCAGAAACCGGTCCCCGGTAGCTTGTCTCCTTTCTGGTGAAGAATTGGCTTGGTAGTTTGGTCTGCCCTGTTCCCATGATGCACTGGGCCAGGGACAGACTAATTTGCATATAGCCAGGTTCTGAGCTGGGATGGGGCAGTGAGATAAATAACGGTGATGGATCAAGCCCTGATCTTTGGACTGGGTAAGAGTGGTCTGCTTAATTCAGACACTCTGTTCATCACCACCCCCTTTTCTGTATCGTTTTTGGCCACTATAGGTGTGGCAGGGTATACTCAGACATGAGTCCCTTTCTCACTGCTCCATCAGGATTCAAGCAAGCCGGGCCGAAGAGGCTGAAATGCCAGAAACCGGTCCCCGGTAGCTTGTCTCCTTTCTGGTGAAGAATTGGCTTGGTAGTTTGGTCTGCCCTGTTCCCATGATGCACTGGGCCAGGGACAGACTAATTTGCATATAGCCAGGTTCTGAGCTGGGATGGGGCAGTGAGATAAATAACGGTGATGGATCAAGCCCTGATCTTTGGACTGGGTAAGAGTGGTCTGCTTAATTCAGACACTCTGTTCATCACCACCCCTTTTCTGTATCGTTTTTGGCCACTATAGGTGTGGCAGGGTATACTCAGACATGAGTCCCTTTCTCACTGCTCCATCAGGATTCAAGCAAGCCGGGCCGAAGAGGCTGAAATGCCAGAAACCGGTCCCCGGTAGCTTGTCTCCTTTCTGGTGAAGAATTGGCTTGGTAGTTTGGTCTGCCCTGTTCCCATGATGCACTGGGCCAGGGACAGACTCATTTGCATATAGCCAGGTTCTGAGCTGGGATGGGGCAGTGAGATAAATAACGGTGATGGATCAAGCCCTGATCTTTGGACTGGGTAAGAGTGGTCTGCTTAATTCAGACACTCTGTTCATCACCACCCCCTTTTCTGTATCGTTTTTGGCCACTATAGGTGTGGCAGGGGTATACTCAGACATGAGTCCCTTTCTCACTGCTCCATCAGGATTCAAGCAAGCCGGGCCGAAGAGGCTGAAATGCCAGAAACCGGTCCCCGGTAGCTTGTCTCCTTTCTGGTGAAGAATTGGCTTGGTAGTTTGGTCTGCCCTGTTCCCATGATGCACTGGGCCAGGGACAGACTCATTTGCATATAGCCAGGTTCTGAGCTGGGATGGGGCAGTGAGATAAATAACGGTGATGGATCAAGCCCTGATCTTTGGACTGGGTAAGAGTGGTCTGCTTAATTCAGACACTCTGTTCATCACCACCCCCTTTTCTGTATCGTTTTTGGCCACTATAGGTGTGCAGGGTATACTCAGACATGAGTCCCTTTCTCACTGCTCCATCAGGATTCAAGCAAGCCGGGCCGAAGAGGCTGAAATGCCAGAAACCGGTCCCCGGTAGCTTGTCTCCTTTCTGGTGAAGAATTGGCTTGGTAGTTTGGTCTGCCCTGTTCCCATGATGCACTGGGCCAGGGACAGACTAATTTGCATATAGCCAGGTTCTGAGCTGTGATGGGGCAGTGAGATAAATAACGGTGATGGATCAAGCCCTGATCTTTGGACTGGGTAAGAGTGGTCTGCTAAATTCAGACACTCTGTTCATCACCACCCCCTTTTCTGTATCGTTTTTGGCCAGGTATAGGTGTGGCAGGGTATACTCAGACATGAGTCCCTTTCTCACTGCTCCATCAGGATTCAAGCAAGCCGGGCCGAAGAGGCTGAAATGCCAGAAACCGGTCCCCGGTAGCTTGTCTCCTTTCTGGTGAAGAATTGGCTTGGTAGTTTGGTCTGCCCTGTTCCCATGATGCACTGGGCCAGGGACAGACTAATTTGCATATAGCCAGGTTCTGAGCTGTGATGGGGCAGTGAGATAAATAACGGTGATGGATCAAGCCCTGATCTTTGGACTGGGTAAAGAGTGGTCTGCTTAATTCAGACACTCTGTTCATCACCACCCCCTTTTCTGTATCGTTTTTGGCCACTATTGGTGTGGCAGGGTATACTCAGACATGAGTCCCTTTCTCACTGCTCCATCAGGATTCAAGCAAGCCGGGCCGAAGAGGCTGAAATGCCAGAAACCGGTCCCCGGTAGCTTGTCTCCTTTCTGGTGAAGAATTGGCTTGGTAGTTTGGTCTGCCCTGTTCCCATGATGCACTGGGCCAGGGACAGACTAATTTGCATATAGCCAGGTTCTGAGCTGGGATGGGGCAGTGAGATAAATAACGGTGATGGATCAAGCCCTGATCTTTGGACTGGGTAAGAGTGGTCTGCTTAATTCAGACACTCTGTTCATCACACTCCCTTTTCTGTATCGTTTTTGGCCACTATAGGTGTGGCAGGGTATACTCAGACATGAGTCCCTTTCTCACTGCTCCATCAGGATTCAAGCAAGCCGGGCCGAAGAGGCTGAAATGCCAGAAACCGGTCCCCGGTAGCTTGTCTCCTTTCTGGTGAAGAATTTGCTTGGTAGTTTGGTCTGCCCTGTTCCCATGATGCACTGGGCCAGGGACAGACTAATTTGCATATAGCCAGGTTCTGAGCTGGGATGGGGCAGTGAGATAAATAACGGTGATGGATCAAGCCCTGATCTTTGGACTGGGTAAGAGTGGTCTGCTTAATTCAGACACTCTGTTCATCACCACCCCCTTTTCTGTATCGTTTTTGGCCACTATAGGTGTGGCAGGGTATACTCAGACATGAGTCGCTTTCTCACTGCTCCATCAGGATTCAAGCAAGCCGGGCCGAAGAGGCTGAAATGCCAGAAACCGGTCCCCGGTAGCTTGTCTCCTTTTCTGGTGAAGAATTGGCTTGGTAGTTTGGTCTGCCCTGTTCCCATGATGCACTGGGCCAGGGACAGACTAATTTGCATATAGCCAGGTTCTGAGCTGGGATGGGGGCAGTGAGATAAATAACGGTGATGGATCAAGCCCTGATCTTTGGACTGGGTAAGAGTGGTCTGCTTAATTCAGACACTCTGTTCATCACCACCCCCTTTTCTGTATCGTTTTTGGCCACTATAGGTGTGGCAGGGTATGCTCAGACATGAGTCCCTTTCTCACTGCTCCATCAGGATTCAAGCAAGCCGGGCCGAAGAGGCTGAAATGCCAGAAACCGGTCCCCGGTAGCTTGTCTCCTTTCTGGTGAAGAATTGGCTTGGTAGTTTGGTCTGCCCTGTTCCCATGATGCACTGGGCCAGGGACAGACTAATTTGCATATAGCCAGGTTCTGAGCTGGGATGGGGCAGTGAGATAAATAACGGTGATGGATCAAGCCCTGATCTTTGGACTGGGTAAGAGTGGTCTGCTTAATTCAGACACTCTGTTCATCACCACCCCCTTTTCTGTATCGTTTTTGGCCACTATAGGTGTGGCAGGGTATACTCAGACATGAGTCCCTTTCTCACTGCTCCATCAGGATTCAAGCAAGCCGGGCCGAAGAGGCTGAAATGCCAGAAACCGGTACCCGGTAGCTTGTCTCCTTTCTGGTGAAGAATTGGCTTGGTAGTTTGGTCTGCCCTGTTCCCATGATGCACTGGGCCAGGGACAGACTCATTTGCATATAGCCAGGTTCTGAGCTGGGATGGGGCAGTGAGATAAATAACGGTGATGGATCAAGCCCTGATCTTTGGACTGGGTAAGAGTGGTATGCTTAATTCAGACACTCTGTTCATCACCACCCCCTTTTCTGTATCGTTTTTGGCCACTATAGGTGTGGCAGGGTGTCCCTTTCTCACTGCTCCATCAGGATTCAAGCATACTCAGCTCGTCGAGAGGCTGAAATGCCAGAACCGGTACCGGTAGCTTGTCTCCTTTCTGTGAAGAATTGGCTTGGTAGTTTGGTCTGCCCTGTTCCATGATGCACTGGGCCAGGGACAGACCTCATTTGCTATAGCCAGGTTCTGAACCTGGGATGGGGCAGTGAGATAAATAACGGTGATGGATCAAGCCCTGATCTTTGGACTGGGTAAGAGTGGTATGCTTAATTCATACACTCTGTTCATCACCACCCCCTTTTTCTGTATGCGTTTTTTGGCCACTATAAGGTGTGGCAGGGTATAACTCAGACATGAGTCCCTTTCTCACTGCTC